>NC_137460.1:40355833-40776697 GCF_964235325.1 Thermobia domestica | reverse complement strand
ACTGGGCCACCCTGTCTAACCTCAGTCGTTGTTTTACCGCAAATTCAGGGACGAAATAAGTACGTAATATTATTTCCCGGGTAATCGCAACCCCCCGAAATCCGAACAGGCTTCAGCCCCAATTAGTTGGGATTTGAGGGGTTGTACTGTATTCCTTTTCAACAATATATTATGCCAGGAATAAGAAGATTGTATAAAAAACAACCTACCCATGAAAAGTATATTATACATTGTATCATGCTAAAGACACAATAAAAACGTTGAATAAGAGTGAACGAAACAATATATTATCCGTGTATACATTAGTATACACGTGGCTTGGAAAGGACTATGAACCGTCCCAGGCCATGTGTATACTAAAGTATACACAGCTGAAAACATATCAAAATATCAAAAACAACACTGAAACCATTAAAAACTGAAACATCAAGTTAAAAATGTCACAAAAGTTAAAAAGTAAAAAGAATTGAACGTTTGGCCTGAGCCCACCCATAATCCAAAATTACGCTTGGCAGTCAACGTGTTAAGACTTTGTCTGGAGCATTCCAAATCATACTGAGGTAATAGTTCAGGCTTTTTATATATCACCAGAATTTATTGGATGGCCATTTCAAGTAAACTTAGAATTTGTGTGTTCCATAATCGTAATTTCCACCTGAGATTACTTCGGTTTAAGAAAACGGAGGAGTAGGGGGAGGCTCATTTTACTATTTCAGAGAGCCTTTTTGATCAAAATAGTAAAAGCCAGCCAAGAAAACCTTTTATTCTTCATTTAATGAATGTGAACCACAAACATCATCAAATCATTGCACTTTTATTGTTCCCAGTGTTGCTAACTGTGACATCAAAGTTAACGAAACTTCGCTAACTTTAAAAGGCTGCAGTTAATTCATGAAGCATTGATCGAGAATGGTATTTGGTGTGTTTATTATTCATGTAAAGCTGAACCATCTGACAAAATTTCAGAATTTTAAAAGATTGTGTTTTCGAAAAAATGACGCCCGAAAATGGCGATTTTTGAAAACTTTACAATTTCTCGAATTTTTTTGCGACAAAACGGTTGCACACAGAAGCGATACAATTTTTTTTTCGGAAAGTGGGTAACTAGGTCTTACCAATCGTGAAAACAGAATTTTAAAATTCGAACCGGAAGTGCTCGAAAAAAATTCGCAAACTTCGACTTTTCAGATAAATTGACGTTCATTTGCTAATTTATGTACAAAAAGATACGCATGCGCAAACCAAACTATAATAAAATATACTTTATTTATATCCCTATGTACATACCACAACAAGAATTATAACTCTACCTGTCTCCATAGCCGAATGGTGAGGCTCCGAAGTTGACCATTTTCCATGTCTTTTACAATTCATAAATTGTATTCCCCGTCTTTGATGGTCCATTACTTGGCGGGAAAATTTTTTTCGACAAAACAAAAAAATATGGGTCTCTTAAAAACATGTCTAATTGCTATAAAAAAAGTTTCAACAATATCTGAGATGGTGATGGTACATGCTCTGCCTGAATTGAAATGGAAGGCACCATTTACGGTTTGGTAACTAAAAATAATAATATATCGTTCCTAACTGCACTCATTTTTAATCAATTAAATAATATAGCATTTTTAAATTTCATGGAATAAAGATGAAAAAGGTGACGATAAATGTCGAAATTCTATACAATTGGTTAAAGACAGAGTATATGAACACTCGTCGGTTTTACATATACTAAGCCCTTAAGCTACCATTTATTTTATACATGTCGCTATATATATATATCGGGTGTTCTAAAAATGGCACCCACGGACTACAGAGCACTCTTCTACAGGTCAAAATAAAGCGAAAATGTTATATGATGGAACGCCCTCCGGGGTCTCCTTCAGCCACAATGGGGAAGTGTAATTTGTGTCTCCAGACGATGACTCGAAAGGTGTACAAATATATATATATATATATATATATATATATATATATATATATATATATATATATATATATATATATATATATATATATATATATATATATATTTTGCTTTATTTTGACTTGTAGAATAATGCTCTGTGGTCCGTGGGCGCCATTTTTAGAACATCCTATATATATAAAGTACATTTTTATGGATGAAATTATATGACACTATTCACGTGAAGCTGAGCGGTTTTGGTCGTAAATAGTATCAGACGACCAAACGTATAAATTTTGTGGTCAAATAAAAGTAACAAAGTATTTGAGGAGCCTAGTATCAAAATCCGCCACATCCATTTCTCTTAGTTTCGAGTAATCTCGCAAAACGTGCAGTGAAGCTCCATATACACGCGTACAAAGTCCTATATTTGAACTAGTTTTTTAGAATGAAATATTAAGCTTTTAAACAAAATTCTGTTTCCATGGAATTCCTTTAGATCAAACATATAACTCAATTTCGGTTTAAAAAAATGGATTTGACGGCTTTTGATACCAGGCGCCTCATTTCAGAATACTCGTATATTCTCGGGATTTTAAATTTAAGTAATAATTAAAAAGCCGAAGTATTTCGAGATTTTAAGTTGAGAGGCTAAACAGAATACGTTCTTGTGGTTTCCACTTTCGAGAACTACGAATAATAGAAGACAAAAGTTACCTTTAAAAATCCTATCAAACAAGGCTGAGGAGATGCGTTCAGGAGCCTCTCTAACCTATTACAAAATTCTTCAGGTTCTACTTTAGCGTCGATTAGCTCTTGAATCAGGGTTCTCACGTTTCTCTCCACAGTTACTGGTTCTCTGCTTGACAACTCAAGTAGGTTCGCCAGAAATTTTCGGCATTTTTCTTTGGTTGAATCCACTGACTGGGCTCGCTAGACACAAAATAAAAAACAAAAGTTATTGCAAATTTCTCCAAATTTTAATTGCGAGCATGAACTTTTCTGAAGTTCCTTAACAACTGCATTTTGGTAACAGAGCATCATAGGGAAGGAGTAACGAAACATTTAGAATACAGATCGCACTTTGCTGTTTAAAACATTTTAGCTGTGTTATTTTTGTTACTTCATGCAATGTTACTTTTACAAAAGAAAGGAAGTCATTCACTGGGGTTCGAAAGCACTGAAAATCAACAGGAAAAAGAAAAGAAAAAACAACATGTTTATTGAAACAACGGACGAGAGGACCTACAACTGCATCTATAGAGAAAGAATTACTTAACAACCCGCTTAAAAAAACTTCGAAGGTGATATGTTTTCTTAAAACTACAACAAAGTATTCTGCATTAGCCAAGGAACCATTAACATTGTATTACGCAACACAATAGGAGTATATGGTTCCCATTTATTTCGCGAGCACAAATTCCCTGACTTTTCTACATTTTCCAGGTCACGATTTACAAATTTCCAGGTCTACATATAATGTAAAAAGCAACTATATTTTTTCGACTAGAAGGGTTTCTCATCTGCCATGGATGCACATACCTATATGTATATAGTGTGCGTAGGTAGAGAAATTTTTCTAAACTAATTTACTTTATAAAACATCCCCTACCAAACAGCAGGAGAAGGCAAACAGAGAAATGAATTCTGAGAAATAAAAATCCGTACTTAAAATTATTCGCTTCTCCAAGCTGGTAGGAACTGAATATTTCAAACAGCAAACTGTCGGCTGTGTTTGGAATATTTCGTTACTCCCTCCCTTGATGCATAGTTGCCAAAGTGTAGCATTTAAGGAACTTGGAAAAATATACGCACGCAATTTAAAATTTGGAGAAGTGTATATTTTGAATATACAACTTTTAAACTATACCAGACTTGAGAAATCTCACTCACCACTTAAATATATCTTTTTCTTCACGATATTTCGGACTCCTTCAGCTGCAAGAATTAAAAGAATAGTTAAAAGTATTGAAGAAAGAAAAAAAAAAAAAGACACTTATCTTAGCTCGCTAATTTAATAAGTATCTTCTAAGGGTAGAGTAACGTCTGAATCTGAAAATGTTTTCAATCCTTGTCAAATTAAATTTCGGGAATTTTGTTTTAACAAAATCTGACTCAATTGTTTTACTAACAAAATCTGACTCAATTGTTTTACTATCTAATTTTTCTAAAACTGTATGATAATATATTTTATTTCATATTGGTCTCTAGATTTTAAATGTTAGAACAATCAGTCTCAGGGCTATCCCAATATTTAAAAAATAGCATACAGAAGATGTACTATAGATTTACACACACCTTTGCCTGTAGAAGTTATTTTTAATTGGACTGATTGTCTTAACTTTGGAAATTTTTTCCTGTTAAACGCTAATAACATTGTAAATATATTTTAATGATGAATTTGAGATTTCTCAATTTGATAGTCAAACGCCATTTTTGAGATTCAATTCCATTCTAGCAAACAACATAAACACATTGTTACTAATATAATCTAAGATCACAAGTCTTAACAATGATTTTCATAATGATACTCAAAACCTTATTACATAGAACTATGGAGTCCAAATCTTTCCATATGTTTTAGATGGCCTATATTTGGAGTTGGACAGTAACATTTCACTCATTATTACTATATTGCAATGTCTATTTGGTAGAGACAATAATAGTTCGGGATTTAACCCTTCACCAACTTTATTTTATAATATAGATTAGAAAACGTCTTTGTAAGTATAAAGACAATCAGAGCCTTTCCGTATTACGAATAAAAGGCGAAGGAAGGATATTTTTGCACGGAAACCCCTTAGCTCATGGCAGCCTCCGAGGATTTGGATGAGGTAATATTCCTTCGTTCAGGGCGACCTCAGAAGCAGGTGTAGGTTATGCAACAAGTGGTCAACTGATACTTTGGTCCTATCCTGATCCTCAAGTGTATCGTCTGCTTGTATTGATGGCTATAAACAATAGCAGATGTTTAATAGATATAACACGTACTCGCACTGAAAAATGGGTATCCTTACAGTATATTTGTCACATCGAAAGAAAAGAAAGAAAAAAAAAAAAAAAACAATAGATTACACCGAGAAAGGCCAAGCAATGGTTCCATGGCGTCGCTCTCTATTTTTATTGCTGTAGTATTTACTGTATATAGTTCTGCGATTTTGTTAAAAATTATCCTTTTCTATCGGGATCCATATTTTGATTACCTCTTCTTAGTTTTTCCCCTTTTTATTTATTTATTTATTTTACATTATTATTATTATTATTTAATAGTACTAACGGGAAGACCCAATGATGACTTTTGAGTCCCCTACTAAATCAATGAACTTGTGGGGGATTAGGACTTCGTACTGATTAAGAAGAAACCACCGGATGGAAAAAACAAATACGTGTCGAACAATTACGTAATATTAATATACTAGTGTTGACCCCTCTCCCCTTTCACACACACACACAAAGTGAAGATCGCTGTGAAAAAGGATTTAAGTACTGTGTGCCCCTGAGAATAAGTGCCCGAGAGCCGCACTCGAAATATTGGAAGAAAAATTGACTGAGGAACATTACTAGGTGAGATATTACGTATTCCATACGCTCGACAAGTAATTATTATATTAGATTAATTACATTTCTTTGATTTCAATGCACATCAAGAGATAAGATTACATTTGAATACAGTAGTGTTCTTTCTTTCTTTCTTTTCATTATTAAGTAGAAGCACAGCTCTTCCATTTACACTTTTATTTTGGAGCGTGTCAAGGAATAAATGATCAATGCATAAGGTGTCTCGCAGGCACTCTTTGGTCCAATTAAGGGTAGAAATACGAGAATATCCAGCATTTAACTGTTAGGAGCACAAAGGAATTTTCCTACACTTAAAAAACGAACCACGCACATTCAACAACACATAATTTCCATTGACTGAATATCATATTCCGGCAAGAAACAAGATAAACATTTTATCAAAAATGTTAATTCAAATGCTTTTATTTATTAATTTGTGTGACACAAACATGAACTTGGATATTAGATTTCGAGAATCTAAGTAAATGAAGAGTAGTAATTTCTTTTTCAAATTATGATTCTACAGCCCTTCACATTGTATTTCTAACGGTGTTAATCATGGTAAGACATTAGTTGAGGAAAATAATGGTCTTGCCAGGGATGTGAGAAAGCGTACAAAAGCAGGCAAAAGATGAGGACAGTAATTGATGGACAAATTTAAGAAGAATGACTCTAAATGTCCAAACGAATAGATCGATCGAGGACAGTAGTAAATAGACTATTCGTCAATTATATATATAGTGGGGTAAATAACCTGTTAAAAAGAGCAGAAAACTTATGCTAGTGATTGTTAAAAATAATTATTGAAGCGTGCGTAGCAAAGCTTTTACCATTCAACTAGATCGGCATTTGTGTGTCCTATGGTCCCGGATTCAATTTCCAATGATGGAGAAAAAAAAAAAAAAAAGTATTTTCACAATCATTCACCATCTGTCTGCTTTAGCTTAAAGGGCATAACCATGGGAAGTTAAACTACAAAAATTCATTTTCAATTTTGTTCCACGTTAACGCTCTCAAAATTTATCCGATTTTACTTAAGCCTGGCATGTGGTTTCCTTCCACTTGGAGAAATAATCCTACTATTTGAGGTTCTAATCATCAATGGTATTAAACCCAGCTCAAGTAGCATGCATAAACATACAGAACAATTTTCCGGTATAAGCTAGGCGAAAAAACTCTTCAATTTTGATAATACTAAGATATCCTAATCACTGGGTGCGATTCAAATCGGTCAAGGAGAGCTCCTTCGTGTCTAAGCGGTTAGCGTACGCGCCTTTGACATGAGAGATCTGAGTTCGATTCCCGACGGGAACTCATGTGGTTCGCATTCCAGGTTAATCAGTAGATCCAAGTCTCATACAGCCTCGCTGCTGAAAGGGACGTTAAACTCAAAATCTAAATCGAATCAAATTAGTCAAGGATAAGAGAGTAAGTTCTCCCAAATTTCGAACTTAATTAAAGAAGATAAAATATGAATACTCGATCACCCGAACTTAAATATATGTTGCACAATAATGTTCGTACAAAATATATTTGATATTGATGCAACGTTGTGTATAGTTCTTTTGAATGTTTGGTATGATTCCTAGTACGTGGAGATAAAAAGCCAATGAAAAGTAACTGTAGATTAACCTACCAATTAAAACATGTTTCACGATAACTTTCATAAAAAAAAAAAAAAAAAATTTGGGTTTGGTGGCATATACAGTACTAAGCCTTTCCAGTCATTCCCGATGCATGAGTTTATAATCAGTCGAGAATGAGTAAATTTAACTCCCATTTCCCACTATGATTTAGGAAACATCCTATGACAGCTTTCGAAAAAATTATTCGATTTTGACAGAATATAGTGTAAATGGGTTTTCCTACAATCCCAACAGCTTGGGGTCATAATTACCCAATAATGATTAATACCCTCTCCAATTTTTATGAAACAAAAGTTAAACTGGTAACGGAAAGATGATGAAAATCTACAACTAAAAAAGAAAGAGAAAAAACTTGCTTCTACAATGTACAGCACATCACTAGTAATAACAATAAAATAAATCTGAACCATTAATCACTTTTATCCACATATGGAGCTACGATTCGTTACTGTTAGTATTATTTTTCCAAATACATGATAAAGCAACACGACAGTTCTAAATTTATGTCCAGAAATTATTTTGTACCAAATAGGTCTTCTCTTGAGTGTCTAATTAAATCTTTATGAAAATCTCTTTAATGATAATTCTTTTACTTGAATGATCACCTTATAACTAATATGAAATGTCTTAAGTAATATCTTTTACTAGTTTTCTCACCTGTGCAACAGTATTTGTATTTTGAGTTGTGACTGTTGTTGCGGTTTGATTCGGTTGAACTGTAGCTGCAGTTGTAGTAGCCACAGTGACTGAGCTGTGCTGTAAATAGAAAAATGAAGAAAATGAGTACAATAATTTTAAATCTGCGAAATTAAGTCAGTTTGCTATTGAACCATGCTTCGTATCATTCGACGCATAGGACGAAAATAAATTTGTGTGCGCGTATAATATTCGTAAGCATTCTCCAATTCTGATGTAACATGGTGTGTATTCTTCTTGAGGTTTACAAATTACTTAGTTTTGAATCAGTCAAACCAATAAAGGTGGAAATAACCTCAATATAGAAAGAGGCACATACTAGCAAACAACTTGCATTTTTCGCTTCTACTAGGTAAACTCACACACGCAGAAACAAAATTAGCGTATAATCCGCGATAAGTTTGTTTCAGGTTAATTCTAGTAGCGGAGATGCGTCATTTGACAACAAACGTCTTTTTAACTATGCAAGCGTGCTCAAACAATGCAGTCAATCTTATCTACTTATGAAGGTAAAATGTTAATTATGTCGTCAATAACTACTGTACCGTCCAAGCGAAAACCTCTCCTTTATCTTGCAGCAGAAAATAAAATACACCGTGAACACCAAAACTAGGTATCTTTCCCTCCCTCGAGTGCTTTCTGCGCATGTAGTTCTAGGTGGGGTACTTGCCAGAATCCCAAGTAGTGGATCTGACCCAACTTTAAGCAGTAACTACCGTCTCATATTGCCTCGATGCTAAAAAAATAGGTTAGCTCATAATCAAAGAACCCGTCAAATAAATTCTGATTCCATTTCTAAATAAGTAATTCGTGAAAATCATTTTAATTAGTATTATAGTCTTGTGCTTGTTGTGATGCTTCTTGTTTTCTTCTGCCAGTAAGGAACTGGCAACCGAAACTATTCACAAAGCTCTGAAGATTTACCTTCAGAGCTTTCAAACGAGAAACAACAAAACATGTCAATATACGAACACTCTCGTGACTATAAGGTAGTGCACTCCCCTTTGACGCGGTAGACCAAGGTTTGATTTTCGCCTGGAGCTCATGTGGTTTGGATCCCACGTTAAGTTATAGGTTCGCGTCTCACATAGCCCGCTCCTGAAAGAGAGGCTTAAAGTCAAATTAAACAAACAATGCCGATATATTTCCAACAACAAATCTCTTGTCCATCCTCAGAAAGAACGTTGGTACAATTGTGTTTCAAAAAATATACATACACTGGGATTCATAAACGTATATTGTAAGCCATACGTCATGTATGAAAAGCTATCTAGTTTTCTAGTTTGTATAAAATCTTGACAATTCTATTTATATGTCCCACTGTATATACTTTCTAATTTGATTTTACTTTCGATCATTTGCTCTCTTGTTCAAGATGCGGAAAGATTGGTTACCGTACCTGATGTGTTTCGGTAAGCATCTAACTTCCTTGGCTATCCTGCATTCAATTCCTACAGTAAAGCTCATGTTCTCTTAATTAAAGGAATGGAACGAGTTTTGTAGAGAAACATTTTCCAGGACTGTATCTTGTTAAAACAATATCTAATCTTTACAGTGAAAGTGGGTAGAGAAAATACTGTGAATTAATTTTATATGATTCACTCTGGATGAAATACTACGGATTTGTATACTATTTCTCAAACTCTTTTAGTAACTACAAACCGTCTACTCCAAAAGCTGAGCTCTTCATACGAAAATATCTGAGAATATAGACGTAAGTTGGTATATTTTTACCTGTCTTCTTATGAAGTTCTATACTATTCCAACATAATATTCAGTCACACTTGGAATCCTTTTTCAAGAAAATTGACAATTTTCGAAAGATGATGATTTACTACCGTATACAATGCATCATTTCCTTACATAAAAAAAGATCTTTTACCTTTAACCATCTTTAATCATTTTTTAGAAAAAGATTAGCTTAAATAGAAAAAAATATTGGATTCTTTACAAGATCATGAAAGAATACGGATTGAGATGAGTGTCAGTTGTCACTTTCTTATATGACCTATTTATTGTATCCGTCTAAGTTTCCTACCTGATTAGTTAAGCAGAAAGTAACCAGTCGAATACTCTCTTGCTATAAAAAGGTTGAGTTGAGTTGATTTTGAGTCCCTTTTCAGCAGCAAGGCTATATGACGGGACCTGCTGATTAACGTGGAATCCGAACCACATGCGCTCCCGCCGGGAACAGAACCGGGTCTACCACGCTAGAGTCGCGTACGTTAACCGCTTAGCCACGAAGGAGCTCTTGCTATAAAAGGGGTACAAGGGAAGCTGATAATTAGAGATATGAACTGAAGGCATAGATTCTGAACAGTGATCATCGCCCAAATGCTTGCGCACAATATCCTTCAAATTTACCATTTTCCCTCCCCAAAAATGGTGTCCAGATTAACCCCTCCCCCCCAAAATAATAATAATCAGTTCCTACACTGATTTGCGTGTTGAATACATAGAAGCATACTTCGCTTAGTGGTCTGTGTTCCTCCTTCTTTTTAAGCAGAATCAGTCTATATTCACCTA
This sequence comes from Thermobia domestica, assembly GCF_964235325.1. Taxonomy (NCBI): domain Eukaryota; kingdom Metazoa; phylum Arthropoda; class Insecta; order Zygentoma; family Lepismatidae; genus Thermobia; species Thermobia domestica. The sequence goes on along the minus strand of NC_137460.1, from coordinate 40,766,368 downwards.
CGTCTCCTGCCATAATTTTGTCCTTGCAATCAGAAGAGAATCATTCTTTGGTATGATAATTAATTATTTTAAAATCTGATTTGTGCTAAATTCTCCTTCACAATTATTATTCTTACAGGCAATATTATGGTATAACTGAAGTTCAACGCGCCATATTCAATGAAAAATTATGTCCTCCCCTCCCCCACCAAAAAAGGCGCAATTCCCAAACCCACTCGTGTACATTCCTTACTTTAAACTAAGATTAGGTGTTCCACGCAAAAATAACTGAGTAATGACGTACAACTTCATCAGACAGATATTCACTTGTATATGCCAATTAACATACCTTTGAGATAAGGCAGTCTGTCGTGGCAAGATGGTTACCGTACATGCCTTAGGAGAGACAGAACCGGGTTTGATTCCTGGTGCAAGCTCCTCCGGTTTGGATTACTCGTGAAATTATGGATTCACGTTTCACGTAGACTTTGTGCTGCAACGGAATGTTAAATTTCAAACTAATCAATCAACCATAAGCCAATTTGGTTCCCTATACTGTACTGTAACGTAGACTTATTTTTGTAATGCAGTTTCTATATACATTACTTATATAGTCCCCTTTCTTAGCAGCAAGACAGTCCCATAAAAAATATGCTATGATTGATCGACTGATTGGAGTTTAACGTCCCTTTTTAGCAGCAAGACAGTTCCATAAAAGGATATGCTGTGACTGATCGACTGATTGGAGTTTAACGTCCCTTTTTAGCAGCAAGACAGTCCCATAAAAAGATATGCTATGATTGATCGACTGATTTGAATTTAACATCCCTTTTTAGCACCAAGACAGTTCCATAAAAGCATATGCTATGATTGATCGACTGATTGGAGTTTAACGTCCTTCTTTAGCAGCAAAACAATCCTATAAAAAGATATGCTATGATTGATCGACTGATTTGAATTTAACATCCCTTTTTAGCACCAAGAAAGTCCCATAAAAGGATACGCTGTGACTGTTCTGAGTTTAACGACTCCTTTCAGTAGCAAAACAGTCCCATAAAAGCATATGCTATGATTGATCGACTGATTGGAGTTTAACGTCCCTTTTTAGCAGCAAAACAATCCCATAAAAAGATATGCTTGATTGATCGACTGATTGGAGTTTAACGTCCTTTTTTAGCAGCGAGACTATATAAGAGACAGACAATATACTTTCAGGTGAGATTCGTACAGATACTTCCCATGGGGGGGTTTAGACACGCAAACCATTTACTCACAAGGGAGTTCCTCTAATATGGAGAAAAAATAAACTTACTTTAATCTTTTACAAATATTGACAGCATGCAAAAAGAATGAAAGAAAAAGGAGGAAAATCAGCCGACAAGCAGATTTGTGTTAGTATGCGAAAGGGAGGGTGTCAAGAGAAGAAGCATTATAAAACCAATAAGAGCAATTAGTAAAGCTCATAAGAAAGTATATTCTTTAAAAGAGAAAGAGAAGAGAAGTATTATTTAAAAGATGGATCTGAATTACTATTGGGGCATTCATCTTCACTCGGAAACAAGCCACTTTGCGAAACAGAGCCACTCTGAACCTTGACCACTAAATAAAATACATGAAGAATTAACTACAAGTAAATGAGAGCGGAATATATTAATGAATGGAGGAAACAACGGATAATCATTGAATTCGTACCTACAGCGGAATATACACTTAAATACAAAAATAAACACTCAACTTCCGCAAAAAAGAAAATACTCTACGTTTTCAACTTTAGCAGCTGGAGTTTTTAGGAGTCCAAATGCCAAGGGTAATAGGTTCAGCAACAAATAACAGAAAAGGCTGTAATGGCTCCGTCAGTTTTGTTAACCAACATCAAGAATTCCACAGAAGATCGAAGCATCTGAGTTTAACTCGAGACTGACCGCAGTAATCATATTATTTTATATTTACATTTCTTACTTGTTAGTGTTTTACGTACGAAAGGGCTTACTGCGCTTATGAAGGTAATAATATCTCAACTTTTGGAGCCGTAATGTACATGATTATGTCAAATCCATTTTTTCTTAGAATTTCTCCAATCAGTACTGTAGCAATTTGATATTATCCTTTGGAATAACATTTCATTACGAGTAAAACAAACTGTGATTTGTTTTACTTGCGAAGCATGGAATGCAAGTATGTCCATTACAAGCTAACTTTAACTAGCTTGTATCTATGAAATTAAATAAATTTCACAAAAGTAAAAAAAGCTCGACTCGCCTCAATACTCTCCCGAAGATGCTATACAAGTAAAACTTGGGTTATAATGTTCCACGTCATTTTTTTTTTTTTTTTTTTTTTTTTTAAATTTAAATATGAATTTTTGAAATTCCAAGAGGGGAAAAATCAGTTAATTTCCATTATTACTGATAGAAAGTAATACTGACACTGATAATCAGGTACTGAAGCCCGAAAGTCTATTTAGTTACAAAGAAAACGATGCACCATTTGTATCCTGGTACAGTTACACTAGAAACCAAGGCCGTTTAAGTAGACTTCAATGAAATCAAGAATAAAATAGATGTCTCTAAGGGTTAAGAATGCGTGTTTCTTAATGGCTAAGAACAACATTGTCAAATAATGCACACTGTTGCTGGTAAAACGTGTTTTTTAAAAATTGAATATAACTGGTATTTAAGTAAATATCTAACATTATAGTGATAAATGGACGGGACAACCGATTTTTAACACACCAATTCCTCTATAGAAGCAAATCAAATAGCTAACAGCTTTGTCAATCAGGTAACTTCACGGTCAAATCTACAATTTTATCTAAGCCTGGAATGTGTGCATTTTACTGATAGTTTCAACGGATCAGACAAGCATTATTCAGCTGATTAATGTAAACTGTATTGTCTGCAATAGTAAGGAACATATCATTATCACCTGTTTTGAACCTACTTTTCCATGTCCTTTTGCCTCCTGAAGAGAGGAGTCGCAATTAGCTGCTGAAATTAATTCACTAAGAACCATTTTTTTTTTCTTTCTTTCTGATCTGACTGTTATTACTAATAAAAGCCCAATATATACTTACGGCAGGGACGGATTGAAGACGATAAGTGGCAGTGCTAGGAATAGTAGTTGCACTGCTGTTTGGAGTGATAGCTGAACTTGGCGCTGCAGGGCCAACACGGAGAAGCTGGTATTGTCCATTCTCAGTCTTTAGCAATAAATGCCCTTGGGTACCTGGCTGCAACCCCTGCAGTGTTGACAATGTGATTTGCTGGAACAACAAAAAATAGTATTAATTACAATTCACCTTTACCTTTTTTTGACCTACTAAAAACAAACGGTATTAAATGTATTTCTTTGGTATTTAACCTAAGATCTTGTACAAGTATTCTAGGTACAGTTACATTCAAAAATGAACATCCTTATTATCTTCAGAATCGATGCAGCTCTTGACAAACAACAACCAACAATTAGTGGTTTAAAGATACTATTGGACGCATATTATATGGTTAAAAATTTACCAATGAGCATTCTGAAATTTGTAGACGGCTACAAGTAGTTTTGTCGAACCACTGTCGACTTCCTCAGTGTGACTGAAACACTAAAAGCCCTAAAAGCCCCTTCATCTGTCAAGGAATGAAGGAAGTAAATATTTTTGTCTGTATATATTTCTCCATCATCTCTTAAGTGGAGACAACTACGCAATGTAACTTATTATGCAGCTTTCCTTTTTCAATCACATTGACGAAATCCACAGTAATTCACCGAAACAGTTCGTAGCTTTCTACATATTTTTGGGGGACGTTTATTAATAACGTTTTTCACACAGCAATTAAGTTTCAACAGCGGAAATTTATTTCTAACCGACGTGCAACTAAAATTCGAAGAGTTGACAGGCAGCTTTCTAGTCTAAATAAACTCATAGGATCCAGCCATTTATAACAGTCTCAAAGTACGTTATATATTTGAAGTGATAATTCACTAATCTGCATTTATTCTATTTCACATCAATATTGGATGGCAGGAGTATAGAAGAAATACAAACAATCCTGTTTTGAAACTTCTTCGAAGCAGAAAGTTTCAAGGTCGAAATAGAAAAGTTGAAGTGCACAGAGATATTTAAAAATGGATTTTCATTGATTGGCAATGAAATGCTTATGCACACGTTACCACATCGAAAACAATAAACAATAATGGAGATGAAATGAAAGAAAATCATTAATTTAATGTTTTTATGTTCATGCTTTGTAGGCTATGGGAGACAAATAATAAACAGAAGCGAAATGATGAAAAGAAAATAATGCGAGAAGACAAGGCAGCCGAAGAAAACTCCAGAAATCGAAACTGACTACTAAAATCACGCATGAAATGGACCATTGTTTTACAGCAAACGAACTGAACGTCAAACTTTTACTTCTATTCACTCCCTCTAAGTGAAGAAATCTTACCAGTACTTGCACTTTTCTTACAGACAGTACACCACTAATTTTAACAATGACACTATGAACAATCTTGCCTTGTACTTTCAACTTTTGTGATATATTTTTACAGTTTCAGTATTCTCATTTCGTTATTATTATACCCACATGAAGAAGAAAGATCTAAGACTAGTGAAGTTATCTACTTTTTTCTTTCAGCAGAGTTCCACGCGAAGGAACCTGGTTTAGCAATTTTTAGTCGTCCCTAAAAAGTGTTAGAGAACACTCAAACTGTGCGTGTAAATCACAAAAATTCAAGGTACAAAACAAGAAAATTATCCCTGTTTGTCGTCTTTAAACTTTCGAATTTCCACCAGCATCGTGGGATTAATTACAGTATAGCGATCGATGATAATGTTTAGAAAGACATGTGAGCGCTACTTTTGCTTACATTTCTTTCTAAACATTTCTACGATGCTGGTAGAAATTCGAAAGTTCGAAGGGAACAGACTTAAATTACAAAATACCGTAGTCCTTTGGATTTACAATTTTTGCAAGAGTATTTTTATTTGAATTATGTATCCTATAGCACCTACCAACAAAAATAATGACATAGACTGAGATTTTAATATTGGTATTAAATTTACCACACATTTTATTCAATATAGATGTAAATTTTAAGAGCATACTTAATTATAATATATGCAATTATTGTAAATTTATAACTTCGCTCAAATTAGACAGGCATAACCTGGATTAAAAACAAACATCTGAAATAAATACACCTAAAACGTAATGACGATTTTTCTTTGACCGTACATCTTTACGAACATGTAACTTGTATATGGTGAGCACTTTCACATTGGCAATTAAAATACTACTACTGTACAATATCGGGAGACCACTATCAAAGCATTGATACTCATTTATATACACTCACTGCACAGCAAACATTCAAATGCATACGGCGTATCTTCTCTTCCTTTACAAGACACAAAAAGTGTCAACCGATTCATAGCTGTGACAGTGAATACTGGCTATAACCAAACGTATAGGTATAATACACAGCAAACAAAAGCTATTTGTGCTGTAGTTGTTTCAACATATTCACGGCGAGATATTTAAATATCAGCTTCTAACGGGCCTCCTATCATGAATGCATTTTAAATTACGCTGAAAGACCAGGGAGAGGGAGGTGAAAACTTACAGCGGGTAATACAGATTATAACGTGATTATTTTAATACTATACTGAGTTCCTTGAGTCATCATACTGGTATGAAAAATGTTAAACTCAGCAATCAGAAGTTCTAGTTTAACGACTTTCCAGAACCAACTGGGCATGGATAAAGGGATTAAAAGGTTAAAATATATGTAATATTTAAATTCCTATTTGGGAATTTTTATTAGCACAAAACGAATGAGAGGGTTTACAAATAGTAGGAGAGAAAATAACATTTTTTTATATTATTAAGAAGGGGAATAGAAACTGGTTGGGACATTGGCTAAGAAGAAACTGTATCATGAGGGACGTGCTAGAGGTTATGGTGGCAGGAAAGAGAGGAAGGGGGCGAAAGAGACTATAATTAATGGATGATATCAAAACAGAATAATCGTAAGTGAAAACGAAGAGGTCAGCGGAAGCTTCTCAGTTGCAGCAAGTGACTTGCTAATAATGGCAGAATACCTATGACAATGATATTGGCACATGTACGGATGACGTAATCGTAGTCTTAGTCCATGGATTTCTAAATTAATTGTTAATTAAGAATTCCTTATGTTTTTTCGATATTCTAATCTTCTTTCACCTAATTACGACTCGCGACTGGTTCCGAGATATCGCAAAATTCGAACTTGCTCTTTCGAAGGCTGAGTTTGAGTTTTAACTTTCGGTTTTAGCCCCATTAATTATACTGTCCAATGTCTTTCTCAAGGGAGTGAAAAATAAATTGGCGCCAATACTAAAGACCTGTGGGAGAATAATTAATTTCATTCAAAAAAATTCAAAATAAAACAAAATTAGGGATAATTTTGGAATTGGGAGGCCAAAATCAGGTAAAATCACCATGTTTACAGAAGAAATTAGTTGATGTTACGTAAGTGTTATTACTAAGTATTAACATAACCTAACCTAGCCATCAAAAAGACAGAAAACATAGGAAGAAAGTACGAATTTTAAGCAAAGAATTCTGCCCCTTCCCTAAATCCAAATATCCTAACCAAACCTAATCTACCTAAACTATCAAAAATACAAAAAACATAGCAACAAAGCACAAAATTTAAGCAAAATATTCAGGCTCCCCAGTTCCAAAAATATGCCTAAAATAAAAATTAATTTGGTAATGTCCCTACTTGACTCTCTGCAGACAGACAGTATTTATACCTAGACGTCAAGTTAGGTTAGATTCAGTACTTCTCTTCTGATATGGATGTGCTTCATCCGTTTTACACGTGGAGTAAATAATGAGTGCCAGATGTAAACAAACGCACGTGTTCTAGAAGTTACTTGGGTAGCTACTAATGTCGTGCTGTTAATATGCAAAAGAGCGGAAAGGAAAACAGTTCATACTCACGCTTTTTTTATTTTGTTAATAAATCTGGACTACTTTCCATTGCGCACAATAAGAATACGACACTATTAGCCAATCAACGTTATTACAGAACACGTGCATTTGTTTACATCAGGTACTGATCAATAAACAGACAGAATATAATACGTTAAAACGGTCTCTTTCGGCATAGCCTAACAATGAATTTAAGTTCTCACTATTGTGAAATTCTAATCTCATACACAGACGCAATACTAACAAGGAAATTTAATACGCAAAGTTGGAACCCTAGCAATAAATGTACCCTTGTACTAAAATTTAAAAAAAGCATGTAGAATACGATAGAGCATTGAAAAAATACAAATCACAGTCTGACTATTATACATGGAAATCCTACGAAAGAAATAACGCAGTCCCGAAGTTCTACAGTGATTTACAAGTACTAAATAAATGCGTGCTATTTATTTTTTATTTCCTTGTACTCGGAACGCCCCCTACCCCCCCAATATCTCCATTTACTAAAAGATCTTTCTAATTTCAGTTCTGTTTACAATTTCTTCTTAATACGATCTCATGTTATTTACACATACCTTTCATCCGTATATCGCCTCTATCTTATTTTATGAAGCGAACAAAATTAGGAACAGGACTAGAATAATTTGCATGTAAGATTGGTATTACACCGCCAGTACAAATAGTGGAACCCACTACTGTACAAGGGTACAAAACATATTTACTCCATTTACTTTCAAGAGATTTTTCTGGAAACGAAATTTTCAATGTAAAACTACTTACTGACAATAGTAAGCAATAAACATTTAGAAAAGGAATTCAATAACCATTATAAACAATACGAATTAATAATATATACTAGTTCTCGTAATCGCATAAGTTATCCCCCTGTATATAAATAGTATGAAATAGTGTGTCTTATTGGCTGCATTTGCTCACCTGATATATTGTTCCTTTCATCAATACAAGCATGTACAAGGGATAAATTCATAATAATATGGACTTAAAAATTCATTCTACAACACTGAAAATTGTTACAATAATGCCAATGTCTGAAAAGTGCCTTTTACGGTATTAATTTTGTCTGTCACTCTACAGCCCATCCTAAACCTCCCTTCACTTACCCCTGGTGATCCCAGTCTTGCACCTAACATATGTGGACCACCTATAACCACTCTTGGCGGCAACGTTTTCTGTCCTTGCTGACCAGGCGTCCCCGGTCTCACAGCATTGACAATTTGCACCCCGGCTGGCAAAATAGTAGCTGAGGGATTCCCAACTACTGTTTGCGATGTTCCAACTGTTTGTGTGATAGGTTTCGCTAACGTCACTACACCAGAAACTCCTGATGACGATGTTGTTCCCGCAACAGCTGTGTTCATGTGAGTTCCCGCTAGAGTCATTGTGGTACTGACAGTCATGGGTACAGAAACTACACCAGCTGCTAATGATGTACCTGTAGTTACACTTGGATTAGTAGTTTTTATCACTAATGCTGTACCAGATTTCCCCTGCTCAACCCCTATTACACATCCACTACTTATTTGTTTTGCTACATTCGATCCCACATGAGAACTTTGTGACACCACACTCTGAACACTAGACGTAACAGCATTTAACACGGTTTGTTGTTGTATTGGAGTAGAAATTCCCAAATTACCATTGGGCAAACCCCCTACTGTCTGGTTAGGAAACGTTACTCTACTATTAATATTTACACCTCCACTTGTGTTCAAAGGCTGACTAGCCGTTGGATAGACAATCTTTACAGCTTCGTGAGGTTTTGTTAGGTTTGGGATATTTGGTTGTGTTGCACTAGTAGTCACTTGATTGATGTATCCACTTGCTGGGATAGCTCCCTGCAACGAGGCTACCACTGTATTCACTACATTGGAAGTTACAACATTACCCCCTTGTAAAGTACTTGTTGTTATTGACTTATTTGTTTCCGAGTTTAGAATAATATTCATTGAATCGTTACCACCGTTAGCCACACCATGTTTCTGCGATGAAACAGTGCCCCCATTAGCAATTGCATTGTTTACATGATTCTGATTCACTGTTGTGGGTGCACCTTGTTGACTTGAAACTGTAGATGTTTCTGTGACCAACTGGTTCTCCAAAGATCCTACAAGTGCATTCACTGCTGATTCATCGACTTCCGTTCTTAGAGCTTCCTCGAGAAACTTTGCCGACGCCATTTTCTTCCGAGATCCAACCTGAAACTGAAATGCGCATGCGCAAAGAACGAATTGTACCCACAGTGCATCGCCCTCACAACTAAATGAAAGTTGAATGTCAATTAGCGTATTGTTTGTATTAGGAGTAGCTTTGTTTATATTCCATAAATGTGACATAAAATAAAGGCATTGAATATTTCAATTAACTATATGATATATTGTCTGATTCTAAGGATTAGATTTGATATGTAAATTGATGTTAAACTAAAATATTGACATTTTAGCAGCTATGGCTGCAAGTGCGTAGTGGGAGTTGAGTTTGTCAAATTAATATTGTATTCAATATCGATAAATTATGCACGCATAATCGCTTTAGATGTTCCTGAGTCCACTAATTAACTTGCTGAATTCAAATATGAACTTAATTTTGTGTTATTGCATGATATTTAGCAAAAAATTGTGTAAAAACATTAGAGCGTCATTTGCCATGACGTGTCATTGCGCTATGTTGTATGTTGTGTAAGATGGCGGGATACAGTTCTGTTATATTGCTTCTATCGAGCAGAAATGTTGAAATATTTTAATACAAGAACCAAAGTAGTTTTTTTGGAATACGTATGACACGTATATAATTTGGAAATATTTAGTATACTCTGAAGAACACTCGTTCCTATTGTAGACACTGTTTTAATAGTTATTCCTTTATTTATGTCACGGATATCAACATTGGCCCTGATTGGGAGTTCATATATAGCAGAAATACCATGTGATATAACATTGGCGGATGGAAGTTGAGACTAGCGTCGTTCGTTGATAAAAGTTAAACAAGTGTATATTTTTCAAACAATTTTCCTTTAAAATATAACAAGAGGGAACAAATACCCTGTGTAATGATTTTGAATTTCTTTGCATATATTAATTGCGTAACGGAACATTTCAATTTCACCATTTATTGTTGTTTCAACTTAACTACAACTAATTTAGTGTTTGTAAGGATAACTTTCGTGAGAATGATGCTGATTTTGTTGTGCTTTTTTTTTTTTTTTTTTTTTTTTGTAATTTGAATTTTTTTGGCCTATGTTTAGCAGAAGGGGTACAGCTCTTTTCTCTAAAAAAAAAAAAAAAAAAAAAAAAAAAGTAACAACTTTGGTAATTTCTGTTCACATTCGGTTAGTTTAGGGTAGGTTAGATTAGTTTAGTTTAGTTTACGTTATATTAGTGTAGGGGTCCCGCATCATTCCTCTCCCCCCCAAAAAAAGATAGAATGTTGCTTATTTCTACTAATATTAGGTTAGTTTAGATTAGGTTAGATTTCGTTACGTTATGTTACGTCTAAGTACTTGCATCATTCATGTCTCCAGTAAATTTTGTGTTTTTACGTGCTTCTGGATCCCGTGGGCAAGTCGTTACTTTAGGCAAGGCAGTGACAATAACCAAATAATCTGAACCGGTTCCCACAGTTACAGTTTCATTTCCCAAGAAGGAAAGACAGAAAACGTAACGTGCTGGTTTACTTTTGGCGTACCACAAGAAAGAATTGTTGAAACTTCTAATTCTTTCACTAATTTCCTTCTCATTGTCCTCTAAAAGTTTCCGCTGGGCGGCATGAAAATATCTCACTTGGCATAGGTAAAATTAAAGGGTACCACCAGAAGTAATAGTAGAAGATCTTCAATTCTTTTACGATTTGCGTATAAATACGGCTTCCGGACGTGTGACTTAAAAACTAGTGCAAAACGAACTAACCTGTGCTAGGTGGCCACTGAAAGGCACAAATGCTATCTAACTAAATCAGGGCAGGGCAAGGCTGCTAGGCCCGCGCGGGGTGCCTTCGAAAGAGCAGGCACGTTAGCGATTGTGGGTATGCGTGTAAGCAAGGGTAATGAAAAGAAGTGGGTTTTGGCAATGATACACGAGTTTCAATGGCAGTTGTCATGGTTTTATATTATAACGCTTCACTTGAAAACAAAATACAGGTTCTGTACACTGTGCAGATATATACCGCCGGTGGAAAATAAAATTTTATAGAGTAATCTTTCATAATCACTCACTCATTTTAGTGCCACGTTTCCCTAATACTTGGGGCCGCGATGGCTCCGCTGTAGAGCGTTCAATTTTGTGTCATGGGGTCCTTGGTTCGATCTCAACTCATGCCAAGTGAGCATTGTGGTGACAAACACTGTGTGCGTGTGTTTTCTCGGGGTTCTTCCGTTTCCTCCTACTTTCTTCATTCAAACGTTTCGTTCATTTCTCATCATCACCGTTTCGTTTTGCGTAGCCGTCGTGTGCATAGGACGTAAAACTTGAAGATTTCGTAGATTTTGCTAATAGTTAAACTAAATATCCCCTTTACGAGCATACTAAATAAAAATGGAAAATTGCTAATGAAATACGAGATTTTAAGGGTGATTATGTGTCTCAAGAAACAGTAGTCATGCTCGGTGTCATTCTTATTTTGGAATTCATTATATGGTGATCCCTGTTCGTTATCATTATATATCGGGATAAACATTCATCGTTTGCAAGTATGGGTTTGAAAAGACTGGCAGAATTATGAGTAGCAGAATTATAGTTTTAACTAAGGCATGATAGTTTTTGTTAAGTATTTCTAGTCAGCGTGTGATGACACTCATATTCATGAGTGGACGATAGTAGAAACTTAACCGAGGGCTGTAGTGGCTCAGTGGTAGAGCATTCACCTCTGGTGTATGGGGTCCGTGATTCGATCCCGGCTCGCGCCAAGTGCACGTTGTGGTGGACAAACACCGTGTGTTTTCTCGGGATTCTCACGTTTCCTTTCACTTTCTTCATTCCACCATTTCATTCATTTATCATCATCATCGTCTCCTTTAGCCTAGCCGACATAAGCGTGGGACGTTAAACTTAAAGTTTTCATTTCATTTCATTTTTAACCAGAGTCCCGTCCCAGGTTCCATTCCCGGTGGGAGAGTCTTAAATTTTAATACATTATGGTGGTTCGGATTTTATCCAACTGTAGGCCTATGTCTCATATAGCCGTAGTACTAAAATAGGGACGCTACATTCCAACCAGCGTACTAATAAACTTAGTCATTCAAAAACGCGGAAGAAATAATAAATGAAAACTTTTAAGTTTTACGTACCACGGTTGTGACGGTAGGCGAAAAGTGATGGTGATGATGGGAAATGAAGGAAATGGTAGAATGAAGAAAGTAGATGGAAACGGGTGAAGTTGAGAAAATCAACGCATACGGTGTTTGTGCACCACAAAGTTCACTTGGCGCGAGCTGGGATCGAATCATGCTCCCCATGAACCAGAGGAGAATGCTCTACTACTGAGCCCCTGCGTGAGAAATAGTTTCCTAGTGGTCCAACAGTACTAATTTTACATTACACGTAAATGGTATTCCTAAACAAACCGAGCTCAGAATCTCCCGGCGTGCAAAGCAGTGGAACACAGCCTCTGTTTCTCAGTCGAGCTTGGCTGTGAAATATAGCGATCTTTATTCTTTAGAGAGACGATGAAGTACTTGCCTACCAAATTTGGTTCAGATTTGATCACTAGTTACGCCGAATAAAGTATCACACACAAACTGAGCCGGGACTGTTCCTGACAGAGCAAGCCACTAAATATAGCAATCTTTATTCAGTGGGCTATTTGTGCACCAATTTTGGTTCAGATTCGTCCAGTAGTTGCCGAGAAATAAAGTACCCGTATGTTTATGCCGAGAGCAAATGAGAAGGCGTTATTTGACGAGAAAAAAGCGTGTTAAGGATATACATGGGATTTAAAGTAGTCAACTACTTCATCCTTATAAGTGTGTGGTTATGCTAACAAGATTTCATTAATTTCTCGGTTTTTATTTATTTATTTTTATTACGGCTATGCGGCACATTAATGTGGGCTCCGAATCACAACACGGCTATGTGGCTAGCGCACGGAAGATTCGGGTTCGAATCTATTGGAAGTTCATATGGTTCGGATCCCGTGTTAAGTTGTAGGTCCACATTAATAGTAAACATTCTTGCACTCTCACAATATCATATGTCATCAAAGAAATGTAGGGCACGATTAAAAGCCTGGAGGAAAGAGGCCTTTTGGTAGGCCAAGGAAGTTTGAAAAATGAAATGTTTGAGTTTTACGTCCACGGTTATGCCGGCCAGGCTGAAGGAGACGATGATGATGAAAAGTGAATGAAACGGGAGAGCCCCGACAAAAAACACGCATATAGTGTTTGTCCAGCACGAAGTTCACTTGGCGTGAGCTGTGATTAAACCAGGGACCCTACGCACCAGAGTTGAACGCTCTACCATTGAGCCACCACTGTCCCTCAAGAAAGCTGGAGTTCGGAATTCTTTTGAAGTATAGTTCAGCGTTCGTTTTCAGCGCCAAGACTGTATTAGACGTGGAGCTATAACTTAAGATGGATTGAAATTTGCAAACCACATGACTTTGGACTGGGAATCGTAACCAAGTTCTTCACCACAAACAGTAACACTATTCCTTTATCCTCAAGACAGCCCTGGAGGGCATGGTAGGTCAGTGGTAGAGCATTCACCTCTGTTACGAGGAGTCGCCGGTTCGATCCCAGACGGTATAAGTTTGAGGAGGACAACACACTCTCCGTGGGTTTTCTGAGAGTTCACCCATTTCCCCCACATTTTCATTCCACTAGCTCCTTCATTATCATTCACTTTCATCAGTCATTCTTCTGTAGTCGAAAGACCATGATTATGAGACAATTATTCGTAACTTACTAGAAGGACAACCCCTAGAAACTGTTTGAACAATTCTGCCCGCCATTACATTAATCTTTATTGCTTTACCATCAAATTAAAGATTTCATGTTTTCACACGATGGAGTCCTGGATAGGGAGTTATGTATAGTGGGTTCTTACAAAGTGGAATGACAATTATTTTTACTGGATTGATTTAGCACAACGTAAAATATAAAAACAAGCATTTGTTTCTGCAGCGATGAATCTTCGTGTTGTTGAAGTGGCAGCTGTGTACTTAAGAAAGTAGTTAACCCTCCTCTCAATGACACAAAATGGTGAATAGGACAAGTGGCTGCATGACTTCAGCGCCACTAACCTTGTTAGTAAAATCGAACTGCTGAGTACAATCCTCAACTTATATAGAGGGAGAGAGAGAGAGGGTTGGACCTCGATAATACGAATTCCTTGACAACTCGGAATTTTTTCACTTTCCCTTGAACTCTCCATAGCACTTAATGTTAAAATAACCTCTTTCAAGTCAAATGTTTAAAAATTACAACCTCGATAAGTCGAAGTTTTAAAGGTTTCTTAATGTTTAAAAACCTCGAACTCAAACTTTCTGATTTGCGAACGTGTACGAGTCGAAATTTACCTCTGTAAGTCGAATTTTTCTTGAAGTGACCTCGATAACTCGAAAGTATAGCTCTTTGAGTTACGTAATATTCATTGTTGCTAATGTATACTGTAATTGTGTTTTACTCATGTCTAGTATTTTTCGCTGCTTCGAGTTATAGGGGTTGAGTGAGAAACGCGGAACTTCGATATCTCGAATTTTTGTTGTGACCACCTTAATAACTCGAAGTTTGATTACTCGAAACACTCGAATTTTTATCTGTTCCCTTCAGCTTCAAATTATCGAGATGTTACTATATATAATAAACCAGGTGAGAATGCTCCAAGAGCATTGCCAGAACGAAATTAAAAAGAATGGAGAGATGGAACGAGAAGGATAACTGTGATTGTTCCTACATGTAAAAGTAAATCTTTTTATCAGCACCTTCTTCTGTTTCTCGCAAAAATTCGCAAAACATCATCTCTCTATGACTTACAGTTCCCGAGATATGGCTCCTTAAATCTCCCGAAATTCGAACTTTTTTTGGCCAATATGTGGAGAACGGTGGTCAGTTGATCAGTGGCCACCTGTTACTATTTGGTACCAAAGTATTCACCATCCTCTTACGATGTTCACCGTCAACACCGATATGATCTCTTTGTGACTTACGGTTCCTGAGAAATGGCTCCATAAATTTCTAGAAATCGGCCATTTTTTGGCCAATATGATGCGAGTGACGCGAAAAATTTAATCACTTTCTCAGGTAGTTTTTGATGCTGCATAGAATGCAAGGTTCAAATTTGAAAAAAAAAAAAAAAAAAAAAAAAAAACATACACACAGTCATAGAAAGTTCAGTAACGAACATTAAAGTTCTTTGAAAAGTAGTACTCAAAACATGTGCTTATGTTTTCTCAGTATCCATGATTTTTTTTTCTTTTAAATTTCAGTTTGTTGTTTATTATTCCTATGTACTTACCATTGCACTAGCTCTTCCTGGTGGTATAGTGACTGGCGCGCGTGTTTGATGCACCGGTTCGACCTGTGAAGTGAAGAAGAGAGAAAGAATATTAGAAACAAGAGTTCGGCTGTTTGCCACTTCAGTCGTCTTGAATGTGTATACGACGGATTTTTGTGTCTAGATTTTTTTTTTTTTTTTAAATCCTTCCCACCATACTCCGATGACAAAATACATGCAGGGTGTCTCTAAAGTTTTCAGTGTATTATAGTTTGTGAACGACTAAATTATTTGAATAAAACGTCGACAGTTCAAAAAAAAAGTGGTTAAGTTCATGTCTGTTTTTAAAAATATACAAATTTGTTACAAAATAATTGTATTACATCAAATTTTCAGTACACATAAAATATGGCCTCCAGCCGCACGGCACGCATTAAATTGCAATCAAACTCCTCCCTCACATATCTTGAACACTAACGGCAATTGGCGGAAAATGTGGCTGGTGTGCGTCGCTCTTACGCACTAGTGATATTTTCCCTAAGCAAACGAAATTTGAACACTCCCTCTTTCGAACGGTAGACGTTTCATTCAGATACGATTAGCTGGTTTCAAGTTGTAAGACTGATATCGGATGAAAACCTTACAGAGATCCTGAATTGTGCGTTTGCTTACTCGGGTTTGTTGGTAAGAATCATGTAAGCGCTTTGATTTTAAGTATGTATCACTTGTACACGAAATAAAGGAAGAGTAAGTTCTCAATAAAAGAAGAAAGAAAAGCTGTTCTCAAACTTTTATTTACTGGCAGAGGAAGGTAAAAGATACATTAAGAAATTGGTTTTGCTTTGGAGCGGGGTCGCTTCTTTTGATCATTCAATGTAAAATAAATTACGAAGTATACGTCAAGTTTCATTCATGAAAAAACTTTAAAAAAAAATATGTATGTGTTGATCTTTTAAATTTGTGAGATTCGGTAAAATTCAGGATTTACCTGGGGAACTAGCAACAATCGAACCGTATTATAAGGTGAAGAACTTGTAATGTGTAAGGTACCAAATGATACAGAACCATAGAAAAGAGCCAGCTAATTTCGATAATTTGAGTAACTATTACGAAATTGGTTGCTATCCCTGCTTTCGACTAACTAGTATTCTCTTCTAAACTTTAAGTTTGCAGCCGCATTTAATTCTTGTGGCCTTATGAATAAATAAATAAATAAAAAGTGTACAGAACTGTTCGTTTGACATTCTTATATACAACCACATAAGGTATTTATGAAATTCAAGTTCCTTACTATGATGTAGTGACATGTGCAATTAAACCGTATTTAATTAATTTTAGGAGAATGATTTTAAAATATCATTACTATTATCATATGTAACCCTTTAAAAGCAAGCCACAGACGTGTTAGGACGACCTTCGTGGCTACTTTCAGTAAACATTATCTTGGTCTCTAGCATACACGCTGTTTAACTCTGCACTCTTCCCGGGATGAAGCTTGAGTGTAATGAATTTAAGTCATTACTCATATGTTTCATATGATAATAGTAATGATATTTTAAAATCATTCTCCTAAAATTAAATACGGTACCTCCTCTATTGTATATATTTATGTACCTCCTCTACCTGCAAAACCTGCGACTTCGTATCACTGCAGTCATTGAGTCTTTTCCAATTGATATGTTGGAGTGTGGCGTGAATGGAATATCACCGTATTGCAAGGTAATTGTGCATGAAACAAATTCGGAATAATGTGAAGAAACAAAAGTATACTGACGTATCATATACATGTCTGAATGTGCCTCGAACCATTTTCACGCACACTGGATTAGTTGATTTTGAGTTTAGTGTTCCGTTCTACATGGAGGTTTTATGAGACATAAACCTACAGCATAACGTAAGATCGGAACAACCCGAGCTTCCACCAGAAATCGAACCCGGATATCCCGCGCCAGAGGCGCGTACGCTAATCGTGTAGCCACAAGGAGGTTCTCACGCATTGAAGATGACCTAATCACCTGCCATGTGAGGAATTCGTATATCATGTATGTAATTTGCTTGTGTCAGAACATCAACAACCCTGTACCCTCTTTGTAGCACAAATTAAACACGTTCACACACTTACATAATACGTCAGTGTGCTTATTTCTGTTGCTTCATACTATTCTCACTTTGTTTCATTGTTTCCGTACATATTTAGCTTGCAATAATATTTTGCACGGTAATGAAATAAATGAATAAATAAAAAGGTGGTAAAATTTGAATACTGATTGCGTGGTTGTCAGTCGCCTAGTCCACGCCAAACAATGGCAACTTTTCCTGTGACACTTATTTTGAGATCTTTTTTAGAAAGTAGAAAACAGATAATGTGTTTACAAAATAAACAGTCAAGCTTTCGTGACATATCAAAAGGGAAATAATTGGAGCTTTTTCTCTTTGTGATATATATTATTTATCTGACTATTTATTATAATCCACTGTTATGTATGCTGATGACACGACATTTGTAAGGAAAGGTAATAAATAGTATCAACACAATACAAATAAAGAAATAAATCTGCTACTTGGTTAATTCACAATAAATTAAAATTTAATCACAATAAAACAGAGGAGTTAGACATTTTTCTTAATAGTTCCACAATTGACACAGAAGGATGTACCTCAGTTAATCTATTAGGGATATACTTAGATGCGAAAGTAAACTGGAATGTGTATACTATGCAGCTATGTAGAAAAAAAATAAGACCCGTGTATATATTACGTAAATTAAAGATGTTGGTGGAGGCGCGGTGGCTCAGTGGTAGAGCGTTCACCTCCGGTGCTTGGGGTCCCTGGTTCGATCCCAGCTCGCGCCGTGTGGACTTTGTGGTGGACAAACACCGTGCTCGTGGGTTTTCTCGGGGTTCTCCCGTTTCCTCCCACTTTCTTCATTCCACCATTTCATTCATCTCTCATCATCACCGTCTCCTTTAGCCTAACCGGCATAACCGTGGGACGTAAAACTTAAAGATTTCATTTCATAAAGATGTTGGTAATTTAAAATCTATTAATCACTGCGCATTGGGCGTATTTCCACTTCCATTTACCGTGTAGCATTTTATTATGGGGTAATTTTGCCGGAGCATAAACAATATTTAAATGGCAAGAGAAAGAGAGAAGAAAAACAATAGGAATTCCAGAGAGAGAGAATCTTGTAAACATTTTTCAAAGATTTTGAAATAATGATCATCCTCTCCATGTATATATTAAACTGCCTTATGTATGAAAAAAATATACAAATGATGTAACTCGAAGTACTGTTCACTAACACAATTCAAATCGCAGAAATGAAATAGATATTCGCTATGTCAGGCTGAGCAAATCGCTAAATACTTACAAAAATATTGGAATGAAATTATATAACTTATTGCCACCTAGAATTAGAGAAATTGAAATTATGAATTTTTGAATGTTTTTGTTAAAGGTGGCTAATAGACAAACGTACATGTAGTATTTTAGAATTGCAAGAATAATGTCCCGGTTTAGAGTAGGAAACATTAGTTTTAAAAATTTTGAATGTTTTGTAAAAAAGTGGGTAGTGAACAAATGTATAGAATTACAGAAAGGGCTTTCTCAATTAGAGTAGAAAACAGTATCTTCTTTTTAATTTTTTCTTCATTTTTTAAAAATTTTACTCATATTTTATTTGTTCACTGTCCTTTCTATCGACGCTTCGAAGAAAACTACAATCATTCTTGTCAAGAATATTAAAATTAATCAAATTGTGTCAATTAATTGTTTACTTCATTTTTGAAATTGAGTATTATATTTTCTTTTTTAAAACTCAAATACACTGCCTTTGAAAAATTAACAAATATATACTGACTACAACAGAAGTGTACCAACACACAAACAAGACCCTCACAAAGAAAATAGGTAAACAAGTATTAATTTTGGAAGAATCGAAAATTATCTGGAAGTTCCATATAATTGGCACAATAATGTTTCAAAATAATTGTTTTTACAATTATTGCGATATATATATATATATATTTCAATCATACAATAGAACAGTAAATCTCCATTAAATTAACCGTCTTCGGTCCCATATATAATATATAACCTCCCCGACACACGCATATGTGTTTCACTATGTTACAATCATTTACTTTCCAATTTCCATATTGACCGTATTTGTATAGTATGCCGTCCAGTTGTATATAAGTTCAGTGTTGTTCTTTGTGTTAGAGAAGAAACACCTCATCTAGTTTTTTTCCATGTGGTAAGGTGCCAAGAACCAACGACACGTTGCCACGTTGGATAGCAATAGATATGTGTTGAACTAGGAAAGATGTTGAATGAACATCTCCAGTAACGATAGAAATGCGTCTGCCTACTTCTCTTAATAAAATCAAGGCTTGTAGAACCCCAAGCACCACTAGTCTCGATGGCAATTGGAGTTTAAAAAAATATCAAGGAGGTTGTTATATTTCCTTTGCTTTTCTACCTATCTACGACTAGCAACAGCTCCAGCATTCATAACAGCTAAAGGGAGACTTGAATGGGCAAATGTATCTGAACACGTAAAGTCCCATACTAGTGATTTGTCTCTCAACCAAGGAACTAATGTCATGCCATCAGGTCGTTTACCATCTGAACGACAATATCCTGCAGGTTCTTCATTTATTTTGTACTATAAAAATATATTGATTAATTGTAATTGTAAACATTATTAATATATATGCATTTAAATGTTTACATCTATTACATCTTGTTTAACGACAATATATAATTATTCTTCGTATTCTTATTCTAAGGTAATATTATGTTTTCGTCTTCATTTTACATCTAGCATCAGTCTCTGCTGAGCACGGGCGCGAGTTTCAGACCACCTGATATTATTTACGTATTGCAATTATTTATCTATACAGGGTGTTCCTAAATGAATGTCATGGTTTTAAGTGTATATTCTATTACACACACAATACAGAAATTAAACTTACCTTAAAAGAAACAGTAACTAAAGTACTTTTTGTTACAAGTGATCAACGTGGGATTCTGTTGTGACAAGGCACACATCTAGTCTGTAGTCAGTTTCTTTTCACAATGAAGCTAGCATGTCTGGTGAAACAGACTCCCTGCTCCAACAATCCTACGTCGCAATTTAGGGGTAGCGCTGATACGTAAACACGATCCTTTACATACTCTCCCAAAAAATAAATCGCAGAGGATGAGGTCGAGAGATCTTGGGGACCATTGCAGAAGAACCACAACATCTTTACAATGATGAACGATCCATCGTTGGGGAAAAACAGCATTCAACCAATTCCGTACTTTAAGATGAAAGTGAGGGGCCAGAAGATGTTTCTTCTTTTTTTTTTTTTCTCACGATCTAGTTGAGGATAGAATCAATGCTAGAGCATGTCCGAATATGCGATATAGGTGATAGTGTTTTAAAAAAATCCACACTTGGTCTTTGAATATTACACAAAAGACCCGCTCACTTTCGGCATATCTTTCGTGTGCTGTACTGTTTCATGTGGACGCATACATTATGTGTATTCATCTTCCACTAGATGAAATGAGGCTTCATCACTAAAGATCACACGACTAAGAAACTCATCTTCCATGTCAGTACTTTTAGCAGAAGTTGGCACGGATCACATTATCTTCAGGCCCTGGAGCCTGTAAACAGTTGCAGACGGTACAGCCTTAGTTACAATCTCTTTTCTAACACCCTCCCAACAGTCGTGGTCAGCATTGCCACTTCTTCACTCTCCCGTCCTATCCTGGGACTCTGAACGAAACTTGCTCTGACTTTTTTCACTTGCTCATCTGATACACGCGATCTTCCCTTGCTCAAGCAACTCATATTCTTAATACTAATTCTTGTACTACGATCTTGAGATGTTATTATCTGATGGGGGTCACATCTACGAGGGTGGGTTGATAAGTTCTCAGCCTCACCAAGAAAACAAGTAGATAGGAAGCGAAGCATGGTGTTTTTATTCAACATATTCCCCTTTTAGTGCAATGCACTTTTCACATCGGTGCTGCAGTGCTTGCAGGCCAGACAAATAGAAGTCAGATGAATTGTCTGCAAACCAGGCCTCTGAGAAATGACGTCATCGGCGCCATTGAAATGCGTTCCCTTTAAAAACATTTTCAATTTAAGAAAGAGAGAAAAGTCTGATGGAGCCAAATCAGGCGAATAAGGTGGATGTTCCTGTATTTGAAACCGTAGGTCCTCCAAATTTGAAATGTTAGATGTGCCTTGTGTGAGAGCGCATTTTCCTGGAGGAAGATTGCCCCTTTTGACAGCTTTCTACGTCTCTTCTCCTTTAGTGCAGTTTTCAGTTTGTCCAGAAGAGATGCATAGTAAGTTGCATTGCTGGTTTCACCCGATTTCAGATAATCCGCAATAGAATTCCTTCACAATCCCAGAAGACCTTAGCAGAGGAGAGCTGTGTCCTAGCCTTCTTCGGACGTGGAGAATCGCTGTGGCGCCATTCCACCGATTGCTGTTTCGTCATGGGATCGTAGAAATATAACGAGCTTTCGTCCACTGTTACCAACCGTTGCAAAAACTGGCCTTATCTGCTTGAAATTCAGACTGAACTGCCTTACTTGCCTCCACCCGTTTACGCTTCTGATCTGCGTTCAAAAGTTTCGGAATCTATCTTCCACATACCCAACTCTTCATGGATAACTTTCCACATCCGTTCATCAATAATGCCCAATGTGTCCTCTATCTGTTTGAGCGGGGTTCGGCGATTATCTAGAATCATCCGGTGAATGGCGTCAATCATCTCGGGAGAAGTCACTGAAATTGGTCTGCCACACCTTGCTTCATCATTCAGACCAAACTGCCCACGTTTGAAGTTCGTGCCCATTTCTTCACAGTGGCATACGATGGTGCCTTGTTCCCCTAATATGACAAGGTCGTTATGGATCTCCTTCGGTGAGAGTCTCTTTAGGAACAGGTACTTGATGAATGCACGGTGTTCAAATTTACTAATTTCTGGGACGTGGGCTGCTATCCTCACTTTGGACCTGAAATAAAAAAAAAAAAAAACACATTTAAAATTCGTTTAGTCAAACCAAATTTTGCACAGTAGTTTCACAAATTATAAGCCTCATAAACCTATATAACTTTTATATCTAGCTTTGTTTAAACCTGGCTAGACTGAGAACTTCTCAACCTAGCCTCGTATATTTCCGTCGAAAAGTATGTTGCATTCTAACTGCTGAGTTATACCTTGCGAAATTCGACTCAGGAGTCGTCGCTATGCTTACAACTAGCGCCGTGCTCGGCGGAGTTACGAAACACCACCTGCAAAGTAGTGAACAAACTGAGTTACATTTTCTTTTATGATACTTTTCGTTTCTGCATTGTATATGAAAGAGAAGATACACTTATAGTCCTGCGTAACACAGTCGCTAACGCTCTGGACTTTGGTGCGAGCGGTCCCGGGCTCGATTCCCGATGGGACACTCGGTCGAAAGGTGTAACAGCTCTTTCAGGCCAGTTATCCTGAACGAGTTCTTTCTTTCTTATTCACGCCAGGAAAATGCCGGCATACAGGTCCCAGGTCGCTTCCTTCCCTATTTCTTTCTTCCCCTTTTCTCGGACAATGTGCTCGCCGAGGGACGTCATCCCTCATACGTGAAAACTTAACGCCATCGATGCGGGTAATGCTCAGAAATAATTAAACCCGGTAATAATTTAGAAATACCTTTATATATGGCTGATTCCAGTGAATAACCGAATAAGTCGACTTTTTTTGAAAATTGAGATTTTACAGTTATAAGCTTCTTTTGGTGAGTTCTACATTGTGTAGAAGTGGTTAAGGCGAATTCATAAAATTGAGAAAGTTACAGCATTTGGTTATGTCAAAATTAGCATGGTAACTGCTGTAAAATTTACCTTTAAACTGCTCTCCTGTAAAATTTACTTTTCACGACTTAGCCGGTTATTCACTAGAACCAGCCAGATATATATATATATATATATATATATATATATATATATATATATATATATATATATATATATATATATATATATATATATATATATATATATATACCCGGTATGTATTTACACACGAGTATATTCATTTATGATTTATTTTCCATGTATATACAAAGTATTTACCTCGCACACAGGACATGTTAAACAAGTGTTTCCCGTATTCGTTTTTTCCAGTATATATAAATATTTTTGAATTATACTAGTTACTCATTAATTATCGGTTCCTAAAAGCAAATTTATTGGATTATTTTTATACCTACCAAGAACCTGTCTTTATGATCTAATTAAATTTAAAGGTATTATTTTACGGAACGAACATATTCATAGTTATGATACATTGTTTATTGACAACAATTTATTTCTTCAACTACTGCTTTTCATTGGTTGCTGTGGATTCCTGTGTACGAGTAAAACTGTATTATTTGTGTGCGCAAGTTGATATCAAAGGAATTCATCATAGCGCAGGTAGCTATAAATCAATCACTTTTTTCTCTCTCGTAGCGTATGTGAATATGCATGGTCAAAATAAGAGGTACTTACATGGTATACGAACGTATTGAACGTATTTAATGAAGACGCTTAGCTTTCAAGCCTTAAACGACTCATCAACGCCACACGACCGGATCTGTTTCTTTTCTTCTATTCATGTGTTTCGTCGACAAGCCGTTCGAGGCTTGAAGGCAGCGAGTCTTAGTTTAGAGTTTTTATGTAAGCGTGTGTTGTACATAGTTTGGAAGTCCGTGTATATCGGATTTCACGTGCTCTCATTTAGCCACGATATTGATAGAGGAGGATTCTTATGTAATATTTTTATTTATTTTCATATTTCTTCTCTCGAACTTTTTTTGGGTCTAATATACCAATCTTTTCTCTATTTTTATATCAGTACTACAAATAGTAGATACTGAGTTTGACTGTTGTTTTTATATTTATTAATATATCTATATAAATAGTTCGTTGATTTCAGTTGGAGTAGTGCTTTCCGAATTCTCGTCAACATATTATGTGCTATTCTTTATAGTATGGTATGGTCTGTTTATGCCTAAATACATTAGAAGACATATTTAATAAAGAAGATGAAGAAAGAACATTTCAACTAGATATCAGATTAAATGTTAATAAGAGACAGTTTTCTTTTGACTTTGTGGTGGACAAACACCGTATGCGTGGGTTTTCTCGGGGTTCTTTCGTTTCCTCCCACTTTCTTCATTCCACCATTTCATTCATCTCTCATCATCATCGTCTCCTTTAGCCTAACCGGCATAATCGTGGGACGTAAAACTTAAAGATTTCATTTCATTTCATTTCAAAGTTTTCTTTTGAAATGAAATCTTTCAGTTTAACGTCCCACAATTATACCCTTTAGGCTAAGGGAGATGGATGATTAAGGGAAGTGAATGACGATTGTACATTTTGTGGAATGAGAATGTGGGAGGAAACAGGAGTACCCCAAGAAAACCTACGAACACGATGCTGTCTTCTACAAACTTATTGTGTGGAAGTCGAACCACAGACCTCATGCACCAGGTAAGCGCTTTATCACTGAGCCAACGTGTCCTCCCAAGAGATAATTATAAATAAATTGATCTTGATTATGACACAACACAATATATGTCAGACTTATGCATCTATATTGATGAAGTTGAATGTTTAGCACATATACGCATAAACTCATGTTCGATTACCGACAGGGTTAGATATTTTTTTTTTATGTTGACCCAGATAATTAAATAGTGTGAAAAGTGCTTGCGTTAAGGAGTAGCGAATTCCAACGAGAAAGAATGAGTCGATGTGAGACGATATGGTGACTATACATTAATTAAAAACCGTCCGTGGTCTTTATGAGTGTGAGGTTTAGTGTGATGAAGTTCAATTATTACCATAAACGTCGAACTGTCTGTGGTGTTTCAATAGAGAACTTTGAATACTACATTTACGAAGAAAAATATTGAAGTGAAATGACATTATTAAAATTAAGAGAAGGCTCTAATATTTTTTTGTACTTGATTCTTCTCAAGCTTTTCATTTTCAGAGTTAAAAGAGAAAAAAATGCCAGCCCCTAGTTCAGAGGTGTCACCTTCTAAAAGTAAAGAGAAGAAGAAAAGAGAGGGTACAGTAAGTATTTGCTTTGTAAAATGAAAAAGAAAGATGTAAGCCATATCAGTAGAGTGTGCAGTAGGCAACTAAAGTTTTGTTCTGTGGAAAAGGCTGCATTATTAGTATTATTATTCCTATTTTTCTTTTTTAAAAAATCCGGTATTCACCATAAATAAGTTATTCTACGTTTTCTGATTGGTTGCGAAGGTCAGCATCAAAATTAACCAAGTGGGAAATTTAGTATGTGCTGCCAATTGTTCGTCGTATTAGCTTTGTAACTCACATAATATGCTCTTGTTCCAGCCTTGCGACTTTGTGTCTATAATAGAGACAACAGGCAGCTCATTTCTTATTCTGGATGAATCAGTGATAATCTTGGAATATTTTACTAATTATCAAGGCCCATGAAAACTTGATATTACTATAGGTTTGGTCACTTAAAGGAGAAATAATAAAAAAATTCCTCTGAGTTATTACGAGGAGCGTCCAATAAGTTATCTACCTAGACAAGAAAGAATCCAGATAGGCTCACCAGATCATCACTGTTTTCGATGTAGTCCCCATGGAGATCTATTCACGTCGCCTTTTGTGAGCAGCGAAAAAATCCCAGAGAAAGTTTGTAATGGCCTGCACACCATTGGAAAACAGCCTAATGGACCTCGTTTTCCGACGAAAGACGTCCCCGCAGGTCTCGGAAGAGGAAATAATCACTAGGGGCCATGTCCGGACTGTAGGGAGGACGACCGAGCGGTGCTCCAACTTCTGCAAATCCGTTGTTCACAGCGTAACACAAACACTTTGGTTAGGACCACTGCGCTTCTCCGACTGACTTCAAATTGCGCAGCGGAGTTCCCCACAGTGGCCTAGGCGCGCGTGTCATTATGCCCCGACCCTCCCTTCCTGTGTAGGTAGATAACTTATTGGACACCCCTCGTAATTACATATAGAATCATCTATAGCAGTTCTGTCAAATTCAATACAACAGCGTATCATGCAGATGTGATGGAGAATGATATGAAGTCAGAGAGATACAATAGGATTATTAGATGTTTTCTACTGTACTGCATATTTACCCTTTTGCTGCAGATTTGAGTGCAAATTTTCACAATTTTTATTACATAGTTGCATCCACATTTTGACGGATTTTGGTGCGTATTGTTCTGAAATCTAGTTAGATCATTTTTTAATAAAAAGAGCGCTACATGGACATATATGGTGGTTTCTACAATTTTTGAAGATTGAAAAAGAGTTTAATAACCTGTAATATTCAAGAATTGCTCTATGTATCCATCTATCTATATACAAGGTAGGACAAAAAATCTAAAACGTTTTGCAAAAGTGTGAAAATCATACCTAGTATGGTGTGGGACCTCCTTTTGCTTCCAAAACAGCTTGGATCCGACGTGAAATGGACGTATACCGCTCCCGAATCGTGCTGTGTGGAATTTTGTACCAATGTTCCTCCAAAACATGCTCCAGTTCCGTAAGGGATGGTGATGGAGGGTAATGAGACCGAACACACCTTTCTAACTCAGACCACAATGGCCCAATGATGTTCAGATCTGGTGATTGTGGGATCCAGGGGAGGTGTGATAGCTCCTGGTGATGCTCCTCAAACCATGATTTCACCGTTTTTGCAGCGTGACAGGGTGCCAAATCATCTTGGTAGATGCCATCACCATCGGGGAACAATATTTGGGCCATGGGTAGAACCTGGTCCCCCAAAATGGCCTTATACGCCTTAGCATTCATCATTCCATGCAGGGCTATGATGGGACCTGCAGAAAACCACGATATCACTGCCCATACTGTAACAGAACCACCCCCATGCTTTACAGTTGGGAGCAGGCAGTCTGTATCATAGGCCTGCGACGGTATTATCCATACGTAAACACGACCGGTTGTTGGAAACAAGGTGAAGGTCGATTCATCGGTCCACATTACGTGTTTCCACTGCTCGTGAGTCCATGCCTTGTGGTTTTTGCACCACTGGACACGCCTCTTCGCATTTACTGCTGTGACCAGGGATTTGGCGATAGCGGCCCTGCCATGAATTTTCATTTTATGAAGTTGTCGTCGCACTGTTTTCGATGAACCCGGGTTCTGTAGACCGTAATTGAGTTCAGACTTAATTTTCATTGCAGTGGTCTTCTTTTTAGGTGCTACAATCCATTTTAATGCCCTCCAGTCCCTATCTGACAGGATTATCTTTCGACCACTGTTGTGCTTTGCAGACGTCGTTTGCCCATGAATTGTGTATGCCCTCGTGACATTGCACACAGTGCCTTTCGATACCCCCACAATGTTCGCCACTGTTGCCACAAGCTCCAACCAGACGGGCAGCAACGATCATGCCTCTTTGGAAGTCTGTCAGGTCGCCCATTTTACCGCACCATTTTCACACCACGACACTCACAGGTGAATTGGTTACTGCTGACGGAAGAGGAAGGTCCACATGACACATTGAAAACAAACAAACAAACAAAAAAAAAACGATCGGCAACCGCAACACGTGTTGTATAGTGGAGTGCCAAACTTACGTGTCCTGTATGAAGTGTTTTTAGATTTTTTTTTTTTTTGTATACCCCTGTATGTTTTACGTTTGCAATTTGTAATTTAAAAGCAAATACGGACGACCAACAATATATTAATGCTTTTCTCTATAATACGTACTTCACAGTATGCCAGATGACCTATCTTTCATTCTCTTTACTACGGTACTTTTATTATTTCTGTATTAGTAACCGGGTAACGTTGTATTATTACAGATCATTAAGGTTATTTTCCCAGTAGATATTGCTGGTCCCTTATTGTACATTTGTAGTAAGTTGCTGTAATGATGATTAAATTGCCGTCAAGATTCTGAGTGTTCACATTTAATTTGTTCTATACTAGTTTCCACAACGCTTTCGACTATTGTCTGTTTTTTTTTAAAAAAATATTGTATCATAGTGTAGGTTTTTTGCTGCTTTTAGAAGTACATTATATTTGTATTCCAGTACCGTTTATAATATATCTGTATATGGTGATAGGTTTCCTCGTTTTTTAACCACATCAAGAATTTTTTTTTTCTCGTAATTCTGATTTATTGTGTTACCCAGCATTTCGACTGTTGGTGAAGTTACACATTTTACAACAGGGAATTCCAAATAGATTGTTACCTGTAGATCTCATTCCAGAGCTCCTTCGTGGCTAAGCGGGTAGCGTACACGTCTTTGGCATGGGAGATCCGGGTTGGATTCCTGGCGGGAGCTCATGTGGTTCGGATTCCACACGTTAATCAGTAGGTCCGATCTCAAATAGCCTCGCTACTGAAAGGAACGTTAAACTCAAAATCAACTCAACTCAGTCTCTTTCCAGTTTTCTTCATTGAGAAGGTGATTATTATATTGTATGTTTTAATCACTAAGTTTTCTTTTGTGAGTTACAGTTGTATTACACCTGTATTAACTTACAGTAACTTCCTGTTAACGAAAAAATATAATAAAAGAAATTCACAAATATCAGTCAAAAACACTAAATTGGTGTAGACTAGTGCTGTCAAAATTATTCGAATATTGGATTTTCGAAGAATTATTCGTTATTGGAACAATTTTTAGAAGAATTATTCGTTATCGGAGTAATTGTTTGAATAATTATTCGTTATTAGAACAATTGTTCGAAATAATTATTCATTATTAGAACAGGGTGTCCACTGATACTGGAAATACTTGAATTATACTGGAATTTAATTTTGATACTGGAAATATACTGGAAAAATCATGAAACTGGTAATTTGTCAACAATGCTTTTTTATAATTGTTTTAATAGTCTTAGAAACAATTTTGTATCCATTGAGACTGTAAATTTTTCCAAAGCAAGAGTTGTATACATTTTGTAATTAGATATTTAAAGCAATGTGTGGAGTGGAGGGCTGTGAGGGGAGTTGGGAGGCCCTTTAAAAAAATGTTTAAAAAAAATCAAGGTTAACTAAATTTATTAAAAATAAAATATTCTTTTGATGGTAAAACAATTACAAACCTGAAATCATAAAGAGTGTGATTATTTCTAAAGAACTTTTAAAAAAAATCATTGTATTAGGTACAGGAATTTTGCTGATAGTTATGCTGAATATACTGGAATTTTGAAAATGAAATTCAGTAGACACCCAGTAGAACAATTGTTAGAATAATTATTCGTTATCGGAATAATTAATAGAATAAATATTCGTTATTTGAACAATTGTTCGAATAATTATTAGTTATGAGAACAATTGTTCGAATAATTATTCGAACTATTTTTCGAATAAGAAT
Organism: Thermobia domestica; assembly: GCF_964235325.1. Taxonomy (NCBI): domain Eukaryota; kingdom Metazoa; phylum Arthropoda; class Insecta; order Zygentoma; family Lepismatidae; genus Thermobia; species Thermobia domestica. Next base: position 40,736,574 of record NC_137460.1, on the reverse strand, counting down.
TTTGTTCGAATATTTGAATAACAAATGTTCGAAGAATCTATTGTTCGAATAATGAATTATTCTAATTGTAACAGCACTAAGGTAGACTAAACCAAAATAATTTATGGAATATATTGAATTACACATAATTTAATCCAAACCCAGGGATATAAAACTCAACCTGTCAAAGGCTCGTAAGGGAAGTCACATTGGTAAAACATAAACGTCTTATCACTTCAAACTAAGGAAAGAAAACTTGTATCTAATGTACTATTTTTATATAAACTTTGCAATAATATTTACTATATATATATAAAAAATCTCAAAAATAAAATGACATACGTGTCACAATATTTTTGGAGGGGCCCCGTCCCTCTGGCCCATAACGAAGATCTATTCCTGCTCATTATTTAAAAAAGAACTTAAAGAATATTTTCGGAAACAATATATATAGAAGGAACTACAAACGTGGATCACATCAGATTATGAAGCCTAGTACGTTAGTTTCTAGTTTCTGGTATCGTCCTTTAGCGTGAACTTGGGCTCATTGAGGCAATTAGAAAGAATTAAATACCTAATGTTTAAAAATATTTTCTTTTGCTATTTTTCCCTATTCTCATTCTCTGTAACACTATAAAATAATACAGATTTTTTCTTATTGTATTTTTTACTATGATAATTCTTTGGGTACATATTAATGTTATGATATTAAGGCATGTAGAGTAGAATGAAATAACTCAACTGTATGTAAATTTTACATTTGCAAGTCTAATGTATGATTGCAGCAATTAAATTATATATATACGTATTTTCCTTTTCTTTAATAAGTATTATTTTTTTTAATAAATGAAAGAAAAAAATTGAAATCATCTTTAGCCATGTAGAAAAATCGATATTTCAAACAAGTAGTCTTACATAGACAGTGGGATCAGTAAGTTTCGGGACTACCTCGAAATAATACACAAGGTCTGTCCCGAACTTAATGCACCCTATTTTTTTCTGCCACGACTATACGTCAGACAGCGTTGGCACTTGCACGGAAGGGTGGGTGGAGTCTTGGGAACACAGCGCGACCAGCGCCAGTCGGCTCCGAGTAGCTGGAGAATCACAGTGCCCATTTCAGTGAACCCTTGTGTGAGTGCTCGGTCGAAATCAAGATGGAAAAAAAAAAACTGGATTTTTTCCCCAAATTATGTAGAAGTACTGAAAAGGCTAAAGCAATGGGTCAGGCGCGAGATCAATAAGTCCTGGAAGCTGCACCATGACAATGCTCTCAGCCACACCGCCTTTATGACGACTGACTAACTGACCAAGACCGGCATCTCAACGCTCCCCCAGCCGCCTTACAGTCCTGATTTGCCCCGCTCGACTTCTTTTTGTTCCCGAAGATTAAAAAATCCCTCAAAGGACATCATTTAGGCACTCTGGAGAATATCAAGGCGGCTACGACGAGGTTACTGAGGGACATCTCTGTGACGGACTTCCAGGACGCATATAAAGCATGGAAATCGCATTGGAACAAGTGTGTTGAAGCAGGAGAGATGTATTTCGAAGAATATTGAGTAATTGTACGAATCGGTTCAATCAATTTCTTAAAATAAAAATGGGCGCATTATTTTCGGGACAGACCTTGTCCTTAACGCTGCCAAAAAAAAAAAAATATTAGCACATTAGTTTTCTACATATTCCCTTCTCACGCCACACATTTGCATAACCGATTGTAGGAGGCTGTGGAGCGCTCTAGGAAGGTCGTTTACTGGAACGCTTTTGTTCAGCACCACCGTCACATTCGCTTGAATTGATGAAGCCTTAAAACGCTCCCCCTTTTGAGGACAAATTTGAGCTAAAGAAAAAAGCATGAACTTTGCCGGGGTCGAATCAAGCGACTATGGGGGATGTTCAAGGATTGTGACCAAAAATTGACGCACATAAAAGATAGTGTGGGTTGGCGCATTTTCTTGTTAAGTATATTATTTCGAAGTAGTCCCGGAACTTAGTGAACGGACTGTGTTATAAAGTCTGTGAAAAGAGAATATTCTCCACGCTTAAAATATTGAACTATTTTCTTATCACAGGAAAATGACAAATCATGGTATTATTCGAGTTATTTCAGTGCTGTACCCCCCAAAAAGCTTAAGCCAAAAAACATGTACGACATAACTTTCAAACACCCTCCAGGATTTGATCAACGCATGCATCGAGAAGGCACTAATTACAGAGATATTTGGGATGGTATTTATAAAGAGGTAAGAAATACTGATGTAATAAAGAGCAAATCAAAAGAAGAATTTTGCAATAAAATATTTTGTTAAATATAGTTATACAGGGTGTTAATGAACTGTACCGACAAACTGTAAGAGGTGATTCCTTACATCAAAGTAAGTCAAAAAGTTCCTATGAACCTGTGGGGAAAAGTGAATAGTTTCAGAGCTATGACTGTCCAAAATCGCGAAAACGCCAAATTTCAAGAGGACCTATTTCGAATTTGAGAAATTGTGGAGTGGTGGTCCTTATCAGTGTAAAAGAAGTCACGCATACACAATCCAAAAATGCATATTTCATTAATGTTCAATGAGTCCCTGTAGGGTGAAATTCCGAGACATGCCATCAACCAAATTTTGAGATATGCTCTTATTTTATGATTGGTCCAAAGTAGGCAAACGGTAAGTTTTGACAGCAGTGTACAGGGATGTTGTCAACAGCACGGTCTCTCGTACTCAGGAAAAAGCATGCTGCGATGTTTCCTTTTACGCTTATAAGTGAAGAAAACGTGAAATATACCGTGACGAAATACATCGCATCACACGTTATTGCGAACACACACACACACACACACCACATACAAAAAAAGGAGCTGCCAGTTCCTAACACTTCCGACTTCCCTCCGAAGCACTGTATGTCGATTGTTGTCAAGGCTTACCTCCTGCCTACTTCGGACCCTCCTTGAAATCAGGGTTTATCTGAAAACTCTATTGGGAGCATATTGGAGAATTATACCGTGTACAGAATACCCTGAACGCCCATTGAAAATTGATGTTTGGATTATGTATGCGTGTTCCCTTTACGCTGATAAGGACCACCATCCACAGTTTCTAGAATTCGAAATATAGCCTCTTGAAATTTAGCTTTTTCGAGATTTTGGGCAACCCTAGCTCTGAAACTATGCACTTTTCGCAATACAGGGCCAGTCCTTAAAGTAGTAGGACTGATTTTTTCCCTTTCTTTTTACAGACTGACGGCGGTTACTCCACCTGTTGTTGGTTGAGGTGGGTCTAAGGAAAGACAGGAAGCAGCGCCAGTCGGCTGCCAGCCACAGCAGGGCAAAGATCGCTCGTCATAGTAACCTCTGCGAGTGACCCTCGTCACGCTGCGTCATGGCCAATCTTTTGGAACAGCGTTACGCCATCAAATTTTGTGTGAAGCTCGGTAAAACTGGGAAAGAGACTCATGAAATGATCAAGACGGCGTATGGTGATAACGCCATTGGAAGATCGAGTGTGTTTGAGTGGCACAAACTGTTTAGGGAGAGGAGAGAAGAAGTTGAAGATGCTGCACGGTCAGGACGACCTTCGAGCTCCAAAACGTAAGAAAATGTTGCAAGAGTGAAGAATTTGCAACATCGAAGATTAACTGTTCGCATGTTGCCGATGAACTTGGCATTGCTAAAACCCAAGTTCATGAAATTGTGCACGAACAATTGCAAATGAGGAAAATTTGTGCAAAGTTGGTGCCGCGAGTGCTGACAGGCGAGCAAAAGGACGTTCGCAAACGGATCTGCCAGGACTTTCTCGAAGAAGTGAGTGAAAATCCAAACTTGTTACACAATGTGGTGACTGGGGACTAGACGTGGACGTTTGAGTATGACCCTGCGACCAAACGTCAAAGCGCGGAATGGGACACCCGAAATTCCCCACGCCCCAAAAAGGCGCGCATGACGAAATCAAAAGTGAAAAGCATGCTCATTTGCTTTTTCGATTCACAAGGAGTGATCCACAGGGAATGTGTTCCACACGGCGTCCACCCAGCCATCCCAACTCCTGGCGACTGCATCATGACAATGCGCCGAGCCACACAGCCTTCCGAGTGGTGGCGTATCTGGCCCAACATAACATTGCAACCTTGCTTCAGCCACCCTACAGTCCCGACCTTGCCCCACCAGACTTTTTCCTCTTCCCCCGCCTCAAAACCACCCTGAAAGGGCATCATCACGGCTCGGTGGAAGCATTACAACAGGCCGTGACGAGGCAGCTGAACAGCATTCCAGTTTCCGCCTTCCAGGAAGCGTATGAAAACTGGAAATCCCGCTGGCAGCGGTGTGTGGATGTAGGAGAATCATATTTCGAAGAATATTAAGCGTAAGTGTTATTTGTGTCAATATCTTATTTTTAATTGATTCAGTCCTACTACTTTAACGACTGACCCTGTAGGTCCATATGAACTTATTCTCTTATTTTGATGTGAGGAACCACCTCTTACAGTTTGTCGGTATAGTTCATTAACACCCTGTATATATACTATGTGAGCTAGGTGTACTTTGTAATTCCTTAGTTTCATTTCCTTCATAAACCCGTTTTTGAGATGGGCGGAGAAAGGCTCAGTTGGGGAAAATTGAATGATGACCAGGGTATAATAAGCAGAAGCTCTATATAGATTAGAGTAATGGAAGCTCAAGCCTCTGTTCCATTCCCCTAAATGGGTACTCGTAACACGATATATATCACTGCCTTATTCTTTAAGAACGTTTTTGAGAGAACACCAATTGTAAAGTTTTCGATAGACGTAATGTTTATCTGATGGATCTGATACAAATATTTACCGCTAATTCTGTTTAGTGAATATTTGAATACAAAGTATATTATTATTATTATTATAATTACTTACAGTATGTAAAGAGTATTTATTTAAATTAACTTCGAAGTTAGTAACCTTGATGTTCCTAGCGACAACCAAATAACTTCTAAATATTTCGGACAACGACCCAGTTATCTTTCATCACTAGAACAAGGTTTATATAATCATGTGGAAGATATAAGTCACACCGCAAGATTAATAATGTAAGATTCTGAAGTCTTCGGTTCTTCAATGTCGTAGCCGCATGCACTTAATATTTTAAATGGTGCACCTTTCTAAATTGTGTGATTATGATATCTTATTTTTTAATAAGTGACGTGACCGTGTACGTCACTGGAGAATCGAAATTGAATTTGAGCCTTTCAGCATTAAACAATGAAAGCGAAATTCAATTGGAATGTTACGAAACTTCTTTCAACAATATTTGCAAACAGCCGACATAACTTTCAAAGGATAATGCTCTTTAATATATATATAAAGTAGAAATTATATTTTAGTCAATTTATCTCATATTGGAAAAAAAAAAAAAATCTTCAAGAGTTTTAGAAGATAAATTCTAAGATTCAACAATACAGACATTTAATGGATAACAATTACATGTTCAACAACAATAACAAATAGTTCTCTTTTCACCAATAGGACTCGCAATATAAGGAAGAAACACATTATTTAAGTTGAAATGAATAATAGGTCATAGGCCACAGGAAACTTAACTCTCGGATCATTAAACATTTGTTCACCTGATGAGGTATAAATGAAAGAATCGAATGTTTCAGAATCTTACATTATTAATATTTGTCTGGTTAAGGAATTACACATGAAGTTGTAGCAAGAAAATAGGTCTATATCTTCCATATTGTCAAGACCATAGATAATTTATTAATTTGTAATTTTGTCTTGAGTTTTTGAAAACCTAATTTAATGTTGTTTGTTTGTAAAAGATATGTGCAAGTAAAATACTACGTGTATATTCCAGATTGTATGCATTCTAGTCCAACAACAAGAGTTTGTAAAGTTATGTAATAAATTTGTTAACATTCACACTTTCTTCGGACAATGAGGACATCAAGAAAAGTGACATTGTTTCGTGTCATCATGATTGAATTGAGGTTATGAGAATTTGGTTGAATAAGATCTTTTCAGATCTGGGACGCACGTGGATGAAAATCGGCCCGCGGCCCGAGTGCTGAAATCGTATTACCGGAACGTCAGCAGTCTGAGTTGTATAAAAACGTTTTATTTTATTCAATGAGATCATCATTCAGTCAATGTTTGGACGAGGATTCCGTCAAGATCATTTCTTCGACATTCAGTCTTAGTTCATTCTCGAAGAGCAGACCTTTATGGATGCATTCATTCATTAAGTCTACGAGCATCTATTCAATCATTCAGTTATTCGTCGAGATTAAGTATCTTTAGTGTTGTTATTCAGAGAATCAACGTCAAGTTAAAGAAGTATCAACGTCAAATACAACTGACTGCTGTCTCTGGGATACGAACATTCAGTGCTTGGTTTGAACATCATCACCAACAGCAGGTATGTGTCACAACCAAAATCTGTGCTAATCCAATTCGTTATTCATGGTTCATACACTAAACCACTCTCTCTCGAGTCCTCATTACACAACCAACACTTCACACACAAATGTTCATTAAGTTTGTTAAATACACATGTTTTAAGTAGACATTTTTGTTATCATTTTCAATAGGGCTCTGGTTGGCCCTAAAGCAATGCAACCAGTGGTGGATAATCCCCAACTTACCTCTCACATAATGCGAGTAAACACAGAGTTGCTTAATGCTAATTAGATCAATCTGGGGGAGCACAGAGTGCTCTACCTAGTCAAATTCTATTTAAGTTAAATCAAGAGCAACCCAGGTTGGCAATATGATTGAATAAACCTTGTTTCAATGATGAAGGATAACCGGATCACTATCCGAAATATTTAAAAAGCAATTAATCATTTGACTATGATTGAAAACATGAAGGTTGTAACTTTGAAGTTGTATCATTGTCAATAGCAGGCCTGCAATTAGGAAGAGATAAGCAGGCACTTGTTTCGGACGCTGAGAAGGCATATATTGTATTAACCCTTTAACTGCCACAATTTATTAGCAAAAACTATATCCCTGGGGCCAAAACGTAATTTTGATTTTCTCATTTTATTTGGAATGATTCTGCATACTGCATATGTATAATCTTCGAAAACAAAACAAACAAATAAATAAATAAATAAAGTGAGGCGTCCATAAGTGCCACGCGGCACAAATTTATAAAAACAGTGAGGCATAGCGTTGATGCCTCATGGTGGTTAAAGGGTTAAGAGTCGGATAATCCATAAAATAAGGGGGCCGCGGTGTCTCAGTGGTAGAGCGTTCACCTCTGGTGCATGGGGTCCTTGATTCGATCCCAGCTCGCGCCAAGTGAACTTTGTGGTGGAGAAACGCCGTGTGTGGGGGTTTTCTCGGGGTTCTCCTGCCACTTTCTTCATTCTACTATTTCAATCATTTCTCATCAATACTATCTCCTTAACCTAACCGGCGTAAACGTGGGACGTAAAATTTAAAGATTTGATTTTTCAAACCAATAAAATAAAGAATGGAATAAGACAAGTAACAAAAAACTTACTATTAGGATCTCTTTATTATTGTTAGAGCAATAGTATGGCAGACTATCTGTATTAATGATTGTTGTCAAAAAAGTCGCTAAGAAAAACATATGTTAATATACTAATACTTTGAATTTATTTCTTTAGTTTCATACTTGAAAATTTCACTGATTTTGTGGACACTATTTAGTAAGCTAAGATTGACACCTAAGTTTTAATATCTGAGGTTTCAACAGAAAACTTTATTTCCTGAGTATATATAACAACTAAACTTACCGATAGCAGTAGCCTTGATTGAAAGGGAAGGTGAAATCCCGTTCCATGGAAATGAATTTCCAATGTTTGGAAAGAGAAAGCACTGAAATGAGGTTTCTAACACGATCTACATTGAGAATAAGCTACGAATGAAAGTAATGAAATCAAGACTATAAGACAGATGAATTGGACATTGCAGCAGTTTGAAATATAAATTTTTAAGTAATGGCATTTGGCTAGTTATTCTCTTCTCGGACGATTTTACATTTCATTACAGTTTGCAATTTAATCCAAGAATTAATTCTCTTTGTGTTTTTTGAGTAATTATTTGCTTGAAGTGTAGCGTCCTTTCTCAGCGCCGGGACCATATGCGACGTAAACCTAGTTCAAAGGAGAATATTGAGTTGGCCCATAAGTGTTTTGATGTTTCTTTTTTCAGTGAAAATTTTGTACGAAAAAATAAAATGTTGTGACAATGCATGTTATGTTCTTCGGTTGAGCATTATATATGCTCTACAAAGTGGTCTGTTTTTTTTAATGGTGATATACATTCTGTTGTTTTCAAGTCATTAAAATGGAGTTTCGAGTCGACAGAAAAGAGCATTTTCCACATCCTGTTGCTGTTTGGGTTTAATCGAGGTGCCAAAGCCACAGAAGTTGTTCGAGAGATTTGTGAAGTTCATGACTAAGAAGCGATGCCTCTTAGGTTTAAGCATAAGCAATTCAATGATTGCAATTTTGACCTCAAAGACGTGCATCGCTCCGTTCAGTTCGATGAGGAACGACTGCATCAGCTTATTAACGAAGATCCACGCCAAACAACAAAAGAGTGGCAGAGATAATGGAATGATCCCACAGTACTATAGAGCGTCACCTTCACTCGATGGGAAAGGTTCAAAAGTTGGGCGCATGGGTTCCGTGTACTGTGACCGACACCAAAAATCAAGGCGCCACGATCGCTGCCGGTTTGCTTGTCCGTCATCGGTCAACATGTGGACACAAGCCGTGATTCCTCGCCATAAACTCCACAAATCTCTCGAACAACTTCTGTGGCTTTGGCACCTCGATTAAACCCAAACAGCAGCAGGATGTGGAAAACGCTCTTTTCTGTCGACCTGACACTCCATTTTAATGACCTAAAAAGAACAGAAAGTATATCAGCATAAAAAAATCTAAACACACCATTTCGTAGAGCACATAATGCCTTATCGAATTACATAACACGCATTGCCACAACATTTTTCGTACAATATTTTCACTGAAAAAAAAAAAGCAACCACTTATGGGCCAACCCTAGATATATATTCCTAAACAGTATACGTACTCCTAAACACACATACTCCTAATAGTGATACGTACACTTCTAACAGTGACACACGTTACTACAGTGACATATACTACTGACAGTGACACATACTTCTAACAGTGGCACATATACAGACACACTCCTAACTGACAATGACACATATTCCTAGCAGACACATACACTCCTAACAGTGCGACACCTATTTCTGTGACAAAAATATTCCTACAGTGACATATATTCCTAATACAGACACATACATTCCTAACAGTGACATATACCTCTAACAGTGACACACATATTTCTAATAGTGACACATACAATTCTAATAGTGACACATATACTCCTAACAATGATACACATACTCCTACCAGTGATGGAAATACTAGTAATTTTCTAGGAAAATGCTTGCAATAAGCAAGCAATTATAAATCAAATTACGGCGTAAGTAACCATTATTTTTATTCAGTTGATTAGAAGTCCGTACTACTTTTTTTTCCTTAAAACTTTATCACGTACAAAAGAATGCAATTATTATATACTTGTTTATTTGCAGGAAAAATCAAGAGTCATACCAGTATGCTCGAATAAAATTTATGGTCATCGTACATACAATCTTGAAATTGGGTTTGTGCGGCGCTTTAGATTAAACACAAAAGATGATATGGTGCGTCCTACTGGAGTGAACATTACTCCAGTGCCTTTGGTTGGAATGTCAGAAAATGCATTTGACGATTACTAGTAATAATTAAAAAAAAAAAATCCTGCTGAGCCAAATTGCTTACTGCCTTTAATATAATCGAAATTTTGTGTCATTAAATTGATATAAATAGATCTAGTAATAAAATAGATTATATTTCTCTCTCTTAATACGTTTAAAATTTATCACAGGGATCAAATATTCCAATAAAATTCACTAATGTTTTCTTCCTTCAAAAATATATATAAATAAATCACCATTATGTTTCCTCTTTCTTTTGTTCTTTTTTATTTTTGAAAGTATGTTGGAATTATTATTATTTTACATCTTTCTCTCTCCTGATTGCACAGTCACGTTCAAACATATTCTTCGAATTTTAAAGTTTTATACATAAAAATAAACACACATTTTTAGTGAATGAATTAGTGAAACGATGATTACAGACTGGGTACTGAAAAAATCGTCGAAACCACCTACAAGAAATGCTGACCAGGAAAAACTCTCTCCAAGTTTTCAAGTTCAAAGTGTAATGGGGTTATTTACACTTCCAAAGATGGAATCCCAATACTGCAGAGCAACTTGCAGAAAAGCGTATCTAGAAGTTGGCGCTCTTACCGTGCTCTTTAGGAAGAGTACGAAGTGTTCTGTACTAAACGAAATGCTCTATTTCATGCAGGGTGGAAAACATTTATGAGTACTGTGCACAAGAAGAATATCAGTTTGTATACCCCGCAGAAAGATGATGCGATAAGTGCCAGCATTTCAAAGTGAGAATAATTTCATGGGACGAACATGAACAGCATTTTCAGCGAAAAGAAGCAGCTCGTGAGGAGAAAAATAAAGACAAAGAACTAGACAGCTCGTGAGGAGAAAAATAAAGACAAAGAACTAGACAAGAATAATTCATGTGTTCTAGTGTATACTGTTGATGTTCAAAAAACATTACTATGCCCGAACCTGAAATAATCTGCATCATGCTACAAGACTAAGTTGAAGGTACACAATCACACAGTTTGTAACGTGGCCACGCATGAGAGTAATGGGCCTGTAGAAAGCACAAACTCCTCGTCACTTACGGAAACATTTCTCAAAGAAGATATTGAAAGGCACAATCCAACAGAGATAATCATATGGAGTGACGGATGCAAAGTCAAAACCGAAATATTACTATGGCCAACGCTTCACATCATCTGCCTAAAGTTCCAAACAAAGGTTCCAATTACGCAGGGTTGATCAACCTGACAATGTCAACGTGCAGTGATCGAATTCCTCTACGAATTCGGAGATTACTCAGCAACATCTATTCACAGTAAACTGTTGCCTGTCTATGGGTACAACACAATGAACTGAAGTATTATGTATCGATGGCTTCACAAGTTTCGGTGTGGTGATTACAGCATCCAGGACATCAATCGTCACAACCGATAGAAACGCTTGAGGAATTCATCCACAAAGACAGATGCATCAACACGAGACAGATCATGGAGCACACAGGTATGGCAAAAAGAACTATGGTAACACTAATCCAACGATTGGAACAATTTCGAGATAACAAAATCGAGAAACAGAAAGTGTTTTCTGGACGCTGTTTCTCCCGCTGTGTGTTTGCTTCCACTCATCTGTAACAACCATTCTCTCCTCACCTGATTCACCGTATTACATATATTTGGACTTTTCTTTTTAAACATTTGTATTACATTTGGTACAGAAACACTGTTAATAATGTTCATGCTCATATACTTAAATGTGCTACTCTCTTGATATTTCGCAAATATTAAATGAAAACAAACTACATATGAAATAAGTTAAAAGATAATGTTTTATAAAAACTAGAGACATCTTAATATAATAATTGCAGACCCTAATTCTTTGTTTTACCATCTCATCCCTTTCCTTCTAGATCAAATATTAAGAAAAACACTGAAACATGTTTTCAACTATTTTAAACGTAAAGTCTAAATACCAAATTCAATGTCTCTAACTTCAAGAAATTCCGAGAGATGGACATCAGTTCCCCCTTCCACATTGTTTTCAAAAATCCTTCCTTACTGGTACCTTACGTTAAAAATCCTTTGTATTTTCCAAATTTAAAGTTTATAATTTGGTCTTGGCATTGATCAGTCAGTCCAGATTTCTTTATGCCTGAATCATCAAAGATGTTAAATAGAACTGGAGTTGTTTACAATCCATGTTGTCTGATTGGCTAAGGATTAACATTAAGAGTGATAGAATATATGACTATTCAGAGAGCAGACTGGGCAGGGTAGTGATTAACGCATCGACACAGTAAACCGGACACCTGGCTTCGATTTCATTTCAGTCATAAATTTCTTTTTTCACTCAGTACATACATATTTAATTAGTCAATATATTTCGAATTAATTGACAGGAGGACACAGATGACATTCTTGAGTCAGGGGAGAGATGATGTTCGTTTTCAATGCTTTCCTATAATACAAAATTGAGGCTTGCATGATTATCTTACCGATTAAAAAAGTATACAGAGCAGCATAGAAATATGGCTTCAATATGGTGAAGTTCCACGATACAGTTGGCAAACAAGAGAGTAATAAGTACTACATACCTTATGGAAAAATGCAGTTTCACAAAAATGAATCCCAGGTTTGACTATATTCACATTATTGCCAGCTTTCAAAACAGTTTCCCTACATATTTACTAGTTTTGCAGAATGTCATATCTAACAAGACAACAGTTTATCCAGCTACTTGTTCATAGAGGTTTACTTGCAGAGATGTTACAATGAAATTAATTCATTTATCCACTCTGATCTATTTATATTTACACTAAACTTTACAATTAGTGTCATTCTCACTTTATTTATGTGTGTTACTTTATTATATAGTATAAATGCACATCTTTTATATACTTATAAGTAGAAACGCCTGCAGCATTTTTTGCAGGGAAGGGGGGAGACTAACATACAAGCGAAATTGCGAATATCTACACCTTGATGCACCTAATTCTTCGTGTAAAACAATTATTATTGATGCACATTAGATAACTTTATTACCTACAGTAAATACGAGAGTCGTTCGGAAAGTAACCTCCGATTGATTAAAGAAAGGAAACATTGAAGTAAATAAGAAGAGTTTATTATAACTACTTCATTGCTCTATTTTTCAACATAGTTTCCATAAACATTCAAGCACTTATATCTCTGCACTAGCTTAGAACTCCATCAGCATAAAATGTTCCCGCCTGTGCCAGCCTGTAACCTCATCTTTCAGCTCATCATCATCGCCAAAGCTCTGAGATCCAAGGCACTTTTTCATATGCATGAAGAGATGATAATCGCTGGGTGCCAAATCTGGGTTGTAAGACGGATAATTGAAAACGTCCCATTTGAACTGAACGAGTTCATCAGTGACCACTGATGGCCTGTCACTCCTCTCTTCGTCATGAATGTTTGTTCGTCCACTTTTAAATGAACGAATCCATTCATGAACAACTCTTTCACTCATCACACTTGGTCCATACACGGCACAAAGTTGCCGATGAAGAGCTGCTACCGAATTTTGTAATAAGAAAACGTATAACAGCTCGCATCTCGCACTTGGCGGGGTTTTCTATTGCAGCACACATTTTGATACACTACAAAAATGGAACTAGTGATCAGACAACTTTCACTCTACCACGGCTGGATGCAGACTGATCTACCGCGCACGTCTGTGCAAAGATGATAGCGCTGCCCCAACTACTTCATGCAAAATGACCAATCGGAGGTTACTTTCCGAACGCGCCTCGTATATTAAATACTGGTGGATTAGTAAGAGAATCTAACATAGTTTGATATGTATTTCGAGAATCCAGCGGGGAAGGAGGGGAGCAAGAGGTGCCCTTTGCTGTGGGCGCCTATGCTTACAAGCCTACGTACCACAACATACCATTTACCAGGATGGGTAGAGAACCTTCAAAAGAAGGGTACTAAAAATGTAAATAAACTGCAATGGAATATACTGTATATATATATTAAAAATTTTATTTCTTACAAGATCTATATACATACGTATATAAAATGGTAGAAACATGAACACAATGTAGTATTTCTTTATGTATATATGATACAAATTATGTAATAAATTTTACATAAACAGTATATTGCGTGACAGCAAAGCCTTAAAACTCATCTTGTTTGCTTAAATAAATATGAGAATTTAAATATAGAAGAGCGACACGAATTAATATTTCTTATGTAGTTAGATCTATTGTTAAGAAGTTTCGCTGTCGTGATCATCAAATTCTGGGCTAGATTTTTGCAAGGCTCGTTGCTTAATACGCGCACATTTTGGACATTGCTGATTCTTCCGTGCCCAACAGTTTCTATGAAATACTGCTAAACACTTCTGACACGTAACAGCTAGTAAGTCAAATGGGAAGATCACCTTTACTTCATCACATAGTTCACATACATAGCCTTTCCCATAACACACCTGTGAAATTAAATTACATAAGTATATATTATTTACTACACTTATACGAATAAAGATTAGCCTTATCTGTTACTTGTCTTCGTTTTCACTCAAAACTTCATTTACGTGTACTCGTGGAACATTTTTCCAAGAAAGAATTTCTTGCGGAACAACATTGAGTGTTATCTTGCATTTATTATTCTTCATGCCAGTAATGTTATTTTACAAGATTATCTTATCAACCATCTTAAGGGTCTTCACTACAGCAAAATTAAACTAACGCTAATTTTAGAGTTTTCTGTAATATCTTCAAAACAAATAAAAATATTCGGAATACAGGAACGTAGTGAACTAGACAATACCATTTTGCATGTGATACCTTTACCACAATTCACCTATCTGCGTTGGGTATGCCGCTATTTACAGAACCCGCAAAAAATGTTAAATCTATCTACAGTTGCAAATCGAAAGCAAATAGATAAGTTCTGATAACGGTATCACATGCAAAATCATATTTTCTAGTTCGCTACGTTTCTGCTTTTCGAATATTTTTATTTGTTTTGAAGATATTACAGAAAAACTCTAAAATTAGCGGTAGTTTAATTTCGCTGTAGTGAAGACCCTTAATATTCACAAGTTTAGAACTACTGAGCCGACTTCTTACCTATCAGCATAAAGAAAATTAAAAATTGCATTGTAAACGCAAGATGATTCAAGCTTTTTTTTTTTTTTTTTTTGGTGTGTGTGGGGGAGGGGGGGTTAGGAAACTCGTCCCTGGAAACAGCATTCGGAAATACACGCAAGTGAAATACCGAGTGAAAGGGAAAACTAAATAATGCACATAAGTTCTTGTTTAACAAAAAATTGGTTACTTACCAAGAAATCCTCCCGCGGAGAAACTAAACACTCTCCACACGTATCAGAACAATAAGCTAGTTCCGTCTTTAGTGGTGCAGTAACAAGGATAAAAACGGAAAAACAACGTTCAGACAATAGGTTAAGAAGATAAGTTCAGCAAAAACAAAGAAACAACGAGAGATTAAAGAATCATTCTATATTCACAAATATAAACCGACTTTAAATCTGGATTTTGGCAACATTGATAGAATCTGGTTACCTACCTTTAAAGTATATTTTGGAACTGGCAATAGTGACGTAACACAGACATCGCGCTTCCTTTAACTCAGCTCATTCTTTCGCACCGTGCTCTGCTCGTGGTATTTTAGCATCCTTCACGTTATATTCATTTGTTTTGTGGTATATATTCCTTTCTCCACATCTTTTTTTCTGTCATCCATTACTATCCTTCTTACTTTACCGCTAAAGACGGAACTAGCATGCTGTTCCGAAACGTATGAAGAGTTTCTTGTTTCCCCACGTGAGGATTTATTGGTAAATAACCAATTTTTTGTTAATGTGAATCATCATCTCATGCGCCTATATAATAATTTTAAGTTCTTATTTATTAAATTTTTTACAACATTTTTAATACAAAACAAAAGATATTTATATGATCTTCTTTATATAAAAGACATGTCGGACATACGAAATTTGGATATCTTAAACGTCATCAAACTAACATCGAGGATAAATGAACAGACATATGCAGAGTATATGTAATGTCTGGTACACCAACTTCACTTATTTTCCAATGTTCGTATTAATAACCGGAATTCGATTTTATTTTAATTTTTTGATCATTCACTAATAACATAACACGCTCTCCTTTTTTCCATTTTCAATAACTTCTTATGCGCGATTACTTATAACAGGTAAGTGTATATTTCTTCTGTTTCTCTCTCTGCTTTATGAAAATCACGTTAATAAAAAATACAGGACTTACCAAACATCAGAACTATAAAATGAAACAGAATAAAGACTACAAGTGTAGTGAAATATTTATTATTATTATTATTGTGAAAAGCAATCAATGACACAGTTTGAAGATAATTTAGTTCAAATAATGTCCTTTACTTCGGCGGGATGGATGATGATGGTCTAGTTTTGCACCACTTTTGCACACATATTGCGCGACAAAATTGCAATGGTGCGTTCAATATTTCTTTTCACTTCACGAATTGATTCTGGCTTATTCTCATAGACTTGAGACTTGAAGTAACCTCATACACAATAATCCAAGGGGACAAAAATGACATGACCTTGGTGGTCAATTTACTTCAACATTTCTCAGCAAACATGCAATAGTTCAAGAGTCTGGCGAGCTGTGTGGCACATTCACCATCTTATTGAAAAAAAGACTGTTTGTCATGATTTGACAGTTGAGGCTACGAACAAGTACATTGCTATATTCCTGTATCGGTCGCCATCGACAGCAATAGGATTGCGATGCTCGTCCTTTAAAAAAGTGGGCCTATGGGCCACGACACAATAGGTCCAAAAGCTACATCACACAGTGATAGAAGGACACTTTGTAAGTTGCATACGGATTTTCATCTGCTCAAATCAGTAAATCGAGTGTTCTGTAGGTCGATTATGTTGATCATACATTCTTCGCAAAGCACGAAACGTCTGTCGAACTGAATACTCATTTTAAAGATAAATTTGAATAATTTCTATATGTTGTTGACTTGTGTGTCTGGTCATGTTAATTTGCCACACAACATTTACAGTTTAATCTTCCCAATTCAAATAGTTTTGCCAGAACACGATTTCAAAGTTTTGACGTTCTTTTTGTTAAATCTCTTATAATATGTACCTCTGGTGCTTGGGGTCCCGGGTTCGATCCCAGCCCCCGCCAAGTGAACTTTGTGGTGGACAAACACCGTGCTCGTGGGTTTTCTCGGGTTCTCCCGTTTCTTCCCACTTTCTTTATTCCACCATTTCACTCATCTCTCATTATCACCGTCTCCTTTAGCCTAACCGGCGTAACCGTGGGACGTAAAACTTAAAAATTTCATTTTTTTCTTATAATATGTATACAGGGTGTCCCACAAGGAAAGAGTCATATTTTGATGAATGATAATATGCATCATGACAAGCAAAAAGTTCTAATAAACAATAGGGTCATTCCTCTTCGTTTTCGAGATATCGATGAAAAGACCACTATTTCATACACATTACTTTGACGGTACATATTTCCGCAACTAATGGAGACATCGGAGTCATTCAAAAACAGGTAGGTAGTACACGTAATAGGCATTAGATACATATCACATTCGTTACACTCACAGATCTCGATATTCCGAAATCAAAACTTTCCTAATTTTGATCCTCATGGCATATATTGGGTAGTGAAACTGGTCATTTTTCCTCATTACATTTTAAGATATTAGGATTCGATAACTAAATTTGAGGATCAAAATGTGGGAATCTTTGGATTCCAGGATTTTGTGCGGGATACTGGAATCTGTGAGTGTAGTGTATGTGATACATGTTTAATGCCTATTATATGTGCTACCTACCTGTTTTTGAAACACTCCGAGATCTTTATTAGTTCCGTAAATATGTACCTTCAAAGCAATGTGAACGAAACAGAGTGGTCTTTTCATCGATATCTCGAAAACGAAGCGGAATGAACTCATAGTTTACATAGACTTTTTTGCTCGTTAGGACCAATACTATCATTCCTCAAAATATGGCCCTGTCCTGGTGGGATACCCTTGCCACTCTCTGACTTTCGGAAAATACGATAATCTAAATACCGAGTGTTGAGAAAGTAACTATGCATTGTCATGTTGAATAACGTCTTCAAGAACATGCACAACGTCGTCAAGAACATACAGAAACGTGTACAACTGTGTCTTTAAGTGAAAGGGAATCAGTTCTAGCATCTCTTATAACTTCCATGACATTAAAGTTTTGCTTCGAGTTAATTTCAGTTGATTAAAGTGGTTTATGGAAAATAAAATACGACAAGTTATGATCTGCATAGTTACTTTCTGGACACCCTATAGTATCCTGGAAAGTCTATTCCTTTCTCTCTCTCTCTCCTTTCCTTTTTCTGAAGACGAATAAGATAGTCAAATATATCTATAAATTTCTTCTCTTATGCTTTTCTAATAACGCTCACAATAATTGAAATGCCATAATGAATAAATCCTGTAAAAATGTACTTATTTCTTCTGCCACTCTTCCGATGCTTGACAACGACTAAAATCCTACAATGTAATTACAGCTAACGAGAAAAAAAAAAAAAAAAAAAAAAACACATTCAAAGATGAGACATACACCTTATGTGAGACATCTGTTTCAAATTTTGTTAAAGTGACGAATAACGTACAATGCGTGGTAATACTATAAATATACACATCTTTCTTTATATTTCTCTTTCTAAGCTTGATGGGAAGTAAGACATCCGATATTAGATTAAGAAAGAAATAATGTGAAAGTAAAAATTCTACGCAGCATATTTATTGGTAGTTACAAAAATTATAATAAATCACTTGAATGACAACTTGTCTAGTTTTGAAATCTTCAGGATATTCCAATACACAAAATCAACTAATTAATTATTAAGACACTTACTTTGCAGTCTTCCTTAATGTGTTTCAAAAAAAGCGAATGTATTCGTTTCAGATAGTCCAGAAGTTCACCTGTATTTATATCAATCAAGTCTTGCATACTGTATTTGTCAGAAGTTTCTACAAAATGCTGCCGTTCTTGCAACTGCCATAAAAGTCTGTTCTCAATAGCATCTCTACACGAAACAAAATATTTCTTCATTGTAATGATGTCCTCACGAATTTTCTGGAAATAAAAATACAAATTTTAACGTATAATCTAAAAACTGGACAAATTCTTTATACTCTTCATTTTCTACGTTTCCAATAACACCTGAACTACTTTTTATTTATGTTATTTATTTATCATCATTATTATTTTAGTAAAATGCGGTAGAAAATTATATCTAGTTAAAAATTTTTATTAGTATTTTCGCAAAAATACGAAAATGCAGAGTGAATCTTTTACCAAAAGTGGAAGTATATCGGAAATCTTATAATAAAATACCATCGACTGATTCTTTCTGGATACGAGAAGTAATTATACCTAAGTATTGATGGATAATTTCTAAGTTGGCAAGAATTAAACGGAGTATCGTAGCTGTTCCATTCATGCTGGTATCCCAGAGACTACAGTATGATCCATAAAATGTAAGGATTTCACGAGTATGCTTCTTTTTTCTTAAGCATTCAGAAGAATTTTTGAAAAAAATAAATCCCGTGGAATGAAGAGAGTGAGTGACAGAGAATGGAGAAACTCCATGAAAAACCACAATCTTGCCGATGTCCTCTACAAGCTCACATGGCTTGAAATTGAAGTAAGTACCTCTCCCACCATAGATGAGACCTCTGCTGTTGTTCGGGATTTTAGTATTTTGTTAAAAACTGTATAGTATCTATAGCTGTATGCATTCTGAAACAAAAAAAACTTACTTTGGAAACTGTAGGCAATCTTAGGCCTGTTTTAGGACTAAGAAAAGCTTGGTTTAAATTGTGACATGAGATGTAAATGTAAAAAAGCTGGAGGCTTGGTTTAAATTGTAACCTAGTCCACTGTTTCAGATGGCTGTCTTAAATTTACGTGTCTCGGACCAAAATCTTCGCCGTGTGGTGACCTAGCTGGTAATAAAGAAATGACATATACTCTCTTAACAACTGGCAGAAGGTTCAAGAAAGAAGGAAAGAAAGAAAAAAAAATGAAAAAACAAACAAACCAAACAGCAATAAGTGACTCAATAATAATGTTGATGCAACTGGTCAGTGCAATGAATAGGAACTGTAATCCCACTGAACCATAGTTCAACAACCAATTTAAGTTAATATTTCTAAATGTACTCTATCGCAAAATGGAAAAGGATGGGAATGTCATTTTCTTATTGTTATTCTATTGTTATCGGCTACGCTATTATGACGTATTTTACGTACTTCTGTTTTAGTATCTTCTACAACTGACACAAGAGTTGGGTTAACTATTAGGCCACATAAAGTCTTGTTAATAACCACAATAAGATACAAATATATATTATAATAATAATAATAATAATAATAATAATAATAATAATAATAATAATAATAATAATAATAATAATAATAATAATAATAATAATAATAAAGAATACAACTTACCTTAACAGTAGGCAGTTCTTCAGCAAAACTAAATAGCATAGGGTTTAATTTTTCTAAATTCAAGATAGGTTTCTTTTGCATTAATCGAAGAAACTGTTTCGACGCTCGACATACCCTTCGTTCTTCGAAGTCCCAATTATGAATTACTCGTGCAGGAATCACAACCTGAGAATTCCAATGACAATTTGGACAATAGTATAACCCATTGTAGTCACATATACGAGGTTCTACCCAGCTGTTCTCTGAAAAAAAAAAAATATGTATTTTAATTTATACATGAATTATTCTTACAATTACACCAACAATAATATGTTCGTATAAAATTTTATATAAAATTTTACTAACCAATTAGTTGTATGCATTAGTTAAACAACGCAAAATTGTTAGCGTGGAGCCACAGAACTTTCGGTGTTAAGCCAACATCGTAAAGTAGGTATCTAATTTAATTAGGAAGTATCGAACGCGCAGGCCGAAAATAATAACTCAGAAACTCGATTATAACTACTACCATAAAGTTGGGCGTGTGCCATCTGGCCGGCCACAGTACCGGAAAATTTAAGTTTACAATAATAAAAATTATTTTCTGAGTTCTAAATAGCTACGCAAATGGAACTTCACCAAAGAAACTAGTAGCAACTCTTTACTATGCGACGGCCCAGCGGCCACCATCGTCTGTAAATTGTTTTTGAGGAGTTTTCTGTCTCTTTTCAGTAGCAAGACTATTTTATGAGGTCTGAAGAATTTAAAGTGTGACGTGGGATCAGAAGTTCATGTAGTCTTACCGAGAATCCGAAGTCGGGGTCTCATCTCAAAGAAAGAAATGTAAACCATTAAATCATGAGGGAATTTGTAATCTATTAACATACACTTACGTGAAAAAAACATTGCAATATCCTACACGTGGTTATATTTATAAACATCAATATGTGCTTTTTATTTATAAACAAGACCACATGCTCTTCCACTAGAAAATACTACATGAAGCAAACGACAGGAATAATAGTCATCCCTTGGTCATCTGATACAAGAGTAACACCAGCCCCACCGCTACCTAGAATAAGGTGTAAAATTCAAAGCATCGTCACATTCGACATCGGTTGCGGCTGGTCAAGTCCACTCTTAGGTTGCCTGGAGGTTTGAGAGATCTTAACCTAACTCAAGCCTCCTAGCTTGCCTGCAGCTCTGAGGTCTCCTGCCCACTCTACTTGCTTGGAGCACTGTGGGAAATTAACCGCTCTCTTAGCTTACATGAGCCATGAGAGATTCCTGAAAGCAACCACCCAGCGTGCATGAAACTTCGTAGTTTTCCTTCCCGCCTAGCTTGCCTGGAGCTTTGTGGGACTCCAATCTTTCTTTGCTTCCGTAGAGCACTGAAAATCCTACCTCTCTTCCACTCAGTTTACGTGGAGCTTTATGGAAATCTTTCCAGAGACTGCCTGGCCTTGGGACACATATTTACCCTAATTACTTAGAAGATTTTGTATTGAACTTAGTGAATCTATTTTATAACAGAACTTTTATAATGAAAGGTTGTAGAAGAAAATCGATCATTTTATTCAAAAGTTTTTTTTTTTTTTTTTTTTTTTTTAAAGGTAAAAGGAACTGTCTCCTACCTTTTCTTACATGTGACCAAAAACAAAATCACGTTTAATTATATATCTAGATTGCAAGTGGCTTAAAAAAAAATAATTCCGTATCATCTTTGCTTACATATAACTAAAAAATAAAACTAGAAGTACAAAACAAAATACAGAAAGTTAAACAACAATGAATCGTATAGAAGATCAACCATGAATGAGCACTAAATTTACGTACTAATTTGCATTTATACAGTTTTGACAACATAAGAGGATTATTCTAAAAATTGCCTTGATCCAAACATTAAGAAAATGCTTTCCATTTTATATCGAATTGCTAGAGGTACACATAATAAAATCCCTGAATTGAACTATTTTTAGAATATAAATAGTGGAAGTTATAATTATTAAATGAAGATTTGGTAAACTTAGTCAATATAAGAGATAAGTATTACTCTCTGATTAAAACAATTCCCAAATAATGTAAATACCAACAGACACAGAAAACAGAAATTTGGTGACTAAGAGGCAACTAAAGAGGCAACTAAAGAGTGAGTATTATTACAAAAATACAGGAATCTTTCTGAGAGTAGAAATTTTATAATTATTAAAGAATTATTAACCAATAATAATATAAATTGTATACAATTGAAAATAGGGAGTACTTTAATAATTAATAATAAACGCATACCAAATATATTTTTGTAAGTGTTGGTAAACATTAGCATCATCGCTCCAGCTGCCCGTGTCGAAATTATTAGAATTATTGGTACTTTAAAGAGAAGAAAAATGAGACAAGAGATTGATTACATAATGAAATGAAGGTGCAAGGGCACAACAAGTCAAACAATATCCGAATTAGTAAATTTTTCCTTTGTCCTAAATGAATTTCCAACCCAGTGGAAAGTTCCCAAAGTAATTCCAATTTATAAGGGTGGAAATAAGTTAGATCCAAATAATTATGAACCTATATTTATATTAAGCCGTGCTTCATAAATAACTGTGAAGTGTGTTTATAACCGCTACCAAGTTATAGAAGGATTTTTTTATGGATACTCTGTATATTTCGTAAAGACAGTGATTATTATTTTCGATTTGCACTTTATTCTGCGACGCATATAAGTTCTTTCTTCAGTGGAAATTGCTTCATTCCCACACAATTGGACAAAGAAGTCTTTCATCGCTTTTTCATATATATTTAAAACATTGCTTTTGGTGAGAACATTTCAGTTAGTGACAAACCATTTCAGTGTTTCTCCCTGACTTATTATATGCACAGTATATATTCAATAGTTATTGGGAACTGAATTAAGTGTTTTCTTTAATCGCTTATGAAACAGTACAACAGATTAGAGAAATATGGGCTAACCAGATGTTCCAGTGACCAAAGTGGCACCAATTGCGTTGTATTGTAGCTCGTTATCTGTACTTTCTCACGCCAGAGCTATCGCCGTGTCTAGTGCATTATAGGTAGTTGACTAAAATTAACACAAATTATTTTCCGTATTCTGCTTGCATGTGCATATAGGTGCTTTAACTGAGTGATTTTTGAAATGAACTGCCAACCCTCTTTAATCGACCACTGCAACCCGTACCTTGAGCTTTGGTGCTCAGGGAGTTTGACTCCGGTATTGTACGCAGCCACCACGCACGTTGCGTCGGGAACCAAGTACGATTGTGTGTTAAGGGGCACAAGCTATTAGCCGGTGAAGGACGTTTTCTTACGGCTAGCCCCAACTAGTGAAGTCCCAGGTTCGCAGACCTTGTGCGTTTAAAATGTTATACACGCGCCCTCCAACATCAGCATTCTACTTTGGAGAATTTCTTGTTTAATTTGCTGAAGATCCATCTTTACGCTTCAGGATTGTTTAGCGCAGCAACTGGATCCTTCGTGGAATCGTCCTAACAACTTTTCCCCAGTGCTAATCCCCCAAGTGCGTCAATGGTGTGAGAGAAGCATTTGCAGTGAAATCTGAATTATAATCATATATATATAAAGGGCTACATTGCATAAAAAGGTAAAGTGTGATTTCAGTGATGAAAATTATTACACATATTCTGTGTCGTGTTGTGTTAATTTCTTTTCGTTATTTTTTTTTTTTTAATATAAGAGTGTTTTATAAATAAGTATAGTGTCATTTAATCCAGTGTGTTTTCGTTGTTTGTATGAGTGATGTTTGTGTGCGTTATGGTCTGGATGACCGTCTGATCGTCCGTGAGGTTTTCGAGACGAGACACCCGAACCTCTCGGCGCCTAATGCTCATCTCATCATTGAGACCGACGAGCGATTTGGAAACAATTTTTAACTCTTCTTGGAAAGGTCCTTCGTCCTGTCCAGGTAGTTCCAGTCTCAGGAAAATACTTATTGGTAGGACCACGAACCACGAATAGCGACCAGATTACACGGAGTGGTTACAAATAAATGTTCACCCAAACAGAGACCTCGAATTGAAATGGTTACATGTTTACCTGTGCGTAATATAGGTGAAATTAAAGTGCGAGAAAAAAAAATAACACGTTGATTGCCGACACATGTAAGAGTAAATTACAAGTTGCAGTGAGCTGCCGATAGGTCACGAGATCCCTGAAACAAAACTATGGTAACCCACCGGTGGGTCACGCAGTAGGTAAGGTGTTAAACTATGATCGCTCTATTTCTGAAATTTACAAAGCAACACTAAAAATTCTTGGATAGTCAAAAATAAAACACAATGGAAATTTGTATCTTTTCAAAATGTTAATCATTCCGATTTATTCATCTATTCACCCATTCAAAGTTGTCTGGAAAACAATGAACCTGCATACCTGCATGCCTACAGGTATCTCTTGTACTAAAATACCAACTATATATATATATATATATATATATATATATATATCAAATTTTCAATAGTTCGTTGTCTTTTACATTCAATAGTTACTGTCGTTTATTTTGTTAAGGATAATCTTAGAAAACATGAAACGAAATAATATCCAGTAATAAATAAAAATTTTAATAGTATCCTTATATTAATTCAAAATGTATTTTATTAGGCATTACATGTTACTAGGAAAATAGAGTGAATTTGAGAAATACTGTTACCTATAAATCCCAATGTGGCAACATTTTATTTCTGAACTGGATAACAGACAATAGTAGAGAATAAATAGAAACAATTGCACATATACATGAATGATCTTTTTTTTATTTATTTTTTATTGTTAATTACTTACAAGGGGCCTTTTTCTGGTGTCACACGAAATGTGGAACGAACCTATGATCAATCGATTTGTGTTAATGAACAAGAAAATCCATAGGCGGGAAAAACTCTCGATTGCAACCGTTCCGTACTTATGGGGGAAGGGGGGGGGGCAGAGTAGGAGCACTGGCAATACAACTCGTTGTGGATAATGAGACCAAATATGGAGCGAGTTCGATGAAAATATGTATAAACACGCAGTTAATCATATATTACAATGTGACATTACATTCGACAATACTCTGGCAAGTGAGGGCACGTAACTACAGAGAAGGGGGCGTGTAAGCGCAAGTAAAAATGGTCATATAATTGAGGAAAACAGAGAAGCAAGAAGTCAGGGGAATGGTGCAGCAATAATACATGTCAAGTAATCAATCACAAACTATAGACAGCCTGTAGACGACACCGTGAAGCAGAACTGTAAGAAGCAGAGTATTGAGAGGATTGTCTGTAGGGTCCGGACCCCCTATCCTCGTAACGTCCGATGTGTATGGACGGTTGTATACATGTAGGCATTCATTTTCATATGTTTGTCGCACGTGATACTGTCTGTGAATCCCCTCAACGGTGGGACGGTAGATAAACGAGCTTGCGGATTTTCGGATCAAATTTGATCACAATGTGTACTTGAGATCCCAACTAGGGTTTCAGAAAATTTCAGACCGCGGAAACTTCAAAAAAGTTGCCCAAAATGCGATAGAAATTACCAAATATGAACAGGATAGAGCCCGTGGATTTTCGGTTCAAATGTTCAACATATACTTGCACTTCTGCTTCAAAGTATCGTCTCTAGGCTGACTATCGTTTGTGATTTATTATATTTGTATGACTTAATTGATTAGTGCTGGCGATTTGATGCTACAGTGGCAAGGACGACAGAAGTCCAATACATCACTATACATTTAAAGATCAGTTCAGGAAGGTGGGGGGCCGTTGTCCCCTTTCTTTTCTGCTCTCCATCCATGTACTTGACCATGTCCATGATATATTACTATGCTATTCACTTCAAGTCCGATTGGTATGTGTTCATACTTTCTATGAAACTTTTTCCCTACGCTATACTCCACGCTTACCCGTCCTCCTCCTGTGTCGTTACGTCCTACGCCTCTGCCCTCACTTGTCAGAATATTGTCGAACATAATGGAACATTGTAGTATATGTTTAACTGTGCTTCTATGCATATTTTCATCGAACCGGCTAATATTTCCTATCATTATCCACAACTTCTTGTGTTGTCAGTGCCACACTCCCCCCCCCCCCTTTATAAGTACGAAACGGTTCCGATCGAGAGTTTTTGCCGCCTATGGATTTTCTTGTTCAGTAACTCAAATCGATTGACCATACTCTTGTTTCACATTTCGTGTGACACCAGTACAAGGTCCTGTGTTAGTTGGTAAATTAACTTTATTAATTTCTTTATTTTCTTAACCTAATTAATTTTTAAAGCAGTCTCATTAGAACACAACTCGTAAAAGACAGTACCGGTCTGTCGAAAATTTATAGTTTGGAAAACTTAAGGATATATGACAAACTATGTATTATAAATTTTGATTTTGAGTCTTTTATGTTGCATTATAAATCTGTTTAACACATTGTTGAAAATAAAGAACTGCCTTACCGAAGATCAAAAATTATCTTTATTGAATCTGATCCTTAGTGTAAGGAAATAAATAGAAATTAACGGAGTAAGAAACCGGGGTTGAAAGGACAAAAAATAATTTGTTAAAGCCTCTTAAAACTGTCTACATCTCCCTGTAGCTACTGGAATTGTCACGCTACATGATGATTCGAATTAAAGTGTTTTCACAGATCTTTATCAGAATCTCCGATACATAAATTGTACAGAATATCTAAAAGACAAAGACATCTTACTTTTAATATTCCTACATGACATTCTAATAGATAAAGAGTTACAAGGGTTCTATCGCTCCTTCCTCAGTGTGTAGTACTCTGCTGCGCTATTAAACTAATAACATCATGAACTGAATTTTCACTCTGGAAAACATTCCAATTTGTAACTTTGATCGATTGAATTTTAATGAGGACGTTACAACGATGCTATCTGTCCCCGTCACAAGAGTAATTCGAATAAAATAACTTTCAAAATGAAATCCTGTTTCATTACATTCTACATTTTTAAGCAGCAGTAATACTACGCATAAGGAAACGATGAGATAACTATTAAAACTGTATCTGTTGTACACTTTAATACATATTTAATACACGGATATTACAGTAAGATGTGTTTGTATTTTTCAAATATTAAATACGCATTCTATAACATTCACCAGCAAAGAAATGGTGCTGAACACAGTCAATGAATTTTAATGAACATTCTGTACTGACAGTGCTCCGCCACTCTGGTGGCAGCATTCAGCATATCCTGTACGACTAAAGGAAATACATATTTCCTTCCCTACACAGTGCCTCTTCTGATTTCCGTTGATGGATTATTTTCTGACGTGACCTACTGTGCTGACTTGTTTGCTATAAGAGGTTCATAACAACATATATACGTTCCGTGATAATTTCGTGCATTGCATTGAATTGGCTTTGACGAAATCTGCCACGCGTTCTCCATTTTTTTTTTTTTTTTTTTTTAACAATTGAACATTTACCAAGCCAATTGAACATCACCTGCGCCTTAAACACACCGTCAACAACAATGACACGCCTGTTTTTGATGAGGGACAAGCCATACGCATATATTACGATGAATTATACGCTCATCACTCGTCCAAGGTCAAGCTACCCGCACTCTAGACGCGTACAGAACAAAGACCCATCACTCCCCGCTGTCGCTGCTAATAAAGAATACATTCTTAGTAACAGACAAATACAATTCATAGTAGAGGAAGCGTCTGACATCTTATTTATTCTAACATTAGTTCTTTTTAACATTTTTTATGTAAAGAATTTTTTATTTATTCATTTTTCCACTCGTTTTCCTTGTATAGGCATTGTACCTATCGGGACGTGGCGGGCGTGTCCAAATATGAAAGTAGGCCTGATATTCATTCCGTTTACACCACACGATATGAAAATGTCCATGTCAGCACTGAGTTTTTTAGGTGTTACCACATTTTTTTCAGAGTATTTCAAACAATAAAAGAATGGAATATACGTATGCATTATGTACATGCAATTCGTTGTGAAGATTTTGTATTATACATCGGGACAACCTTAAAGGGCTCTTTCCCCAACCACTGCTTCTTGTCACCCCCACAATCCTCGGTTAGTCCTCGCGAGCGTGTAAGCTGTCACTGCTTTTAGTGTTGCCGTACCTCCGATCCACTTGTGTAGTTAAATTCCGGCAAAATAAGGAGAAAGCTTTCCTTCCTATTTTCAGTTAACAACAACAACAAAAATTTAAAAATATACATATATTTCAACTAAGGAAAAGGAATCAAGGCAACATTGGTTTTTAGCCAGAAGGGATCATAAATCTCTACCACGTGTCGCGCAGACTAGTTAGAGGAAGGTTTAGAGGGGTGGACAGGGTTTTCAGAATTCTTGGAAAAAGAGCTCTCTAAGTATGACCCAAAATTTAAAAGCAAGTATTAATAAGAATTCGAAAGTAAGACAGAATATTACATCAAAAACAACACAGAAGGTATCTACTCTACATTGCAAAAGGAGGGAAACACCAAGATAAAAGATACAGAGAATATGAAGAGAGATTTATTTACAATCACAATACCTGACGAAAACGGGCGGCCGAAACATGTAAATCCTTTAGGAAATGCTGCACGGAAAAAAAAAATAAACACTTAAAATTTATGTGCCGTTAGTATTCACAATGTACAACTATGAACACAACGACAAGTCATATTTTCAATTATAAACATACAACAAACAATCCACATACAAATAATACGTGTTCAATATTCTTTACAATACAGACCAACTTTCCCTTAACACTAATTATTACATATTCTTTCTTACAGTACTTAAATACCACCTATACAAAACAAATAAGTTTTGATGTATTTATATAGTGTGTTTCCTTAATTTTGTATCTCTCTATTACTAGTTTCAATTCGTCAAAAACTTTTAATAGATTCGGGTATATTATATCAGTCTTTCTTTTCCCGCCAAGTGCACCAATGCTTGCAGTGTACTTTTTTTCCTTCCTATAACCAATTTTGTCTTAACTTATGAGAAACAAATATAGCTGCTTTGATCATTAATTTGGAGAATTTTGTGTTGCATTAAATTTGTGTCCACATAGTTATATTACACCAATATTTGTTTAGAACCCGTTATTCCAAATTTTACATAGGTCTTTTTGTAAGAATATGATACGTTGCAGAAACAGTTTCTTCAATGCGTTTTGGCATTATGTCATGTACTTTTTTTTTTTTTTTTTTTAAGATGTCACGTTGGTTCTCAGAATTGTTGTGAGTTTGATTCCCTGACATAATCCTTAATTCTAGTTCATATATTTCCTTTTGTCCTTAAAAAGTCCTCTCAATAACAAACTAACTATTTTTCCTCGCCTTCACACCCGACTCAACTAAATACCCGCGTGTATTGAAAACTTTCGGTGAACTGAAGCTAGGAGCAGAACCGCAAGCAAACATTTTAAGAAATTAAGGATGTTTTCTGTGTACCAATTCTATACATTGTATATACAAGGAGTCAATAAATATCGCTTTTTTTTGCTTTCTTTACACGTACGCGAAAGATGGAATAAAGCTAGAAGTTACACATTGCTCCTAGTTCTATCTTATCTGTATTCCCATCTGTTGTCGTTTCATGAGTAAGCGGTGAAAAGATGGCTACAACACCGCCCACGCGCGAAAAACAAAGGAAAGGAAATGAAATCTCTACTCTTAAGTCCAACGATTATGACCTTTGGGCAAAAGAAGACGGATGAGTAGGAAAAATGAATGTCTGTGAAAGAATTGGTACAATGAGCATGTGGGAGGAAATTGGAGAACCTAAAAAAAAAAAAAAAAATCACGGACACGGTATTGTCTACTACAAACTCACTTGGTCTAGAATCAAACTGGAGATGTGCGTTCTGAGCCACCGTGCCCCCAGCAGATAAAAAAGAACAGGAAATGGTTCAGTTTTTATGCGCATCTGGGAAGAAATGTTGGATTGGAATCCTCAAAGATACAGCGCAAGTTTACCAGGGTGATTGCATAAGTGAACTGCGTATCATACACTATAGTTGAGGTCTCAAACACAGATTGATTATATAAATTGTAACAGCTTATACAGATGTATTGCTATAAAATACTGCTGACAGCCTTTATTATTAAGAAAAATATATATAAGTATTTTCTTATATTAATACAAATATAAAATTACGGGAATTAATATAAGGTAGGTCGATAAATAATGTACAATTCCCCCCCCCCCCCCAGCAAAAACTAATTAATGTATCATCACACAATTAATGTAACTGATAGATACAACATTTCTCTTTTCAAATCTGCAATCATAATTAAAATATATTTTCTTTACTCTTTCAGATGTGGACCCTAAAGTAAACATAAGAATCCGACATTGGTCAATAATCGAGTTCCTGTTTTAAGTCCGGAGATATTTCAGCTCCAGTAATTTAAAACTGCAACCTGTATATGAAAATGAATGTCCGGACAGAAACAACATACATAGATGGATTCAGCGCTTTCAGATTACTGATTTTGGTATCCGTGACAAACAGAAGCCCCCCTCTGCAGTAACAGACAAAAATTTAGCTCATGTGGAGGAAATGGTCAATAACAACCGGCATTAACGACATTTCAATCTCGAAAGGAAGTGTTCTTAAGCTTCTTTCAGATCTTGGATATCGAATTTTATGCTTAAAATAGGTGCCAAAACTTCTAAGAAGCGAAATGATACACGACCGTACACTGCGCATCAGATGCTAGCACAAATTGCAAGATATGAATGGACTTTAATGCCCCATCCCGCTTGCAGTCCCGACCTGGCTCCCTCAGATTTCTACCTGTTAGGTAGATTGAAGAATTTTCTAAGTGGTAGAACTTTGAAAAACGATGATTAGTTACTCCAAGAGGTTAGAGCGTGATTTCGAAAGCAAAATATAGCATTTCACCAAGGTGCCTATGTGGGCTGGAACGAATGCTAGACCAAATGCGTAGAAAGCAATGGTGGATATATTAAATGATCTTGATCTGTAGCTAATAGTTGTGAATTTATGTGTGTCAAGTATCATTATTGTGAGTTATCAGTTTTAAATAGTGAAGTATTGTGCATTACTTATTGACCGAACCTTGTACTATTTTAACATATAAGTATGCCATTATTAAAACATAATATATAAGCTTTTGAAGGGGACACGAGTAGAATAGTCTGTAGAACATTATGACTCACTAAAGCTGTCTATACTAGGAAAAAGTTGAGAAACGCTGGCCCACAGACTATTCAAACGTACGAAGGTGGTGTAATATGTTTTCAGAAGGGCACATCTAACAAACGAACCTCGATTTAGTGTTTCTTGCTTTCGTCAGCTGTTACCCTATCTGTGATTGCTGGAATTGATCGAGGCCAACAAAAGCAGCTAGTATCTGATACTTGTTGATATTCTAGCAGAAATGTTCAATATCCTTCAACGAATTGTATTTCACATTATGCATGATTACTTGGGTTACCATAAGGTCCATTCTGTCTGGATTCCGAAGTAACTTAGCAACGAACGGACAGCAGTATAACGAATAATGATAAGCTTGAATTATCTGCAGCAGTAAGTCGTGAATGAAGGACAGCAATTTCTTATGGTTACAGTGAAAGAAGATGGCATATTACCACCAAATCCAAGAGTACGAGCATGATGTGAAAGCGTATTTCTTTCTCAGTTCGCAAAATGTTTCATCATCACATTAAGATTATAAGTGCTAATTTCTCACAACAGTAGAACATTGTTTTTATGCACTGAATCTATGGTTCCTGTCAAGTCATATTAAGATACTTTAAAAAAGTTACGCAGTGCTATCCGAGACAAGTGATCTAAATGGAATTCAAGCGACGCTCAATTGCTCCATGACAATGTTAGACCACGTTGTGCTACCATTGATGTTGATAAATTGGAAAGGTTTTGGTGGTAGCTGTTGGAATACTTATCATATAGTCAAAGCTGGATTTTCGATGTCTCTCACGTATTCGGTTTCTTGCAGAAGTTCCTTATTGGGAAGAAGCTCAACGACGTGGTGCAAGTACAGTGCGTGTCTACTCACAAAAGATGGAATTTTTCGAGACTTCGAATGTAGTGCACCGCTGAGACAAATATCTGATTTCCTACGGTTCCTATGTTTAGAAGTAAGGTAGTTCATGTTCTACACTTGCTCTTTATAGCTTTTATAAGTGTTGAGAAAAGAAACAAGAAATGAAAAACAGAAAGAAAGAAAGAAAAACTACAAGAGTTACTTTTCTAATGTTACTACGTACCACTATCTTCAGGGGAGATGGTTCGGTTCCCGAAGAGAGTTCATGTGGTTCGGATCTTACATTAAGCTGAAGGTTAAGTCTCATAAAGACCTCGATGCTGTATAGGAATGTTCAACTCCGAATTAACTAACAACCCTATCTAACATTAATTAACACTATCTAGATCCAAATCAATATCAACTTACTCTTACCCATAATTTCATTATACAACTAATGTAAAGATATTAAGCTACGCAGTCTGATGCATCAGTATGACTCAAACAAATGATTACTTCAGTCTTAAAAATTTAAGTAAAATCTTAAGTTCAACGTCTCATAGCCATACTTGAAAGGGATAAGTAAGACGATTTTCTTTCATCTGTTTTACATTACTTTCCATCAATAACCTAAGCATATGTAAGTCGTGAAATAATAATTTAAAGGGAGGTACGAATTATACGTGTTCTAAATCCTCAATTACGCCAAGTGAGTTTATAGTTCACCAATATCATAATCAAGCGATTTTACTCTCCCTATCTTATATCGTACCATTCTAAACTGCAACTAAATTCTCTGGAATTACAGCCCTCAAATTGTCAAATAGCTTAAAGTTGGGTAATGTGTGTGGTAAGCACACCAACTCTTATTGTTGTTATTCACAGCTTTCTAAACTTAAGTTTAGTACGTTTTAATTTAATAATTTTTCAATTTGTCTGACAATGATGAAGCAGCACCGAAAATTCTGAGACAACACTGGGAATTTAACTCCGACGACACATTTATAAAACTTACTATCTGTCAAGAAAGTAAACGTACACTTAGTAAGTCTGGCATTTTAGAGAATATGAGAATTAAATTGATCACAGCTATATTTTCGTGGGGAGAAGCAATGAAAGTCTGGAATACATGACATAAGAGGGCAGAAGTTATACATAAAAATAATGCTTTAAATACAAATAGTATGGTTAAGTGACGACAATATAAGAGAAATACGAAAGAATCCATGAAACAAAGAAAAATATCATAGAAGATTTGAAGTAGGGACACAGTTTAATTGCTGCAAAGACGCCAATGAGAACACATACAGGGCAAAGTGATTGTGGTCTAGGTTAAGACAACCAACTCGAATCTGAAGGATTATAGTTCGGACCCACTCAAAGCGTTCTTTTACATTTTTTTAAAAAAAATTACGGTTCTTCACAGGCCAAGCATTTTAATATTTCGCTCTAAAGAAAGGCAGAAATTTCACTGTCGTTGACGATAGGGAATAAGTTTATGTGATCATGGAAATAAATATTTAGTTAGAGGACAAAAGTAAGGTAGACTACACGGTTATTGGCGAGAAGTATGTGCAGTACTGCATATCGTCCAAAGCATTCATTCTGACAAGCAAGGCCACATAGCATACCTCATTCGTGTGGTAGTAAAGAGCTGACAGTAAATCAGCGTGACGAAATTATGGGTCATGCGCCAAACGGCCAGAATGCATCTCAAAACGCCTGAGTGTTTTGTTGTGACCGACAAACTGTTCGCAAATGTTTAGATCAGCACGAGGATGATGGAATTAAATGGACCAAATCTTCGTCCAGATCAGATAGACCTAAGCTCAGGATAAAGCGCTGTAGAGTATGGCTGTTTCCACGAAACATTACGGCAAAGATTACCGGCAGCCTGCCTGAAGGACTGTCGTACTGCTGCCAACATCTTTCTCACAAAAATGCACAAGGCGAGACGATTAGAATGTCCACAGCGAAACACTGAACTCCCACAGGCATACCGGTATCTAACTATATGGAGTGATTAGAAGGTATTCTTGTCCGATTTAGCGAGGAAGACTCATCCTTTATAGGTCACGAGAGACAAAGAATGTGCCTCCCCATGTAGTGCGGACAGAGCATTCCAGACGGACTGTGGCACACTTCTAGAGCTACATGACATGACACTCGCTAAGCCAGGAGAAATTGTTCCAGTGCCGGGAAGAACGGGAAGGTTTCTATTGATCTTCTGGAGAACACCTTGATATTACCCTTTTATGCAAATTTTCGAGACCAAGGGAGTTTGTATTCATGTGCTTATGTCCAAACATATCCAAGCGTGGCTAGAAGAACAGCCACAACTCACCTGCATGGATTAGCCTTCACGGTCTCCTGATCTCAACCCAACAGAGCACCTATGGAGTTTTATAATGCTGGAATGAGAGGAAAGGGGGAGGATAGGAACCAGGTGGTTTCTAGAAGCCCATATTCTAGACAATGGTACTACTATCGCAATAATTTCGGTCAATTTTGTGCTCTTATTGCGAACATGCAGGAGCAAATGCGTTTCGTAATTGCTGCACGCTGTAATAACATCAAATTTTAATAGAAATGTTCTGTTGTCTGCATCTCTATTGATATGATCATTTCTAGGGAGTACGGTGAACGTTTATGTGAATTTGTGCTGGTCCAACATCGTAACAGTGGATTTTCTCAGGGTTCTGCCATTTCATTCCAGTTCATAATTCCATTACTTTCACTCTAGCCTTAGTTGTATTTCCAATGAAGGCTTCACTGAAGGATTCAATGTATTTTTCACTTCCCAATCGTTTATAAGTTTTGTTTTTCAGTTACATAATTATTAAGAGTAACAATGAGTTTAAAGTTCACAATCCGCTGTTGAAAGTATCATTTTATTTTTGATCTCCTCATTCTTTGCAGAGAAGGAAATTATTAATTGTTTTCTTCGTTTGTTTTATTTTTCATTGCTTATTTTCCAGATTACTGTGTAGGTTCCATTTTTATCGTTAACTGGTTGAAACGTGCATTTTTTGCATTGAGAGAATAGGATTATAGAAAGTATTTGAACCCTTTCCCTATTAGGATACTATTACAATGAAAGCGTAATGATAAATTCCGTAATGTCACTCCTTTTAACCCACCATCCTCCATGGCGATGAGGACTCAACTTGGACCAAAAACGATATCGAAAGTAACTATTCATCTCAGCAATCCAGAAAACTATGGACTGGACAGCAACATCGGTCGTTTTCCTTTTATTATTTTTACATGTCACTACTCAATCTTTCGCAAAAATATGATACCCCGTTCCTCCTTAGGATATGAATTTTTTATCAATTCAATGTCATAAGGTCCTTGACAGGCCTAAGGTTGATAATCATACCAAGTATAATTTTAATTGTTTCAATAGTTATTGAGTAATTCGAATTTTCGAATGAATTATGACCCTCGCTCCCTCCTTAGGATATACATTTTAATTGATTCAGTAGCTATTGCGTAATACGATCAAACAGAAACTCACATTCGCTTTTATATAATACGTTTTGTTTCGCATTTTACTAATAATCAAAGATTAGTATATCTGGATCATTTATTCTGTGTTTTGTTCAATCTGGGCTCCGCCAGTTCTTTGTGTCATGTGGCTCATCATATTTATTAGAAATGTTCAATTCTGGACATTAAGTGCAAACGCTTCTGAGACTAAAGCTAGGTCGCCATGCTGCAAGAATCTTGTAGCTGCAATTAAAAAAATCTTGCAACCCTACAATAATTCTCCATGTAAATATAATCTTGAAAGGGACATGCAACAATTTTTTTTATCTTCCATAGAGTCAAATCATGTGCAACTTTCTGTGTTGTCTTGCTTGCTAACTGCTATAATCATCCCACTGACATAAAGAAAAAGCCAGTTTCGCCGCTTCCGAAACGACGGATTCTTTTGGATGGGGAGGAGAAGCGCGCCAAAATATACGTTTTTAATGAGGAAGTTCACTATTTGTCCACTAGAGTGCAGTGCTGTATGGATATCTTTCTTGCTTTCAGAAAGTGGTACTGTGTATTCAGTAAGTAGAAAGATGGGGTTGCAAGATTTTTTAATGACACCTACAAAAGTCTTTCAGCATGGCAACCTAGCTTAACATAAGTTCCAGAAATGAGGTTATTCCAAATTTCCTCAGGTCTGTTTACAGGAAAATTTATTTCCACTCCCTTTTAAGAACGACACTAACACCTGTACACATGTATCAAATATATAATTGACATGTAGAGAAGACATAAGAAATAGTATAAAAAGAAGATAAAAGTTAAAAGCCTGCGTATTACGTGCAGACGATTTAAGCATTTACAGGGTATATTATCAATACGGAAGACAAATGCAGCTGGTATAGTGAAGAGCGTGTCAGATTTACATGCATACGATCCTTTCTTTTATCATTGGTATCTATGAAAAATTATCTTTTATTAAGAAAATATGTTTTCTTGACAAAGAAAGTCATCAATAAACGTAAGGAAATAACTGAACATGACGCGGCTTTTGATATAATAAATTATAGCATACGTATATGTTATTTAAGCATACACGTTTTTCTTAGGTGGTTGTGAAACTTAGGAGCTTGCTTTCTAGTAACTTAACGTGGAGTGCACCTAACCAAGATTATTTTTTTACTTCAATAACTGAAAGGTTCATTACCTCCTCACGAAATCTCGCTCGTAGCTAAACTTCTGAACCGGATTCTCTCTTTGTGCAAGTTATTTAAAAGAAAGAATGGAAAACAGTGACTTTTTTGTCGCACATAATCTACTATTCAAAGTAAATAGGCTGTCGGTCTTCATGGCGTAAATGGTTATTGCGTTGGTCTACTAACTTGAAGGTCGAGAGTTCAACTCTGTTATAAAATTGCTTTTCTTTTCTTATTTCCAATTTAACCAAAGCTTATTTCTGTTTTCTACTTCATCCTAGATTCAAGACGCTGGCGAAGAACGTCTTCAAATAACACTTTACGTAGCTTTAGGTAGCAATTGTCTGTTCAGTTACACTTCAATGCTATGTTGAAACACCCACAGTGACAGATAAAGGAGCACTGTGACGAACTAGCTCATTTCGTCACCTTGAATGTAAATTGTAACTGTTTTTTTTTTTTCATTATTTGTTTCAACAAAATAATTTGCATATGGAGAGGAATGGTCTAGAATATTAGTTTAGAATGATCCGTCATATGGAGGTGGTGTGACTTCCTAAGTATTTAAATATCTGATACCTTATATGTGCACTATGCAACCAGTTACAAGAGAACAAGCCCCAAGTTTAATTACTTTCAACATAACGAAATAGATCCCTTTATCTTAGCCGAGCGCATTACAAAGGGGTTACGTCTTGGATGCGTCAGATCCGGGCCTACAACTTTCCTTTTTATTTTTACTAAAATAACCCTCATAGGCATTCTATTGCGTGTATCGGTTAAAAAAATACAAAAGGAACATTGAAGTATATAGACGAGTGAAACAGTGAACAGTGGATAAAAATCTACTATATATTTGCCTCATGTCTGCAGGTAATTTGAAATTCACCTTCAATTAATTATATGTTCCTCTACGAAATATCGGGCCTTATGCAGAGTCGTTCTGATGCGTGACTAGTGACATACTAAAGCGTTCAATTCACA
Source organism: Thermobia domestica (assembly GCF_964235325.1). Classification (NCBI taxonomy): domain Eukaryota; kingdom Metazoa; phylum Arthropoda; class Insecta; order Zygentoma; family Lepismatidae; genus Thermobia; species Thermobia domestica. The sequence continues at coordinate 40,698,708 of NC_137460.1, read as the reverse complement.
TATGTTTCCTGCAGTAGTCAAACCTTTAGTATAACACTAATCACACGTCAAAACGACTGACTCTGCATAAGGCGGATCATGTCCATCCGAGGTTTATGAAAATTTTGAAAATGAAATTTGGGAAGTTATCACGACTATTTGTGGACTTTCAAGCTGTGTAAAACACTTTTCGATCAGCCAAGTAGTTCATATAAAGTGTCTCCTTAAATCTGGGGGAAAATCCGATATTGTAATTCGTTTTCATGTCACAATTTGGTGTGCTTGGTCCTGAGTTCGATTCCAGATAGAGACGAGTGGTTTGGAACCCACATTAAACTGAAAATTTCGTCCTTATATAGCCTCGATGCAGAAATAGGACGTAAAAAATATCAAATTACGCAAAAATGTTCCGAGAGTTCACACGATAAAATATACTAAATTAAATATCACAATATTAGTATTCATACAAACTTGATTTTCATAGTCAACAACATTAGCCTGTTTATCTTACTTAAGCGTAAAATTTTACAACGTTTTGCATCGATTATTAAGCACCGCAAAAATTTTAAAAAAAATGTTAAAAAATTATTATAAATTAAATTTAAAAATTCTAAATTAAAAAGAGTTTCTTCTTTATAAATTTAAAAAATTATAGATTATAAATTTTAAAAAAGTTTCTTCTATGGAATCGAACTGCTGCCTTTTGGAAAATGAAATGAAATTTTTAAGTTTTAAGTCCCACGGTTATGCCGGCTAGGCTAAAGGAGACAGTGATGATGAGTAATGAATGAAATGGTGGAATGAAGAAAGTGGGAGGAAAGGGGAGAACCCCGAGGAAACCCACGCACACAGTGTTTGGCCACCACAAAGTTCACTTGGCGGGGGCAGGGTTTGAACTGCTGCCTCTTGGACTGGTAATCTGTAATCTTAACCATTACATCACAATTATTTTACCCTGAAGGCTTTGTCACTGACGTCTTTACAGGCAGTTCCAATCTGTGTTACTACTTCTAATCTTCTATGTCACCTTTCTTTATTTCATAGATTCTTTCGAATTTGTTTCACGTCGTTATCACTTATTGCTATTACACATAATTTTATTTACAACTTCTACCCCTCTTACTTCATACTTTTATTGCCTCTCTTCACCAAAATATACAGATTTGACTTATTTAATTCTTACAAACAGATATACATTTTCTTTCCTGACAGATAATATGTTTATCGTTACTTTGCATACACGGAGACTGGCGGCTCCTGAGGGAAGTCACATCGGTAAAAATTTCAATTTTATTGCTATAATTTATGGAAGGAAGCTTCCTGCATATTCAGAAAAGCGTATACAGGAATTAATATTTTAGGAAGTTTTCTTCCCTTAGGTTGTTGTAGCAATAAGATTTGAATTTTTACCAAGGTGTCTAGTGGATTGACTTGTATTTAAAGTATTGCAGCGTTCTGCTAAAAAAAAATTCCAGCATACTATGGTGAGCTGAAAAATAAAAGTGAGTATCACATACGACTGAATGCTGTGATATTTAACAGGCTGCAAAATATGTTCAAAAAAGTTTTCTTCAATATTCTAATAGAGAAATGCTCAGAAACTAGTGGTTAAAATCGAAGAAAAAAGCACAGAAAAAAAAACACAGAAGAGTAAGTGTTTTCCGGACGTTATTTCTCTCAGAAATGCCTGTCGTAATATATATATATATATATATATATATATATATATATATATATATATATATATATATATATGTGTGTGTGTGTGTGTGTGTGTGTGTGTGTGCGCGCGCGCGCGTTCGTCTCCACATCGTATTACATAATTATATTTTTTTTTACCATTTGTATTACATTTGGTACAGAAATGAACTGTTAAGTAGAAGATCAATTAATTAAAAATATTGAAGAATAACATGCAACATATCACAGAGTAAGATGAAAGTCAAAAAGGCAGGTTAGTACGAAATAGTAGTATTGCTGGCCCAAAAAAGGGAAGGCTAGGGCGCAGAATAAAATGTCTCTGAGGGAGTCCTTTAACATCGTGCCCAGGGATGATTGCTGTCAAAATTAATTAAAGCATTATCTTATAAACACTATCCAATTTCTTTCTCGAACACGCATCTGATTTTCAGTGGTTAGCCAGTTAGGCCTATCACCACCTACACTCAGATGATACGGTTATCATCTTGATGGGTTACAAACAGAATTTTCACATTTCTCCAGTATTACATAGTAACTTCCAGTACCGGTACAAATTTGCAGTATTTCAAGTATTCATAGACACCCTCTTTATCGATATGACTTCGCTCAAAAGCCTCCACTGCAACATAAATTACTATTTCACTTGTATTTCCTTCATCGTTTTTAAGCTGGATATTATTATGAGGCGACCAACTATAGATTGATTCTCTGTCATTAAAAAATAACATTTACAGTCATAAAAATATATCGACATGCGAACATTAGCTACTTTTGTAAGAATACTCCCAGCGCTTGTTACAATTGCATCTTTTATTGCATAATATAATTTGTATCCTAGTATAGCATTAGTATAGTGTAATTATACTTACTGAAAGTTATATGAGCTTTGCACTCTGCGCACCGATATGATTGTGTTGATAATCCGATTTCTGGACAAATATCCAGTATATATTCCGGTTTCTCTGACACCTTCACTTGCGCACACACTCGGTTAATTTGATTTAAACACTTCACATGACAAGTATACAAGCAGTCTAGGAAAAAAAAGAAGAGAGTTGTTAGAAAAGTAATGAATGTATCTTGAACTACACAGTATGAAATAATATTGTTCATTCTTTATACTTTTGAAATACTCTTTTACCTTAGGCAAAATACCTAAATGTCAAATACCGTATTTAGTCGAGTTTAAGGGCTCCTTAAAAAAAAAAAAAAAAAAAAAAAAAAAAAGAAAAGAAAAATAATAATAATAATAATAATAATAATAAAAAGCCTAAAATTTTTGGCGTATAGCGCAGTTGTTGTTTGATTGTTGTCAATCACAAATACTTTCATTGTTTAATTTTTCTGTGTCAAAATCCATAAGAATAGAAAACAAAAATGAGTTTAAAATACTGACAACGTAAAGTTATAATCTTTTAGTTCATAACACTGCATGTATAAGTTCAAATTAATATTTTCGGAATGGACACAAATACTATCTAACTCTCTCTAGGGTCGTACAGTGGTGCTTATATCAAAAGGATTCTCAGAAACAGACATTATTATTTTTTTGAGGGAGGGGGAAGGGGGGGGGGCTTTTATATTCGAGTAAATACGGTACACTTGTGTAATTATACGTAACTCCTGAATATCGATCTTCAAAACATAACTAATTTACTTACATGGTTAGCATATTAGAATTGTGGTGCTCATATTTGAAGGTTTATATCCTGCTAGGCAGTGCAATCTTAATAGTATTATAGGTTCCTGGGCAATCCAGTATACTGAGGGTCCTACGACAATCACTCACAGAAGTAAAATGTACATTAGCATATATGTATGACAGATGTGACTGAAATACTAACCCAGGGATGGTAAATAAGAGACAAATCAGAATGTCCATTTGTTGCACCAGAACACTGGAGCAAACTTTACTTTATAGTTCATACAATCTAGATTACTGTGTAGTAGTGTTTATTTATAGCAAGTCATTTGATATTCAGATTAACATGGGGCTTCCAGTCAAGTGCCCATCGGGCTCATGGTTAAGACAAACCTGCTGTTAGGTGTCACGAAGACTCGAATACATGCAAGTAGTGTTTAGATTTCACTTCTACTAATGAACCTTGTCCTTCATAACCTTTGTATTGCATAATGATACAACGCAAATTATAAATCCCATAATTTATTTCTATATGCAAAAATCACAAATCCCATTATTTATTTATTTATGCAATAACTGCAAATTGCATTATTTATTTATTGAGGTACAAATCTCAAATCGCATTCATTAGTTATTTATCTTAGAAAAAACTTTACTAATAATAGCCGCGCGTGAGATACCAACCCAGGACATACTGATTAAGATTTTTTTTTTTAAATTTAGTGTCCCTTTCGAGCGCCGAGGCTATACGAGACATAAACCTACAGCTTAACGTGGGATCCGAACCACATGAGCTTTGACTAGGAATCGGAATCTGGGTCTCCAGCACCGAAGACACGTAAGTTTATCACATACCCATGAGGGAGCCCTTTATTGACTGCGAATTGAGAATGTTAACTGTTCACCTAGATGGTCTCGCAGAAACTAATCCTACATAAAAATATATTATTTACTGAAGGTAAATAGTCCATATATAACTATGTAATAACACACACATGTGTATATATATATATATATATATATATATTTAGAAAAAGACGAACTGGTGGAAAACCACGTCCTGATCCTTCGTTTCCTCTGCGATTGTTCCCTCGTTTGCGCTACAAAAGTTCTAACCAAATAGGCTACACTAACAGCAGCATGGTTATCTTCTCATGTTTTGACATTTTATTCCTCCAAACCATAAAGCCGTTGTCGCTAATGGCTTAATAGTCACGTTAAGTATGATGTATTTCTGTTAGTATACATTATTCTTCTGTTTCCGCATGGTTCCAAAGTCGTGAGCTGCATGTGGAACTTACAATGGTGTTTTGTATTAACTTATAAATATTGTAATGAAAGACAGAATCGCAATTTATGTTTAAGTTTCTGAAAGAAGGAGATCCAAGATAAATAAGGGAGAGAAATGTAATTATATGAAAATACAATGAAACATACACCGGCCTATGGTTTCCTTATGTAGCAGACCTATTGTTATAACTGAAAATATGAGTTTCAAATTCTTGTACCTATATTTCGAGCGGAAGTGACGGAATTACTTTAAGTTATCCTGTCCATGGAGCAACTGCCTGTCAAACAGGGGATAGAGTTTGCAGTAAGTACATTTTCTTTTCGTGTTATTACAATGCTGTTTATGTTAGATTGCTTCTGCAAATTACTATTAGTTTATATATATATATATATATATATATATATATATATATATATATATATATATACTAATGGATGATATAGAATATATATCTCATAAACAAATACCAAGCACTCACCTTTTATAGAGATAATAATCGTAGTTCATAATTTCGGTTCTCGTTGGAACTTTCGTAAGTAACATTTTTTCTAGTTGTCTTTGCTTTCATACGTAGTCATTTTCTAAGAGGATTTTACTGGAACAACTGGAGAACACAGGATCATCTGAAAACTCTGTTAAAGGTGTAGTATCATTGGTTATTCTCCGCATTTATTCACTCACAGTATTCTAGTCATTCAAATTACGGTCATCACTGATTCTATTTAGGAAACTATTTTACATATGGACGAAAAAAGGGCGATTTTCGATCTCAATGATGTGTTGCGAATTTTATTCATCAAAAGAAACAAAATCACTATAATTTTTCCTCATTTAGCCTGGCCGAAACACGTAAAAGAACTTGCTTTTCCTTGTCGATTTTTGGTTTCATTAATCAGAAGTTATTAATCTTATGAACACTTTTAACTTTGTAGTTTTAATCCATCCTCGGTAAATTTCTTAACACTATTTGGGCAACTAGAAGAAATGTTGCTTATGAAGATTCCAGCGAAAACCGAAATTCTGTGAACTACAAGTATTTTCCGAATACAGTGTGAGAACCTGCTATTTATTTACCATTTGGATAGTTGATCTATAGAGGTTGCAGGAATAAAAAGCCAATACACTGCTCGCTGTATTAAGTAGCTGAAATGGTTACAACAATCGCTTGCGAAGTAGGAGCGGGTATTCTAGTCCCAGCCCAGATTTTTCTGTTATTAGACCGGTTGCTATATACTGTCAACAGTAAAAATGGTTATTTACCTACGGAATTTCTTTTAGCGAAAACTTCGGGGTCTGTAAAAGGATTTGAACATAGTTTTTAGTCACTTAAGTAAAACCACGTCCTATTTGAATTGCAATATACATTGGAAAAGTAATCTTCATGTCGAGAAGTACTTGAGAAAAGATATTGTATAACTGTATATCCACTTATGTTGGCAACTTATCTTTACGTATAAAATGTAACTATTAACCTTAAGGTTACCTATTTTATTCCTCTTTGGAATCAGTTTATACTTCCTACATTTCGTTCTCTGAAACTACCATGAGCTTCTTCTGACCAAATACAGTTTCAAACAGCAAGCGAGCACGAAATTTCCTACATTTTATTTAATCCATCTTCTTAATTTTAAATGCCTCAAATTCACACCTAAACTATGAAAGAAAGAAAGAAAGAAAAAAAAAAACCAGCTTATTTGTTTAAAATGAAATATTAAATTATGCATGTCGTTTAATAATTGATGTAATTTCGCTGTTGCCAGGTGTCATTTTCTTTCTGATGCTTAGAATTCGTGGCACAAATCACCAGCTTTTGCTATAACTATACATATTAATGTTCCTAATAACACCGAGATAACGTCGGTTATATATTAATTTGTATTGTGTCCAATACCTTTCAATGTACTGTTCCTTGATTTTAATTAATTCCCATATTCCAATTATTTCTTACCCATACATATGAAAATCATATGAACAAAATTCGTTGTTAGATTTGATCGAAAATTTAATGAAACTCCGAGACACTGTTATTTTACAATTTTTCTTCTTCTAAGTCTTTTTCCCAGTTAGCTGGGTTTTCAGATTGCTGTCCACCTGTTTCTATCTTGTGTCATTGTTACTGTGACACAACACTGCACCACATCGATTTTAACACAATCTCTTCACTTCTTCTTTGGCTGGCCTCGCGCTCGTTTCCCATTTAGATTTATAGCATCCACTCGGTGAACCACGTATTCCAAAGGTCGTCACCTTACATGTCCAAACCATCTCACAAGGGAACATCTTATATTGATAGTAGCATTACCCAATGAAACAATGTGCAATTGATAGAGGAGTGAAGAAAAGTGAGAAATCCAAAGTTTTACGCGCCGACACCCAGAAACACAGGAGATACAGAGGAAAGAAGGATCTAGAATCATGTGAAGATAGCAATGCAAAAGATACACTGACACAGAAAGAACTTCAAAATGATGAAAGTAATCAAAATGATATTTACACAACAGTATAATAAGCAAACACTGTACTCCAAGACATGCTCAATAACATCGTATGTAATGCAGTGTTGAAATCTGAGCACAAAATGAAGATTTGTTAAATGGCACGGAACACAAATTATAACATCCAGAAAATCTAATTATGAGTAGAACCCTACCTGTGACGTCTTGATGTACAGTGTTGTCAACGTTTGAAGATAGGCCTACATGAATTCTTATATGAATCTTGGATGTAGAAGAATACACACAGTACATGATTCGAACTAGTTGAAACCAAAATATGATACCATAAACAAGAATATAATCACTGAAGTACGAAAATAAAGGACGAAGCACAGTGTCGAAGCAGTTTTGCCGAAGTGAAAATTAGAATAATATTAAACACAACACACAAAACTTTATATAGGAAATCATATAGGCCTATCTTCAAACGTTTGCAACACTGTACATCAAGACGTCACAGGTATGGTTCTACTCATAATTAGATTTTCTAGATGTTATAGTTTGTATTCCGTGCCATTTAACAAATCTTCATTTTGTGCTCAGTTGGCAACACTGCATTGCATATGATGTTATTGAGCATGTCTGTGGTCCAATGTTTGCTTACTATACTGTTGTGTAAATGTCATTTTGATTACATTAATCATTTTGAAGTTCTTTCTCTGTCAGTGTATCTTTTACATTGCTATTTTCACATGATTCTAGATCCTTCTTTCCTCTGTATCTCCTGTGTTTCTGGGTGTCGGCCCGTAAAACTTTCGATTTCTCACTTTTCTTCACTCCTCTATCGATTGCGTATTTTTGATTGGCGGAATGCTACTATCAATATAAGATGTTCCCTTGTCAGTCTACTTTCTTGTAGCTTTTCTACTACTAATCTCACCTTTACTGTTTCTCGGATCACTTCAAACTTAATTCTGTTCTTTCGCGTCACTCCACATATCCACCGCATCAATCTTCATTTCCGGCAAATGCAACTTCTGTTCCTCTCTCTTCTTCGTTATCCATTTTGCTCTGCATAATTTGGTATGTCTCACTACGATTTTGTAAACTTTTCCTTTAAAGTGTATTAGTCCTCTATGATCACATAATACTATTTCAGTTTTTGTCCAGTTTGTCTAACAGCTACTAATTCTGCTGTTTATATCTTCTATACCTACATTTCCCTGCAGTATTGATCCCAAGTACTTGAATTTGCTCGACATTACCTTCGTCCAGTCGTATTCTTATATTCTCGATTTTATTTGTATATTGTAAATTTTCCGTCTTTGTTTTACAGATTCTAAGCCCTTTGCTGTCCAATGCTTCTCTCTAGATATCCAATTGTAGTGCTGCCTTAGTTCACTCATCAGCACGATATTTTCCGCAAATAGCATATTCCAAGGTACTAACTCTTGGATATCCTTTGTAAGCTCGTTCACCACAATTGCAAAAATACACGAGCTAAGACCGATTCCTGATAAAGTCCTACCTACTTTAACTGTGAACTCTTCTGTTATTTCGCACCTACTCTTTACTCCTGTCCTACATCCATTATACGTATCCTAAATTATAGAGACGTATGTGTTTTGAACACACTTTTTTTTTCAGTGCCCATCAAATAAGATCTCGTGTCACTTTATCATACAATTTCTCTAGGTCGAGAAAACCATATGAAGCTTCTTCTGGTATTCTCTATACTTTTTCATTAGTATCCTAAGTACAAATATTGTATCTGTTGTCGACCACTCTGGCATGAAACCAAATTGGTTTTCTATTATTTCAGTATCTTCTCTCAATCTTGCTTCTATCACCCTCTCCCAAAGTTTTATTGTATGGCTCATAAGTTTTATTGCCCTGTAGTTGGTACATTCTTGTACTTTTTTTTTTTCATTTTTCCTGTTTCCAATATTCTGTTAAAAAGTTCATAATATATTCATCATATATATTCATCCCGGACGTCGTTATCCAAATTTAATTTAGGTGGAACTATATATACAAACTGATTCCGAAAAGGACTAAAACATTCAACCTTCAGATACAATACTTCCATTTTATACTAGCATATGTTACGTTAAAATAAAAATTAAGTCACTAACACTTCATCTTTAGGTATCTAAAGAATACTTCAATATAAAAAAAAAATATGAATGCATATAGCCAGGGATCTTCGAAGTACAAATAGAATTACTTATATTTATCTGTATAATAATAATAATAATAATAATAATAATAATAATAATAATAATAATAATAATAATAATAATAATAATAATAATAATAATAAATAAATAAATAAATAAGTAAATAAATAAATAAATAAATAAAAGCGTTCTTTACTCCTAAGGAATGATTCCTACATTTATTTGGTATGTTCAAGAAAACTTCTGTCATTATGAATGACTCAAGCGAGCTCTCGTAAACCATTCGAATTTTACAGCTTAATTGACCACATACCAGATTGACGATGATAGAGGAAGCGTGTGATATTAGTAGCAAGATTGAATTGGTGTAGTGACAGAGATGTTATCAGATCGGACTGTGTTAAAAATTTGCAACCAGAGATGTTTGTTCCAGGGAACTTTTGAAATAATTCAAATTTCAAATCTATGATTAATATTTGTATGGAAATGAAAATAAAATGAAATCTTTCAGTTATACGTCCCACGGTTATGCTGGTGTGGGCGAAAGGAGACAGTGATAATAACAATGAATAAAACTGTGCAATGAAAAGTGGGAGGAAACGAAACGGAAGAACTTAGAGAAAAACCAAGCACATGAGGTTTGTCCATCTCAAAGTACAATTGGCGCGAGCTGGGATTGAACCAGAGATGCCATGCACCAGAGGTTAACACTCTACCAAATATTTCTATGAAGAATCCATAGACTGAGGATCAACATCAATCTCACACATCGTCATAGTTTGTGATGAGGTTGAGGTCAATGAGGATTAGACGAATACTCTTCTCTAAAGAAAAATAAATATCTTTTGCACTGCCTCAAATCCTAGGAATCTGAAGGTAGTCCCAGTAAGAGACTTAATGCAAATTTGACGTGGTTAGCAGAGCAGAGTCTGTAGGTGGAAATAGTTTCTTTACTGAACATATATTATGTGTGCTTATTAAATTATAATGCGCCGTGTGCTTATTAAATTATAATGCGCCGTGTACTTATTAAATTATAATTTATGAGAATCTGAATATCATGAACATTTCCAAACGAGCCCATATTTACCTTTACATTGGTACCAAGTATGGACCATACTCCAAATGATACCACCACATTTTTCACAATGGTATTTGACATGCGGTTGGTTCTGCATGACAAAATGGTGTCCCAAAACTAGTCTTGTTTCCAGGTGAGTTGTCATTGTTGCCGCTTCTTCTTCTGCCTCTTTTTTATCTTGTAATTGAATTCTCAACTCAATTAACCGCCTTACCAGAATTTTCCTGTCACTGGAACATTCCGGACTGTCCAATACCATTTCTTTACAACGTGCAACGGCATCTTGCAATTCCTCGATCGTTGCTTCCTGTAGATATATGAAACATATATATTAAACAGAGTAGTAGTTACCAAACTCCCCAGAGAGTAAACCTCTTGTATTACAAGAAAATACATATAAAGATGAATACTAAAAAAAAAATAAATAAATAAATAAATAAATAAAAAAAATAATAAATAAATAAATAAAAATAAAAATAAAAAAATAAAAAATAAATAAATAAATAAATAAATAATAATAATAATAATAATAATAATAATAATAATAATAATAATAATAATAATAAAAACTTAATTTATAAGAATCAATTAAATCAATTGTTTATTATGTGTGTGTGTGTGCTTTCATGGTCCGGGTTCGATTTAGAATTTACAATTAGAGAGAAATTTAAAGCAAGAAGTAAGCAGAAAAACGCTGGAAACTGATGCCTTGGCCAAGCATCATTCAGTGGAACATAGACCACTGACTAGCCATTAACTTTCATGTATTATATAGACATAAAGTAGGTAGACAGGACAATTAAGCCAAAAGAGGTACAAATCCTCTTTCCTTTGTAAAGAGAAAGGTTTACAAACCCTTTTTTCTGCAGTTCAAAAGATATACAGTGTTAACATTTTTACTAAGGTAACCTGTTATTTAGTGCAATCAAGAAACACTGCAAAAGTCTTTTTTCTTTCTATTTTCATCAGTAGCGAGTTGCCAAGCAACTTCTCTTTTCTTTCTCGTACCATCTCGAATATACAGTATATGTGTGTAATTTATTTATTGTGTGCCTTATTTTCTGTTATCATTAGTGATTGATGTCTTATGATTTCAAATTTGGATTTTGATTGGCCAAGATATTTATTTAAAGATATGATTTGACACATATTTGCATATAACTTCTAAATAATATAAAAACAACTTACTATGTCCAAGTGTACTTTAATTATGCTAATCTGTTTCAGCAATCTCTGTTGACTTCGTCAGAAGCTCTGGGAAACTTCCATGAAAGTATTTTAACTTCTCAGAAAGCCACTTCACATTTTCCTTTAACTCGTTGAAAAATGTCGATTTAAACTCATGTTAATGTATATTCCTTATACTCAACAATATAAATTACAATGTCTATAATATCATTACATGGATCTGCTATTAGGTAATGCTAATGGTAGGTTATGGTAAGCTTTAAGTAGCCTGAATTAAGCGGAATTTTCTTTCATAGTATAGAACTGTGGACTTCCGTTAAATACAGTTTCTTGTACATTAGCTAATCATATACACATTCTTTCCTCGGTAAACTTGCACTGTCTTCTTAATTGATTTGATTTGATTTTTAGTTTAGCGTCCCTTTCAGCAGCGAGACTATATGACACGTGCACCTACAGCTTAACGTGGAATCCGAACCACATAAACTCGCACCGGGAATCGAACCCGGGTCTTCCAAACCAAAGGCGCGTACGCTAACCGCTTAGCCACGACGAAGCTCACTGTCTTATTAAGTGCTGATGCCATGTGGCATGATAAAACACACTGAGATTTTAGATGTTCCCTTTTTCTGGAACGGCACGGCACGTAACGCGAAAGCTGGCTATATACACACTATCTGTAGTCATGACGAAAATCATTAATTGGCTCGAGTTAACTGCTCCTTTTCAACACCGAAGTTAAATGAAACGGGACTTACTCTTTAAGTACGACTCGAATCAGTCATTACTCTGGTTGTTTGTACCCAAGGCAAGTACCTCACCGAAGGTCGAACTCGGGATAGCGCGCACGGAAAGAATGTACGTTACTTTCTTAGTTACGATGGAGCACTGTGCAATAAGACTGAACATACATATACATGATTTTTTCCTTATAAATTACTGACAGACATCTTCTGTCGACCAGAGGAAAATTTGTGCATATCAAGGATGACCGAGCTCACACTTTAAGAAAACATTCACGTTATGAATATACAAGGATGAAAGAAGTTATTATTTATTCATTTATTTATTTTTCTTCACATACTATAATTTTACGAACGAGAATCGTGTTACTTCACGCGACGAAGTTAATTAGATTGTTTGTATATGACCACGTACTATTCTCGGACAATATAGTTAACAATTTTCTTTTTCGTTATACACACAAATATATGTTAATTTTCTTATAAACGGGACACCCTATGCATTCACAATCTTTTAGAGACAATGTGAAGGAAGGCAGATTTCTGCACACATCGCTTTCCAGTGTGAGACAACAGTGGCATTTCATGCACCATGATTATTCAAAACAAATAACATTTCCGTAAAGCTATCTACTTCTTTAATATTTTAAAATCAATTTAACCTAAATACTTTTTTTTTTTTTTTAATCCACAATCATGTCTGACGTTTTAGGTAAAGTGTAATAAATAATTCTGTTAAAACGTTCTTTTCCACAAGTATAGAAGAAAGTTAAGGGATGAGTTTGAGGTTTTGTGGTTTACGTGCTTATGCAACACCGTGGTTATGACGAACGGGACCTACTATTAACATAGGCTCTAAACCAGGATCGGAGTTTGAATAGACAGGTGTGCAGATAATAGTGCAATATCAACCTTTGCATAGTGGCCGTTCTCCAGGACACGATTTCGCCTCCAAGAGCGCTGGATTACGGGATCATACCACTGGTTTCGTTGGTTATTTATCAATGTTTATAAACTCCTAATTACAAGTAAATATTATTAGTACTCCACTGATTTGACCAATTTTCAGATTCAAGAAAAAGAATACTTCGCATTCAAGTCTTGTAGTATGATTTTAGTAATTTCACAGGGAAATATTTTTGTAAGGGAAGGGTATATGAAGACATGGGGAGAAAATCTTCAGAAAATCCTACCAAACGATACTCGATTACATAGAAAAAGAGAAATAGCTCTTACATGGCTTAAACAGAAGCTTTCCACTAAATTCCCATTTCTCTCTTTGTGTTCATGCCTTTCAGTGGAATCATCATCTTGACCCGACACGCATCCTGAAGTAGACGAAGAAGGAGTCGAGGCTAATGTGTGTATTTTATCTTCACCACTATCAGTAAGCACAGACTCGTTATTTCCAATATCCATTTTGCATATATTCGATTTCGCATACAGACTATGCTTACATTATACCTGAAAAAGGAAGGGAAGTAAGAATATAGAAACGAAAACATTTCAACTGTAATTATTTAAAAAAAAAAAAGTACTATTTATTTAACTATATATACATTATTTATTTAACCCTTAACGAGTTTTCATTACCATTTGGTTACACATTTTTTCATCTTCCCTATTGCGTTTGAAGAGTATTTGTATTATTTTCAGGTATTGTTCTTTGTGTACACACTTTCCGCGATGGTAGATCAGCTATTGCCCCCTGGTGATAACTCTGGTGAATTTTACGCGGGAAGTAGTCTGTGGATATGTTGGTTTGCATGCAGTGCCGGAAGCAGACAGAAAAAGTAGTGAACCGTTAAGGGTTAAATAAATTGAGGCACTTTAAGTACAATTTAAACAGTGCTACCGTAAACCTACTTATTTATTACATTCTGAAAAGTTTTTCTGAACGATTTTAGCTACATATTATATTGCTTTTTATTAACTCATTATATATCATTGTTCCTTTATTGGGACATTTATATTTATTATTATTATTTATTTTTTTCATGATTAATGACAATGGATATATGTATTATTGTTGTGTTGTAATATATTTGACTTTTTTTTTTTTTTTTTTTTTTTTTTTTTTTTTACAGAAAGATAAACAGCAAATTCTGAACAGTTAGTTATAAAAGAAAAACTTCTCCTAATAATTTTCCAGGAGGTAATGTACCTAAAATGGAAGCCACATTTCCTCGCTGAACTGCTATGCTGATACGTTGTATCAGAAAAGTAGTAGCCCGCTTGTCATAAGTAAGGTGTGCAATACGTTGTGTTGTAGTACTGGCTGTTGATGTAGAAAAATTATTTAGTATTATTGGTTGTGATTGTTTAGGTTTGAAACTGATTTATTGCCATATATGTTCCTGCTACTTCTTGATCTTATTGTTTGAAGTGAGGAATTTGAATTTGCAATTGCGCTTTATTAGCTCTATTTAGAATATTTATAGTTCGAAAGAGGAGTGGAGTATAACATATATCTATATATATATATATATATATATATATATATATATATATATATATATATATATATATATATATATATATATATATATATATATAAACCTTGGGTAAGTGTTAAATATGTTTATCTGCAACGTTTCTAAAATTATTAAAAATTATCATCGCACTCATCGTCAATACGTCAATTAACCAAAAATATTGTGAATAATTTTGGCAGGTAATGGGTTAACAGATTAAGTCACTCACATAAAGATCGAATCAACTTTTATACAGATGTTTTCATAAAGTGGTTCGATCTTAGTACGGGTTGTTTAACCTGTTAAAAAGACCACTTATTAAGTGACCAAATCAGTTCAGGAAACTCTTAAAGACGAGATAAACAAGATAGGTGCCAAATTTAAACATAACAAAGATACTAACTAGTGTCGAGTAGTGCCGGAACGATTCATTTCAAAGGAACGGACCTTGAATGGGCTGAAAGGATCGAGTATTTGGAAGAAATCGGTAAGTTGGTTTGTTTTGGAGTTTTAAGTCCTGTTCTCATCTTCAAGGCTATATAAAACGTTGACTTACAGTTTAATGTAGAATACGAACCACACGAGCTCCAACCGGGAACGGAATCCGGGTCTTCTGTGTCGGAAATGCGTAATTATGTTAAGCACATACCCATCAAGGAGCTCTGGAAGGAACTTAAATTAACTTCAGGATAATTAACAAAAAAATTGGATACTTATTAATGAAATGAAATGAAATCTTTGAGTTTTACGTCTCACGGTTATGCCGGATAGGCTAAAGGAGACGGTGATTATGAGAAATGAATGAAATGGTGGAATGAAGAAAGTGGGAGGAAACGGGAGAACCCCGAGAAAACCCACGCACACGGTGTTTGTCCACCACAAAGTTCACTTGGCGGGGGCTGGGATCGAACCCGGGACCCCAAGCACCAGAGGTGAACGCTCTACCACTGAGCCACCGCGGCCCCCTATACTTATTAATGACTCCTGCCTTGAAAAATTTAAAGATTTTGACGTTTCGGAACTCTCAACTGGTTCCTTCCTCAGTGGCAAGGTACTGTTTTTACTCCTTAGCTTTTTTTTTTTTTTTTTAAATTTTGAATATACCCCCATGCGCCCATGTAATTATAACTTCAGGGTAAATTATCGTACCTGAAGATTTATTTCAGGTTAACAGAACCAAATATCAAAAGTCGGATCTACGAACGTATGGTGATCAAGTCAGTTGACGGAAGATTGTTAACTGAGTACACTTTGTATGCAAAATTAAAATTCCATATATGCACTAGCACTGTGCTACAGCATGATATCGTTCGAATGTCTCCTAAATCAGTACGACGTCTTCCTCTGACTTGGATCCACAGAAACGGCTACTTCTGAGAATATCCACTAAATAGATCTTGATGTCAGCAGATGGGAATGGCAATTATGATAGTCATTGTTCATTGGATGACAGTAGCACATGGTCCATGCGCACTATACCACCCTCTCTATACTTGTCATCACTGGATATCGTCTCTTTTTAAACTTCGTACCTTAAGGGCATCTGAGCTCGCGCACACAGTTAGTTAAACTTACCATTTACTGTGTCCTGCTTTAACTTTCCTGGATGGATTCGACAAATTAGCCTGTCATCATCGTTAGGGTGTAGTCCTTTACTGGAAAATCATCTCATATCACAAAATGAAAGCCCCCTATACTTCTGTGTGTACAGAATATCATTTTTACGCTTCAGGATAGTTTGGCGCAGCAACTGGATTCCTCGTGGGATTATCCAGGCAACTTTTTCCTCAGTGCTAATCCCCCAAGTGCGTCAATGGTGTGAGAGGCATTTGCAGTGAAATCGGAATTATAATCTTATATATATACAAAGGGCTACAGTGCATTAGAAAGGCAAAGTGTGATTTTAGTGATGAAAATTATTATCCATACTCTGTGTTAAGTGTTGTGTTCATTTCTCTTAGTTATTTTTTTTTATATATTTATATTCTAATAAATAGGCATAGTATTATTTAATCCAAAGTGTTTTGTGTGCGTTGTGGTCTGGATGACCGTCTGATCGTCCGTGAGGGTTTCGAGACGAGACACCCGAACCTCTCGGCGCCTAATGCTCGTCTCATCACTGAGACCGACGAGCGATTTGGAAACAATTTGTAACCCTTCCTGGAGAGGTCCTTCATCGTCCTATCCAGGTAAGTTCAAGTATCAGGAAAATACTTATTGGTAGGACCACGAACAGTGACCAGATTACACGGAGTGGTTACAGATAAATGTCCGCCCGAACAGAGACCTCGAATTGAAATGGTTACAACGGAATCTTAGTAGACATAATTCTGGTAGGCGAACCTACCAAAACTGACAACGAAAATATACCAGCAAGCAGTAAATTATAAACCTTTTCTTTTAAAGTTTCATCTAATATTCTCTCAACTTTTAAATTTTCTGATACCGGTACCTTTAGATCCGAATGTTGAAAGCTACCGGTGAATTAAAACAACACTAGAAAAGTTATAAGATTTTAGGGAAAAAAAAAACTGTACGCAAATTACGTCATATAACCTATTCCATGAGGATAATCATTACCATTAAACACAAAAAAAACTTTTAGTAACCAGTCAAATTGCAGATATCAGTAACATGAAATAATCAAGTAACATGAGAAATGGAGAATATTGTACAAAAGAACACTTGAATATATAAGTGATCAAAGAATGTGCTAAACTAAGTAAAGCATGCATCACGTAAATAGTACAATGAACCTTCACTCTTATTCTAAATTAATACTATGTGCTACTCATCCGTCTCTAGCGCTATTACTCACTCTTTGACGCTTCCGCGCTCCTTGTATTATTATTATTATTATTATTATTTTAGCATCTTGTGATATGCACCGAGATTAAGGCAGACAGCGGTGATAATGACATGAATGAAAATGGTGAAATGATGGAAGTGCAAGTACCATGAGAAGACTAATATTGTAACATACCTTGTTTGTTACAGACAAGTTAATAGGCTCAATGTGAATTTTGAATTATATTACTCATATTATTATCGTAATTTTATAATAGGGCAATTTAAAGTATCCTTATGTTTATTATTCTTTTGCAAACATTGCGTTGAAATGCAGATTTTGTTGTGTTTAGACGTTGGTTCTCTTAGTAAACTGCTCTTGAGTTTGTTATTAATGTTCTTCTTCTTCTTCTATTGAGTCGTCCATAGTAGGAGAATAGACAGGCATAGGAGCGTTACGGAATGAGGCCAGTCTTTAATGTTGATTTATAGTTCAAATTAAGGTTGTAGTATTCTTTCTTACTATATATTTTGTTCATGAATATCTATATTCTATGCGAATTATTTTTATTTTGTTTAATAAAGCTGTAATAAAAGTTTCACCAAAATTTCCAACAGTGGGAATGAGAGAGAAGCGAAACGGTGAAACGACTGTCTTTATATATACTGTGTACTTCACCAAAAGCCGAACAAGAGTGGCGTCGTAATTTTCTTTCTTCTGTTAGAAGAAATTTTATTTTGTGATGGACTTAGAGCGAGTTCGTCGTTTTACTCTGCATAATAATAATCTCCAAGGAGTGAAATTATAGTGAGAACGATATTCTCCCAAGGTTTTGGATGGAAGGGAGATAATTCTAACAGATAGAGGTGGAAGTTGATCGCGCACATGGTGATTTTGTGTAAGCTGAACAATGGCGTAAAAAACTAATTACTTCTTCTAGTAGCAGCACTTCAGGTAACGTGACTAACTTTAAGTCTATCTACAATGACTATTCTGCATGTGAGCCTTGAAGTAAAGTGAACTTAATCTTGTTTTATGGGAACCTTCGGTAGTAAAACTCGAACTGCCAAGGGTCAACGGATATATCTATATCTAGTTCAGTTGAATTATTTTGGAACACGAACCTACTGAATAAACTATTCTTTCTTCGTATTAGCTACAGTGGTTTATCAGAGTTAGAAATTAAATCTACAGTTGTTTATTAGAGTTAAGATAACGAAAGCACTGGTGTTCTTCAGAAGTATAAATTACTATTTGTGAGTACGAAAATGTATAGTTCACGAGTGTATCTTATACACGGCACAATGTCCGAGTAAAGAGTTCCTATGGGGGAAACCTTCTCCCAAAGGGGCCCGGCCCGTGCGCGGCCTCGAATAGTCTTAGCCAGCCCTCTCATTATGTAAGTCGTACGTAGCGTAAATCTCTCTCTCTCTCTCTCTCTCTCTGTTGTGAAGTTCATTAAGTATTGAGTTAACCGTATTAGAAATGTATCTGAATATTTTCTATTAAAGCTTCAGTCCACGTGAAATTTCATATAATATATATATATTGATGGTATTTATCAGTGCTTCTTGCTATATGTGTTTAAAGTTCAAGTGATTTCCTGGGTAAGGTTGCCATTTGACGAAGATTGTCTGAATAGCATCTATAGTTCTCCAAAGTTTGTCCACCTTCGGTTATCATATGTTACAGTAATGAGTTGAACGTTGTCCCTCGGCTTAGATTGCTAGTGTTTCTAACTATGAAGTGTTATATACTATCGTGTCCATTGTCTACCTAATCCAGATTGTCTAGTATTGTCTATTATTACTGTCCACCTGACTTGTCCGCCCGAAAGGGAATATTATTATTACTAAACGTCCGAGTCATTAGTTGCTGTGTCTGCCCAGTGGATGTTCGGCTGTACACATTACTATTTGAGTGGCTACGGCATATTGAGTTATGCGAAATGTGTGAACGGAAACTCTATTATGCTGAAGTGGTGATTAAGACGTCAAGTGTACTATATTTGACTTCGTATAAATTGCATTACATTATAATCGATAGTAGAATGCGCCCATGGTTGGAGCTGCCGAACGGGGATGTCAGTAAATATTACCTCCGTTCCTTTATTGATTGTATTTAGCACTTGAACTGAACCGGAAGCGGTAACACTTCTTTCAGCTGACGCTCGCTCAAGCGAGAATCACTTTGTTCTGTTATTATGTCGTACCTATGACGAGTGATGTGAAACTCTTAACTTTATTTAGTTGTCTGCGACTGCAATATGGTTGTTCCTCTTAAGTGGTGTGACGAAGTGTCAGGTAATAGTTTCTAACAGTTACAATACAATCTACTTCGACTATTGGTCTATGGACAGTTCTCTGGTAAGAAAAAAGAAGTTAATAAAATCTGATAATGGTTTATATTGTAAACAAATTGGATATGAGATTGACAGACAGAATTCTAAATGTGTTCTCTTAATTTTTTTTTTTTCGCAATGTTATGATACTATAATGAATATACTGGCACCTTACGTTAATTGTAGTAGTGTGGTTAACTACCACACCAGTCTGAGTTGAAGCATTGTTAATAAACAATATCTGAAAATAATTTTTTTTTCTTTTCAAAGTACTTAATATAACTAAGGTAAAATATTCATATATACGTACATGTTCAAGCTGAGCTTTATTAAAGGAGTTGAGTGGAGCTATTACTCTCCCTTCTAATCTGCATCCACCGGAGGTAAGTTTCTGGTTCTTCATTCTGTTTGTTTCCGTTTTCGTTTATTATTATTATTTTTTCCGTTGCGCGATAGATTCCCTTCTCGATTCCTTTCGAGGTTGCTAGGACTTCGAGTTAGGGATCAAGAAGTGAGTTCAAGGGAGGTGGTCGTTACGTATTGAAAAAAAATCAAAACTTCCCTTGAACTAGGCTTTTAGATTGTAGCAGTCGTTATACAAATTTTTGGCGAACCAGCCAAGGATTTTTCTGACGGTAGGATTGTGGATGGAAGGAGAAAAAAAAAAACAGAGAGAGAGGAGAAAGAAAATGAGAGTGAGGCAGACTGTTCGGTGACGTGCACTGGTAGGGTTACTGGTGTTGGTTTCTCCCAAGGGAAGTATTCTATTGTATTGATATATACATATATATATATTGTGTGATATATTTTGTGATAGTGTTGTTGTGTACTTGACGATATGTCAACGTCTGAGCGAATTTCAGTTGGGGGCAGTGTTGCTAGCTCCGATTCGGATAGAGAATACGCGTGCTGTAATCAAGGTAATAAGTCTGTAATATCAGAGACTGCTGAACGGGAAGATTCAGTAATGTGCGAAAAGTGCACCCGATGGTATCACTTCCGTTGTGTCGGGATAAAAGAATCCGATAGTATGTTTGAATTAATAAGTCGGGATTCGTATCAATGGATTTGTCAGGGTTGCCAACCCTCAAATGGAAATGGGAAAATCGAAAAATCTTTTGAAAATGGTGGCTTGGTTAAGTCCAACCAAAATGAAGAACAAGATGTTCTAAAATTTCCTGTAGTTACTTCGTCCCCTATTGGTGGATCAGAGAGTTCAATGGAAATGCGTTTATTTGCGTTCTTACAAGAAAAGTTCGGTGAACAAAATGAGAAACTGGATAACCAACGCGAAGAGATGCACAAACAAAACGAGAAGCTTGATAAAAAGCTTGATAGGCAGCATGACGAAATTTTGACCTTAGCTGAGAAAATTAACGAAGTCAAATTAGAAGTACACAAAGAAATAGTCGAGGAATCGAACAAACTACGCGAACAAATAAATGTGATAACTGGATCCCAGTTGGAACAAGAGGCTCGACTGCAAATTGTCGAGAGTGACCTCTTGAAAGTAAATAAAAAAGCGGAAGAATTGCAAGGTGAATTGCGAAATTTGCCTGAATTAGTTGATACTAATAGCAAGGAGATAACTTCGATTAAAGAAGGATATGAAACTACTGCCACTATTCTCGAATCGGTTTGTGATGAACAGAGAAGCTTAACCAAAAGAGTCTCTGTTTTGCAACAAAAACTTGAGCTTCGTTATGAGCAGCTTCAGAAGGAAATTAAGGAAGTTAGAGCGAAGTTTTCGGTTTCGAAAGAAATAAATATTGAGACTGAAGGGGGAGACGATAGTGTTGCTCCTAAAAGAGTTTGTTTCACAGATGTCAGAAAGGATAGGACGTCTGCTGAAAAGAGTAAGTTTGATTATAGTGATCAGCCGATTCCACATTCGGATGGAATGTTATTTAATGGTGCTACTACAGCAACTAATACTTCCTGGTTTTCTAAACCTATCCCTAGTGTTCCGACGATGAAGTCCCCGTTTAATTTAGATACTTTTCCAAGTACTGGTAGAAATACCGTGCCTATCTTTGGCAATAGTAGTTCTCCGGTCTATACTATGTCTAATTGGAATTCGAGTCACTCGACTCCGAAATACTCACCATTCAATCAACCCAGTTGGGGTAGTTCCATCAGTAATCCAATCAACCCTTTAAGTCAGTGTTCTACACCTTTCTATAATGTGTCTAACTTAAGTCCTTTTGACAATGGTCCTATATGGTCTAGGATTCCTGGTCAGCAATATAATTATGAATCTAAACAGATTTCACTAAAAGATCTTACTTATTTTCCTACTTTTGGTGGAGAAATTTGTCCGGGTGCATCTAGAGCTTTCCTCAGAAATTTCAAACGTTGTATAGATCGATATTCCGTTTCGGATTTTGAAAAGATTAGAGCTTTTCAAAGTTGCTTGAGAGATGGAGCTGAAGTCTGGATTCAGTCTGTCCTACATGAAATCCGTTCTTTTGATGACTGTATCCGGCTATTTAAAAGTCAGTATTGTAATGAGAAAACCGAGCTGATGCAGAAAAGATATCTCCAATCTTTAAAATATGATAAAAATAAATATTCCTCGTTGCTAGAATTTTCTTGGTTCTTGGTTGAAATGTACTATAACATTACTGAAAATCCTAACTTTCAGGAACTTTCAGGATTAATTTTGGGAAGCTTACCTTACGATGATGTAAGATTATTATCTGTTAATCCAAGTCAGAACTTAGTCGATCTGATGATTCAGATTGGGAATTTGTCTTCGATTACCGGTCCGCGTACCGAGTTTGAACCTCCTTCTAGGAAGAGATCATTTATTAAACAGGCGAAGGTTATCAAAACTAACCAAAACTTTAATCAAAATAAAACGGTTGATAGCAGTTGTCAAACTGAAAAGAGGAACCCGGAGTATTCTCAGAACTTTAATAATTATAATAATAATTACAATCAGAACTCGTTTCGAGGTAATAATCGCAATCGACAATTTAGGAAGAGGAAATCGGTATCGAAATAATGGAAATCGATACTACAATAACAATAATAGCTATAATAACGATCGAGTAGAAGAAAATGATGGATCTAGACAGATGTCTAACAGTAACAGTGAAGGGTCTCCGAATTCGAGAGAACAGGTAACCAGTTCGGAAAACATGACTCGCAGCTGCCAATGATAAAGGGGCAGGCAAGCTGCGAAGGACAAGACCCCTTTCGAAGTATTTGCACAGTGACCTCGTCAAACTCTTCTGATTCTACAAATCCGTTTCTAGAATTCCATGTTAATTTTGTAGTCGAAGACGATTATGTCTGTTCCTCGTCTGAGTACTATTTTTCCCCTTCACCCATGATAAAAGGGAACATAGCGGGCATAGATCTGCGGTGTACGGTGGATAGCGGCGCTGAGCTGAATTTAATGGATTGGGAAGTATGGAAACGTCTAAAATTAACCTTCCCAGCCGCCAAGCTACATCCGTATACTAGACTCACTTTAGGAGCCTTTGCAGGAAAAGAAAAATTCCAAGTACAGGGATTACAAACTTTTAATTTAAATTTTCAAGGTCACCTTTTTGAAACTCCTATATTTGTAATGAAATACTTACGAACTGATATCATCTTAGGATGTCCCTTCCTGGATAAATTCAATGGTATTATTGATCGAGGTAAAATGAAGTTAGACTCCAAACTTCGTCTGGGACTCAGATTTTCTTACAGACCATAAGGCCTGAAGTATTATTTGTTGGAATTTCGTCGAATCGTGTGGAAGTTTCTTCACCCACATGGCCAGTTAGAGCTATTGAACGGACGGATAAGAACACTTCTTTAGTGACTTCAAACATTGAGGAACCTCAGCAGTTAAAGAAGCAGTCTACGAATTTTCCGATGAATCCTGTCGAACATTGTTCATCTGAGGATCCAGAGCCTAATGTTTCTGAGGTTGAAATTCAGGATTACGTTAAGTCGAG
This sequence comes from Thermobia domestica, assembly GCF_964235325.1. Lineage (NCBI taxonomy): Eukaryota > Metazoa > Arthropoda > Insecta > Zygentoma > Lepismatidae > Thermobia > Thermobia domestica. The sequence goes on along the minus strand of NC_137460.1, from coordinate 40,674,912 downwards.
AATCGACTTAGATGAAAATTCGAAACAACGTTTAGCCAGTATTCTTTTGAAGTACCGATATTTATTCTCGGAGTATCCTAGACGGGTGCGTGCACCAGTCTATAAAATTCAATTAATAGATGAGAAACCGATAGTAGAACCGTACTATCCTGTTCCCCAAGCACTTCAACCTGCTTTTGAGAAAGAACTTCAAACCTGGATCAAGCTTGGGTTAGCTAGGGAACAACCTTCCCCGTATCGTAATCCGATACACTGCGTACGTAAAGCGTCAGGAGGAGTACGTCCAGTTTTGAACCTCCGAGCTCTAAATCAGAAGGTTTTGGCGCCGAAAATTCAGGTGGAACCCATAGGCGAAATTTTGAACCGTGTAACCAAGGCGAAATATTTTAGTTCTTTCGACTGTTCCTTTGGATACTATGGAATTGGGTTAGATCCCACATCATATCCATGTACTAGTTTTGTATACGCAGGTCATCAGTATGTAATGTGTGTATTACCGATGGGTATTAAGAGTGCACCTTCAATTTTCCAGAATATCATGTACTCTTTCTTTGATCAGACTACTAAATCTTTTGCCACGGTCTACCTCGACGACATTTTAATTTCTAGTTTTTCCCTCGAAGACCACTTCGAACATTTAGAAAAGGCCTTTGAAATCTTTGCTCGTGCCAATTTCTCATTAAATTTTCGAAAGTGTCAGTTCATCCAACCCGAAATACATTTTCTAGGACACATTATCAGTGGAAACAATATCAAGGTTGATCCTCGACATAATGAGCCCATTCGTTGTTTCCCAATTCCGAAAACCAAACGGCAATTAAGAGCATTTTTGGGTTTAGTAAATTGGAGAAGAAAATTCATAGCTAATTTCTCTGCTTTAACATCTCCTCTATATGATTTGTTGACAAAGGATAGGAAGTTTGTGTTCACTCCTGATTTATTAGAGTTATTTCACAAACTAAGAGAACTGGTAAGTCAACCACCGGCTCTTAGCCAGCCTGACTTTTCACTTCCATTCCATATTTTCTCAGATGCCAGTGGAGAAAATTTAGGAGGATTTCTTGCGCAATATCTTGAAGGTGAATCGTCCCCAGTCATTATTGCTTATGCTAGTAGAAGGGTAAAGCCACATGAGCTGTCCTTGTCCATTTTCCAACTAGAAGTATTAGCTATTCTCTTTCTTTGCGACCATTTCTCGCAATATATTCTAGGTCGTCCGACGGTTGTACATTGCGATAACGCAGCAGCTACGCATGCGTTTACCATGAAAAGTTTAGATCCTAGAACTACTCGTATTCTTCTAAAACTTCAAAGATACGATCTCCAATTTCAACATGTGTCATCAGAAGACAATTTCATTGCTGATATACTTAGCAGATATCCTCCGGAACTTCCTGGAGATAGTGCCCATCTCTCGGTTAATTTGTTGTCTAATCTTGACTTTTCCTTTCTTAATCGTGAGGAATTCCTTCAAGGTCAATCTGACGATCCATTTTGTCAGAAAGTTCGGGAATCTCTCGTTAATCCATCTGAAGTCTCTGACTTCGTAGAACATAAAGGTCTTCTTTATCGTAAGAATGTTCGTACAAATCAATGGGTTCTCATTGTGCCACAATGTCTGGTTGATAACATTGTTGAAGCAGTTCATCTGCGAGGCCATTTTGGAGTATAAATGCTTGTCAGTATGTCGTAAACTTTTCTATTGGCGTAACCAGCGAAATTCTATAAAGAAATATGTGAAAGATTGCACTCGTTGTGCTGAGACTAAGTTCGCTAATCGGATCATTGCTAAGGAAGCATGTCAAATAGAAGCTCAAGCTCCTCATGATAAGTTAGGAATAGATTTGGTCGGAAAATTACCTTGTAGTAATGGATATTATTATCTTTTGTCAATTATTGACATTTATTCTAGATTTGTTGTCTATTTACCTCTTCGCACAGCACGTGTTAAAGAAATTATTTCTGTCCTCAAACAAAAATACTTCTATTCTTTTCCATACCCTCGGGTAATCATATCGGATAAAGGTTCACAATTTACCTCACGACTCTGGAATTCTTTTTGTCATCAACATAATATAAAGCATCTTCAAACGTCTAGCTATTCGGCAAATGCGAATGGAGTAACTGAAAGGTCTCATAAGGAAATTAATCGAATTCTTCGGTTGGAGTGTAATACTCAACAAACCAAGTGGAGTAAGGTCATCAAAACGGCTCAAGATCTTCTGAATCATTCCATTTGCAGTAGTACTGGGAAAACTCCTGCGGAGTTATTCCTTTCGTATTCTGCTACAGAAGCATTTAAGCGATTATTCCCGTGGCCTCCTGAACTACAAGAAGAATCAGAAGCTCGGAAACATATAGTAACTTCTATATGTAACCCTAAGAAAGAATGTCAGAAAATAAAGAGGACTGGAAGAGAAGTAAAATTAAAAGAAGGAGATTTAGTGATGGTTAAAACACACTATCTTTCTTCAGCTGTTAAGAAAGAAACTTCTAAGTATCTTAATTGTTTTATTGGACCCTTTTTGGTTCATAAGCTCCTAAAGAATTGTGCAGTTTTGCATAACTTGTCTGGTGAGTCAGTAGGTACTCAAAATTTTCAAAACTTAAAGATATTTGATTGTTCTCCGGATAAGCGGAGGGAATTATTATCTAACTATCCTAATTAAGATTTAGTTTAAATAAATATTGTTTATTATTATGTGTGTATCGTTTGTTCAGTCTTCATTTCTTCAAGGGTCGAACCACAAATTGAAAAAGAAAAAAAAAAGATTTTTTTTCTTTTCCAAGGCTCGGTGAGAACTGTAACATACCTTGTTTGTTACAGACAAGTTAATAGGCTCAATGTGAATTTTGAATTATATTACTCATATTATTATCGTAATTTTATAATAGGGCAATTTAAAGTATCCTTATGTTTATTATTCTTTTGCAAACATTGCGTTGAAATGCAGATTTTGTTGTGTTTAGACGTTGGTTCTCTTAGTAAACTGCTCTTGAGTTTGTTATTAATGTTCTTCTTCTTCTTCTATTGAGTCGTCCATAGTAGGAGAATAGACAGGCATAGGAGCGTTACGGAATGAGGCCAGTCTTTAATGTTGATTTATAGTTCAAATTAAGGTTGTAGTATTCTTTCTTACTATATATTTTGTTCATGAATATCTATATTCTATGCGAATTATTTTTATTTTGTTTAATAAAGCTGTAATAAAAGTTTCACCAAAATTTCCAACAGTGGGAATGAGAGAGAAGCGAAACGGTGAAACGACTGTCTTTATATATACTGTGTACTTCACCAAAAGCCGAACAAGAGTGGCGTCGTAATTTTCTTTCTTCTGTTAGAAGAAATTTTATTTTGTGATGGACTTAGAGCGAGTTCGTCGTTTTACTCTGCATAATAATAATCTCCAAGGAGTGAAATTATAGTGAGAACGATATTCTCCCAAGGTTTTGGATGGAAGGGAGATAATTCTAACAGATAGAGGTGAAAGTTGATCGCGCACATGGTGATTTTGTGTAAGCTGAACAATGGCGTAAAAAACTAATTACTTCTTCTAGTAGCAGCACTTCAGGTAACGTGACTAACTTTAAGTCTATCTACAATGACTATTCTGCATGTGAGCCTTGAAGTAAAGTGAACTTAATCTTGTTTTATGGGAACCTTCGGTAGTAAAACTCGAACTGCCAAGGGTCAACGGATATATCTATATCTAGTTCAGTTGAATTATTTTGGAACACGAACCTACTGAATAAACTATTCTTTCTTCGTATTAGCTACAGTGGTTTATCAGAGTTAGAAATTAAATCTACAGTTGTTTATTAGAGTTAAGATAACGAAAGCACTGGTGTTCTTCAGAAGTATAAATTACTATTTGTGAGTACGAAAATGTATAGTTCACGAGTGTATCTTATACACGGCACAATGTCCGAGTAAAGAGTTCCTATGGGGGAAACCTTCTCCCAAAGGGGCCCGGCCCGTGCGCGGCCTCGAATAGTCTTAGCCAGCCCTCTCATTATGTAAGTCGTACGTAGCGTAAATCTCTCTCTCTCTCTCTCTCTCTCTCTGTTGTGAAGTTCATTAAGTATTGAGTTAACCGTATTAGAAATGTATCTGAATATTTTCTATTAAAGCTTCAGTCCACGTGAAATTTCATATAATATATATATATATTGATGGTATTTATCAGTGCTTCTTGCTATATGTGTTTAAAGTTCAAGTGATTTCCTGGGTAAGGTTGCCATTTGACGAAGATTGTCTGAATAGCATCTATAGTTCTCCAAAGTTTGTCCACCTTCGGTTATCATATGTTACAGTAATGAGTTGAACGTTGTCCCTCGGCTTAGATTGCTAGTGTTTCTAACTACGTTATGTCGAATTGCTGTTTGTTCACTAACTGTCTGTCTATAAAAAAAAAAAAAAAAAATATATAAGCATATCTCGTCCATTCGTCCAATATTTGTCTAGTTAATATATATATATATACAAAGTCTCATCCAATTGTCCTTTATGAAGTGTTATATACTATCGTGTCCATTGTCTACCTAATCCAGATTGTCTAGTATTGTCTATTATTACTGTCCACCTGACTTGTCCGCCCGAAAGGGAATATTATTATTACTAAACGTCCGAGTCATTAGTTGCTGTGTCTGCCCAGTGGATGTTCGGCTGTACACATTACTATTTGAGTGGCTACGGCATATTGAGTTATGCGAAATGTGTGAACGGAAACTCTATTATGCTGAAGTGGTGATTAAGACGTCAAGTGTACTATATTTGACTTCGTATAAATTGCATTACATTATAATCGATAGTAGAATGCGCCCATGGTTGGAGCTGCCGAACGGGGATGTCAGTAAATATTACCTCCGTTCCTTTATTGATTGTATTTAGCACTTGAACTGAACCGGAAGCGGTAACACTTCTTTCAGCTGACGCTCGCTCAAGCGAGAATCACTTTGTTCTGTTATTATGTCGTACCTATGACGAGTGATGTGAAACTCTTAACTTTATTTAGTTGTCTGCGACTGCAATATGGTTGTTCCTCTTAAGTGGTGTGACGAAGTGTCAGGTAATAGTTTCTAACAGTTACAATACAATCTACTTCGACTATTGGTCTATGGACAGTTCTCTGGTAAGAAAAAAGAAGTTAATAAAATCTGATAATGGTTTATATTGTAAACAAATTGGATATGAGATTGACAGACAGAATTCTAAATGTGTTCTCTTAATTTTTTTTTTTTCGCAATGTTATGATACTATAATGAATATACTGGCACCTTACGTTAATTGTAGTAGTGTGGTTAACTACCACACCAGTCTGAGTTGAAGCATTGTTAATAAATAATATCTGAAAATATTTTTTTTTCTTTTCAAAGTACTTAATATAACTAAGGTAAAATATTCATATATACGTACATGTTCAAGCTGAGCTTTATTAAAGGAGTTGAGTGGAGCTATTACTCTCCCTTCCTGCATCCACCGGAGGTAAGTTTCTGGTTCTTCATTCTGTTTGTTTCCGTTTTCGTTTATTATTATTATTTTTTCCGTTGCGCGATAGATTCGCTTCTCGATTCCTTTCGAGGTTGCTAGGACTTCGAGTTAGGGATCAAGAAGTGAGTTCAAGGGAGGTGGTCGTTACGTATTGAAAAAAAATCAAAACTTCCCTTGAACTAGGCTTTTAGATTGTAGCAGTAATTATACAATATACATAGTATTTGTTTACACAAGCTCATTTGGCGGGAGCTGAGTTCGATCCAGGGATCTCACGCATCAAAGATGATGGCTCTTCCACTGAGCCATAAGAGTTTCCTTAGGTGCTTACGTGCAAGTATACCTAGTATAAATGAAATATCGTTAATCGTAAAATGACCAATTTTTTTCGTAAGTATTCGTGTAAACCTTTCTTTACTTATTTACTGTCCCATGTTTATGCTCCGAGGCGAAAGGAGACTATGCTGATGATAATGAACGAAATAGTGAAATGTAGTGAAAGGAAACGGGAGACTCCCGAGAAAACACGCGCATACGAAAGTAAGCTTTTATGAAGTCTGAAAGAACTATAAACTGAATAAATACAATAGTGTTCGTCATAAATTATAATACAGACAATTATCTATTAACAGCATCATTTTGCTTTTATAATTCACCTTGAAGTTTGAAGCCGTAGGGAGTAACAAAAATTTTCGTTACATTGTACAGTATTGCGTTACTTAATAATAATAATAATAATAATAATAATAATAATAATAATAATAATAATAATAATAATAATAATAATAATAATAATAATAATAAAGCAACAGTAAAAATTCTTAGAAACTTGTCGGGTTTCAACTTTACCTCTAAAATTTCCACGTTGCTTGGATGTGCTCAGTATGTACTAACAGTATATTGTTTTCACTTACTATAAACTATTAGTTCTGCGTTTCAAAGCAGAGATGAAAAAAAAAAAAAGTATACTAAAACCGAAATTTTTATGCTGTTTCCGCATTGTGATATGCGATTATGTCAGAGAAACTGAAACGAAAGTCTAACCTGTTAAATATGGATTCTTCCATAAGTTAGTTATTAAGCACAGTATATGAAGTGAAGTATCTGAAGGCAATGCGCTAATTCATGATGCATAACAGAAGCATTCCAGAATTAAGGAACCCACATATTTGTGACATTTACGTAAGTAATGTACTATTTTATGGTAGAATGCCAAAGTGTAAGCAATGAAAGCACATCGGGATGCTTTCTTATAATGCCCATAACAACATACAAAAACATAATCCAATAAGTAAGGTAAAGGTTTTTATGCCATATACATGCTTGTCTGATATCCTCTATTATGTGTATACCCACCGTCGCTGATACGTCTTTCCTACCGATGTACCCAGTGTGGGCTTTGCTGAGCTCGTACTCTGACTTGGTTAGATCGTGTTCGTGCATTTTAGTGGCAGCCTAGCACAAATTCATTAGTGTTTTTTGCACAGTACTTTTTTGGGTCTACTCAAAGCAGCAGCAAATTTTTAGATTTCTTATATTTTTAGGTTAGGTTAGAGCTTTCATTCGTTCTAACAACTTTTTAACATAGTTTTCTTACATTTTCAAGTTAGATTACAGCTTACAACCGTTTTACATCCAACGCAAACGTCCATTACTAACGTACAAACCGAAAATTCCTGCTATTTCCACCTGCTAAAATTCCTGCTAATCTGGAATACAAGGTAGAAACAGCTGATTTTGTGTAGAAAAAAATGGTATACATATGCACGAAATTTATGTATATATTTTTATTGTAAACCTCAACCAAAGATGGGAACAAAGTACCGAAGAATAGATATTTACTGTTTCATAACAGTTTTGTTTGTTTGTACTGTTTTTTTAAATAATCATTGTTATTTTAAAAATTTAAAAATTTCAATTACGGTATCATTGTTTAAAATTTAAATCGTTTTGTTGTTTTCCATTTTAATTGTTTGATTTTATTTCATTTTCATATTTTTGTTAAAATTAACAATAAGACCAAAGATTTATGTCATGATTAATAAGTAAACTATGAATCATCACACAGAAATATCAGAATACTATCCCGTCATAAATGCTAACTTAAAAAAAAGTACTTACTTCGACTTAGAAAAAAAAGTTTTACTTCTTACAAAATTAGACTCATGTGCGTATCAGCTGTGTCACATACTTTGTTTACATAATGTAAATTCTACAAACGCAGTTCTATGTAAACAATAGAAAGATAATACAATAATTGATAAGAGCCCTGACCAGCAGACCACTACTTCCGCCACAACCAGAGTCAATATTGTTTTTGTATAACCAAGTATAGAACGAAAAATTTTGGTCGCCAGCAGAAAGTTCTGTATAACCCTTTCTCACCTTCACCTTCACCTTCACCTTCACCTATCGAGAGGTGTTGCATTATCAGAGTGCAGACATAGTCTGTTTCACCCATATCCTTGGAATTGTAAGCGGAGTAACATTGTGTTTGTTGCTTAGTAGGTGTGCTTTGACCTTTTCCGGTGGAAATTGAAAAATGAGAACTGGAATAGTCATTTCCTCTTGTTGGAATATATTAGTGATGTTAATTCCGTTGCCTATGTGGGAAATACAGAGCTAAGATTTTCTAGTGATTTTTTTTTTTTTTTTTAACCACCGGAAAATGAAATGTTTAAGAAGACATGATATTATTAACCAGGTAATGATTAAAGTAAATTAAAGGACAAGTCCATTATCTTGAAAAAAATGATTAAATGTTTCAAGATATCCAAATCATTGTGCGTCAAAATTTGTTTGATGGTGAAGGGTCCATAACCATAGCGTTTATTTAGCTCTTCCATAACTTTAGTTCTATTTTTAGATAACAAAGGACATTGAAATATGAGATGATTCAGAGTTCCAACCTTTTCGTTGCACCAACAGAGAGGTGAATCTCTCCGATGAATTTTGTACAGAAGATATGGAGTAATTGCAGTGTTGAAACGAAGTCTATAATATAATATGATTTTTGACCGTGACCAAGAGCGAAGTGCATTCCAGCTGGATGATTGCAAATGGTTAGTTTGCCAATAGTATGTTCCTGGTCCACTTCTGATTTTATGTTTCCAAAGGACTGTTTGCTCCGAGATTATCTGGTCAATGTAAACTAAAAAATTGAGAGGTGATAATTTTATATTGGCTGAAATACCAGAATTGCGAGATTTTTTGGATAAATCGTCGACAAATTCATTCGGTTTTATGTCAACATGACTTAGGACGTGGATAAAATCTATGATATGACCCATTTCAATTAATTTTCGATAAATGGATTTTATGTTTAGTACTGTCCAAGTAGATTTAATTGTCCAATGAACAACAGAAAGTGCTTGTAATACACTGTAGGAATCCGTGCAGATACATGCACGCCGAATATTGTTACGTTGAATGAGTAGTAAGGCTTGTCGTATTCCAAACGCTTCACCCTCAAATACTGTAGTGGCAACTGGAAGTTTCAGTTGTTGGATAATATCAAGTTGGGGGACAAAGATAGCTACTCCAACTGGGCTATGTGCAACCTTAGAGGCATCAGTGTAAAGGAATATTGTGTCAGGATGGAATTGATCGAGAAAACTTTGCCAAATATTTTTATTTATGCGATGAGATTGATCTTTAATCTTGGTATCTACATATGAAGGCAGAATAGGTTTTATAATTGTTGTATTTGTTTCATATGCGAAACTATAGCATGGCAGGTTGGGAAGTTTTATTATTTGAGTTTGGAGATTTTTCAAAAGTAAAAATGCCTTGTATATCCATGGTAACTTAGTAACATATGGTAATTTGGTATTACGGTTCTGTACTTCTAAGGCTCCCAGTTTTTTGATTAGTGGCGAATTCATGATAGCGAGTCGAGATATGATATATTTACAGGCAAGTTTGAGTATTTTAATAGAAAACGGTAGCGTGCCTGTTTCATCCAAACCCTTTCTCTCCTCCAACTTCTTTCTATGCTCCGTTAAATTGTTCCTGTGAGCAGTTCAAGGAAATAAATGCATTTGTACTGTACGTAAAAGAACATACAAGAATTGTCTTTTTTTTTCTTTTGCTTTATTAACCATTCAGTATGTTAATAAGTGAGTTAGGTTTCACAATTGTGAAATTACAAGAATTCCCTAACTATTACATTTCAATATCGATGCAGATCAGTGACGACGCCAGATGCAATTTTTAGGGATTAAGGCAAGTGGAAGGGCAGAGACACTTTTAGGAGGCAACAATTTTGATGCAGTTTTACTATACGGGTCCACAGATTGTAAAATATATGGAATTTTTTTGGAAGTCATTAATTTGCCCATTTTATGTCTAGAACAGAACCCAACCAACCTCTGCGGGGTACTAACCCGTTCCTACTACTACTATTACTATTATTACTATTTATATTATGAATCCGTATAGGAAAACATTGCTTCGGATCGTATGGAGCGGACATTGATTCGGATCACAATCTACTGGTGGCGGAAATGCAAACCTGGTTAAAATCGATCAAGAAAAATGTGAGGAGAAATCGAAAATGGAACTTAGAGCGACGAAGAAATATCGCCGATCATGTGAAAGAAGAGATTGAAGAAAAATCTGTGCAATGGGAGATATGGTTGCCAATATAGAGAATAGTTGGGGAAAAGTTAAACAGATTCTACTTGACACACTCCACTATAACATTGGTACGATGGAAATTGCACCGAGAAAACCATGGATAACTGAAGGAATGCTTAAGAAGATTGAGGAACGCAGAAGGGCAAAAAACATGGACATCAATGAATACAGAAGGCTGAATAATGAATTGAGAACAGAAACGGACAAAGCCAAAGAAATGTACATGGAGCAGATATGTGAAGAAACAATGGAACTTCAACGGCGCGGCAGATATGATCTGATGTACCAGAAAGCACAAGAATTAGCAGGGAGAGCTAACAAAAATATACGAACATTCGGCATCGAAGACCAACAAGGTAATGTAACCACTGACCATCAAAGAATCCTTAGAATTTGGGAGGAATACATAAAAGATCTGTATGATCAGAAGAACCGCCCCAAAAATATTGCGATCGAAGCAGAGGAAGAGGTGAATGATGATGTAAAAGGACCCAGTACATTGAAAATTGAAAGTACAAGCAACCAAAGACATACGAAGAAGAAAGCCACTGGAGACGACGACATACCAGTAGATTTACTCAAGAAATTAAGAGAGAATGCAATGAAAGTACTGACCTCACTTATTAACAAGATCTACCTGAGTGAAGAATGGCCAAAGGATTTTCTTGATGTTACAATGATTGCATTGCCCAAGAAAAATCAAGCAAAGAAGTGCAGCGAACCATTAGCCTGATTCCTCACACTGGAAAGATCATTGCACCCATACTGAACAGGCGGCTGGAAAGCAAGATAGATGAGAGGTTAGAAGAAGATCAATTTGGATTCCGGAAAGGAAAAGGTACCAGAGATGCTATTGGATTGATGAGAATTATGTCAGAAAGAATTCTTGATGTAAAGGAGGAGTTGTGTTTGTGCTTCATCCACTGGCGAAAAGCTTTCGGCCGAGTCAATTGGACAAAACTTCTGAAAATACTTAAAGAAATCGGAGACAACTGGAGAGATCGACGATTCATTCAAAACCTGTACATAGGACAACGAATGAAGATGCGCTTGAATGAAGGAGAAACCAATAATGTAGAGATTGGACGAGAAGTCAGACAATGATGTAGTTTGTCGCCCCAATTATTCAACATTTACAGTGAATGTTCGATGAAGGAAGCATTAATGGGAAATGGAGACTTCAAGATTGGAGGACAGATCATTAACAAGATCAGGTATGCAGATGATACGGTTATAATAGCTAAAACCGAAGGAGGACTACAGGAGATGATTGACAAAATAGTTGACACTGGAAAACTGTCTGGAATGGAAATTAACATCGAAAAGTCGAAAGTCATGAGAATATTCCGTAGAAACACGCCCTTACGGATCAGAGTAGAACAAAGAGAACTTGAAGAGATCGATAATTTCAAGTATCTGAGAAGCATTTTAACGCTTACTGCACCAAAGAGATCAGATCAAGAATTGCCATAGCTATAGAAGCATTCAACAAGAAAAGATCACTCTTAACTAGCAGGCTCAATATTGGACTTAAGAAGAAGTTGATCAAGTGCTATATATGGACCATTGGGCTGTATGGTTCAGAGACTTGGACATTACGGAAGTTAGAGAAGAAATATTTGGAGAGCTTCGAAATGTGGTGTTGGAGGAAGATGGAGAGGATAAAATGGACAGAGAGAACAACAAACGAAGATGTTTTAAAACGGATAGGAGAAAAGAGGACACTTCTAGCCACTATTCTCCGTAGAAAGGTCAATTGGATTGAACGTATCTTGAGAAGAAATTGTCTTCTTCACACCGCCATAGAAGGAAAGATGGAAGGGAAGCTAGGAATAGGAAGAAGAAGAACACAGCCGATCGATGATTTGAAAGATAGGAGAAAATATTGGGAGTTAAAAGAGGAAGCTGAAGATCGACAAAAGTGAAAGAAACATTTCCAGCCCAAATCTAAAATTGAAAAAAAAAAATCTTCATTAATTTCAGGACCTGCCGAAAGGCAGAATACCTAATATTAATAATAGGAAAACTGCACGTTTTTTTTTTTTTTTGTATACCGAAAGTAATAGTTTTAAACTACTTGATCTACAATACTATACAACATGCTTGAGAGCAGTCGGAAGCGCCGCCCCTTACCTCCTCTAGCATCGTTACTAGTAACTTTGAACAATAACATAACGATGTCTCGTCTTTAGAAAACAAGTCACAATTGATCATTGGTATCATATGATCGCTATAACTCTTCAAATTAAGACATGTCATGAATTTCAGTTTCACAGAACCAATCTAGACTTCCCAAAACCTTGAAAGAGATCTTTGAGAGATAACAATAAGAATATGGGAAAGTAATCTGATTAAACTTATGTCCAAATTTATAAATATTTTACTTTAAGAGATAAGAGATGCAGTTTCGAGAACATCGGTGACGTAGATATAATCTGTAAATCTGCGCCTCAGAATATGTTTTAACTTCGACGATTACAACTATTTAGCATATATAATAAGATCTTTAATATCTGTACCAGGGGTGAATCTATAATGTAGTCACAAAGTCATACGCCATATCTTTGATACAGTAGCGTCATTTCAGATTTGGCTTGGGGGGGGCAAAACCTCTTGATATAAGTAAAATTTAGCGATTTTTACTGACTTACTACTATTATATTGATAAAATCTATATAAAACTCAAACTCAGAGGGGGCAAATGCCCCTCCCTGCCCCCTAAATGACGCCCCTGCTTTGATAGCAAAACCATGTTCTTTCTTCATGCATCGGATCAGTTGGAAAGGATTGAGATCTTTAACCTTTCTGTACTAAACCCCTTAACTGGCTCCATATAAACAGTGTTAGGTATCCATAGAAGAACTCCTTTCTTTTATGTATTATTAAACATACACTGTTCAAAGTACTAAATATATTTAAAAATACTTGTGTCATTTCATTTCATCTCATCAGAGACGTTATCTTTATTGTAGCTGTTCAATTTTTATGATCTGGTGTGCCAGAAACCCCCAAAAATATTTCATGCTATACAAATTGTAACCGGGGGAAAACGAGCTTACGAATTTTCTAGAATGGCGTAGGGAAAATGTGACTGCTACGCAAAACAATAGTCCGATCCGAGTAGAGGAAAACAAATTCAAACCAATGTTTATCTTTGTGTCATCGAGAGTTCTACTGTCTACTGAGTACATGTTTATTGAATGTGCTGTGGTTTTCTTACATAAATCGTACTATAGACAGGTAAACTTTATAGTTTATTTAAAAATTTGATGCAACTTCTAATTCGATTACTAAAACGACACATTTCGAATACATTCTAATAACAATAAAATTTTAATAGTGTTGTATTTGATGGACAAAGATTCTTATTGGCGCGTCTTGGTAATCATAAAGAATACATTATTCGCAGTATGTATTGGTATTTCAGTTGTAGTGAATTTAATCTACATGCAATAATAAGTTTATAAGTCTTTAATTTGCACGAAGAATCCAGAAATACTTACACTAAACTTTTATTTGTTTGTTATTTTGTAATTATAGAGGTGTTACTCGAAAACATTACTCGCAAACCTATAAATGTTAGTTCGTCAAGGCTGTAGGCTACATACATGATTCACAACGCAGGTTTTCACCCCTTGTATATACACACAAAATAAATAACACGTTTAATTTACTTACCTATGCCATGCAACAACTAACAGTTCAAGACTTGACAATTACAATTAGGGTATCGTTCAGTATCAACGAGACGTTAGTAAAAAGGTTATATGTAGAACTTAGTACTGTAGTATATGGGCATGAGATAGATGTTGAAACATTCCAAACGTTCTGCTTGGGCACTCCTCGACTCAAGGGCATTATTTAAGGAGGGTAGGAGGCATTTGGCCCCCTGAGTTTGAGAAACACATGCTTTTTAATAAATTATATGCTAATATATTATCAGCAAACGTGATACTCTTAGGTCGGTCGACAATCTTGACTTCCTTCTGGCAAAAATATCAAACGGCTTTACTAGCTTAACTGTATGTGTCACTATATCCCAGGTACCACATGCCTCAAGAGCTTACATGCAGCAATACATACACTGATTTACAGAGGAATATTGGGAAACAATGCTGTGCTACCAATGGGACGAATATCTGAAGAGGACCAAGAAGCGCTCAAACTTTAAACACTTATGGGAGCATCACTCGTAACTTTAGCCAGCAAAAAACCATGAAGAGATGATGCACCTCCTTCGATGGTTACAAAAAACCATAAAATGAAGTGGAACTTTACCCAAATAAATAATTCCAATGTTAAAAACGGCCAAAGAACTTCAAATCAACGCGAGTCAAGTTATGATAGTATTAAAGACAAGGATGAGAGACCCTTAAAATATAGGTAATGTACGTTTTCCTGTATATTTTTATTTTCTTGTTTGTAGTTACATAGCAACATATCTATATATAACACTAGTAGTGAAAACAAAATTTTCCAAGACATTACTTATATTTTTATGTTCAGACCCACTATAGCTATAAATCTTTTAATTGTAATCTGAAGCAAAAGAGATAACAAAGCAAACTTTGTTTTGACATTATTTCTCTATATGTGAACTAAAATATTCTGAGATACATATATGTGAACTAAAATTAAAATGTGAAATTTAGAACATCTTGCTTTCTAGAGGCTTGTTTTAACACTATGAAAATACAATGTCTCTAGGACACTTATATACAGTAGTATATCTCCTAAAAAGTTATACATTTAGACCGTTGTTTTGACATAATACATAACACCTATTTACGTGAAATTTTCTATTGTTTTATAATAAATTTGCTTTTATTACATAGCAGTGCTTAATGGGTTGTCATAGTTTCCTTTTTGTATATAAATTTGAATATCCCAAAAATAGCAATTTTAACGATAGATTCATTTGCTTGGAGGTAGAATTTTAAAGCTAATCTACGTAACAAATTATATACTTATGATATATTATTATATTATATGTTATTCAAACAGCAGAGAGAGAACATCAGACAGTATAAATTAATCTTTAAATTTAATGCAGTTGTAGAAAGAAGAAAAAGAAGAAACTGAAGAACTAACTTTGTATACCTACTTATCACAAATTGTCTACTTTAAGTACGGGACACCTAATTTCACTTTGCTCTTCGCTTATTTGCTAATTTATAAAATGCCATTCGCTTTTAGGAACGAACAAAATCTTACTCTGAGCTCGTTCGTCGCTAAGCGGTTGCCGTACACGCTTTTGGTGTGGAATACCCGGGTCTGATTCCCAGCGGGAGCTCATATGGCTCGGATTCTACGTTAATCAGTAGGTCCCGTCTGATATAGCCTCGCTGCTGAAAGGAACGTTAAACTCAAAATTAACTCAACTCAAAATCTAACTGTATTCATAAATTCCAATAAAATAGGAACAATTAAACATTTGTACTTGTAAGTTAATAAAACTGTTCTTTCCCTTTTCCTTTATTGATTTTACATTAGCCGCCAATTTAGAAATCAATGGGTTTCAACTTACATTACGAACTGTAAACAACCAAACAAGACTTCTTAAGTGACAACATACTTTTAGTTTGATGACGAATCAGATTGTTTCCCGAAGTTAGCTTTAGTTTTTCAGTTGTCTGCACCTAAATCTGTGAAATTTTAAAGGAAATTTCAATAAACAATCACTATTGTCCATGCACACATTAAAACGAACTCACTGTGCATGGAGAAAGATGAAGTATAAGGAGGCCGTTATATCTCCACAAATTTCAAACAGAAGTACTTTTGATACAGAACGCTATGCATAATAGTGTGAGATTTGCCGTTACGTAAAATTACAGTAACACCGGAGGTTAACTACGATGCTATCTTAGGACAGAAAATGTAAGGTATTGTTTAGTACCAAATTTTGTCTGTCATAATCTAACCAATCAAAAAGCACCATTCAACCACAATATAATGTAACACGTGTTATCACTTACAGAACCAGATATACACATGTAATATCAATTTTACGTGAGCATTATGTAACAATATTGCTTCAAATATGTCAATAAAATATATAAAACAATATTTGTGTATTGAATAATGTATGGAAAATATAAATATTCCGTTCCGGATTTTCTTGTGTTTTTGAAAGCAAAAATAATAATTGGGGGGACTACGAAACTTTCTTCTACAATTCATTGTGTGAACTCAGAAGCAAGCGTAAAGTTTGTGGAATAATACAGTTCCATTTTTGAAATAAATAAAGAAACAATCGTTGCGTTTGTCACCTGTGACCGATGTGGCGGGGGGAGGGGTTTCTTAGAATCGGGCACACGTTCCCGAGGGACAGTCAACGTGTTAATACCACTAGACGAAAGTTTCTACAAAACGGATGAACTTCCCTAACAGTACAATCACATAGCAGGCATATGCCTATCATGTTCCCTCAGGTACACGGGTATGTGTCCAGTACGTACCTTATGTACTTCTGAGAGAAATCACATGGATGGCAAGTGATAGTCACAGTCTATGTCCGCGCCTAAGCACATGCCTAACATGTACCTGGGAAACGTGCCTAGTATGTTCTAGATATGTTCCCCATGCCGCAAGCTTGAATGAACCACAAATTACTCATCCAAAATATGTTAAATCGTCTATATACGTAATGTGTTTACATTAAGGTGAGTCTAAAACATTTTAAAAGGAACCACCAACCTTTGGATTACTAGCCGCATACTTTACCGACTTGGCCACGGAGGCGATGAAGATAATGTCGCTTGTAGATGGATAAATTATTGAGGTCTTTTGAATTTGGCTGATCAGAGTCCTCCTTTAACCGCATATATTCGACGATAACCGTTTGGGATCAAATAAAATCTACTCGCCAAGTAATTTTATAACCAAATGACGAGTGTCTATTTACTTTATTTCATGGTTCTTCCATATTCACTTTCAAATGATCGGCGACTGTTGCCATCTAATAAATTTGATGCGTCTAGTACACAATCGCTTAGAAAAAGAAGAAACAAATGCATCAAATGTGGGAGATGAATTTAGAACACCTAAATGTAACATGCCTATCACATCTTGTGCTGTTAAATTATCTGAAACAGTATGTTCCTAAAGGACGTACCTAGAACATGACAGATATATGTCCCAAGTGACGACATAAAAACAAATGACAGAGTGCGAAACTGAGTCAGGTATATAAATGCTATATTTGTAGTACATAGTTGCAAATATCAATTAAGTGTAACAAGTATCCAAAACTGTAGATAGCTGAAGTGCATACTTAATACATAAATATCATATGTGCCAAGTATCGGGTACCTAAAAAGTAGGTGGTACACCTAATGGCACATTCTGTGCTCTTAGGGTTATTAATTATTGCTTCCAGAAATATTCATTTTTAATAAACATAGTGAAATACTAAAAATAACCAATGGGCAAACACATATCTGTCACTGTAATATTTAATAATGCTACACTCTAACCAAGCGTAAGTTTTAAACAATTCAGTCTGAAAAATTCTTGTCTGAATTGTTTCTTAGGATATTTGTTCAGCACTGGTTGCTGAGGTCCATCTCATATGGATTTCATGTAGGCCTGTTATTTCTCGAAAGCCTCGAGAGGAACAACTATGACATGGATGAATAAAATTGCATTTTTCCGAGAGAGTTCGGAGAGTATTGGCTCTCATTGATATATGGAAATATTGAAAATATTTGAAGAATTATTTTAAGGGGCAATTTATATCTATGTTTTACATTTATTTTGAATTTAAATATTAAATCCATATATTAGTGGAAATCCCTATTATTAGGCCGAGCCTCCACTGGACCCGGATGCGATTGCAAACGAATGAGAATTTCCCAGCATGTGTAAATAAATTGTAGTACCTCGACTAGTTCTGACTTGCGAATTGCGAGAACCGACGAAAAGATGCGAATGGGAACGATACCAACCTGCTGGGATTATTCTTCCGAATGGAGAGTCGTCTGTAGAGGAAGAGGAATTGAGCGCTACGTGACGGAAGAAAGTTTGCGCGAAAGCAGACGACGTTCCAAGGTGCGGAGATAAAATAAAATCAAATAAAAATAAAGATGGAAATAGATGCTGATGCTTTAATAAATTGATTTGAATTGTATGCTTCCACACACACACACACACACACACACACACACACACATATATATATATATATATATATATATATATATATATATATATATATATATATATATATATATATATATATATATATATATATATATTCCAAGTACTAATGTCAAAACCAAACTATTCTTCGCAGAGAGACTTTCTCTAAAATTGTAGGTGAAAGTTGGTGAAGTCTGTAATAGAATGTTACAGGTGTCGTTCTAAAATACTCGAAAAACTTTTCTTCTCGTTCTCTAGCTGAGGCAATAAGTAAAATTCTCTCTCCTCATTTCTTGATAAAAATATGGGGTCATATGCTGAGTCGTTCTGATGAGTGATTAGTGCCATACTAAAGAGTGCGACTAACATATATTTTCTACAGTAGTAAGGCATTTAGTATGCCGTTAATCATACGTCAAAACGACTCTGCATAAGGCGGATGCTGTTTAATTCACGTTTGTCTTCTTCATGATTTCAAGACTTTAAGGTCAGTGGTGCTATTCAGCCGGTTCGGTAGAACCGGTTAAAATATTTCGATATCGCAGAACTGTGTGATACGAATTTTCAAGCAAAAATATTCACATTTAAGCTTTGAAAGAGACATTCCGCCTTTTGCAGAGTCGTTTTGACGTATGATTAGTGTCATACTAAAGGACTGACTACTGCAGGAAACATAATGTTAGTCGAGCTCTTTGGTAGGGCACTAATCATGCGACAAAACGACTCTGCATAAGGCCCATTGTAATTTGATTCGCATTAGCAAAACTTCGGATCCAGTAGAGGCACATGAATTCAAAGTCCGCTTTCACATTTGGAAGCAATGGAGGTGCGGCCTTTAGAGTGACTATGTTGTTGTCACACACGTAGAAAAAGAGGCCGTTTGAAAATTGAGGGTATTCATTATGTACTAATTTTTGCAAAATTTTACGGAACACAATGCAATGCAAATGCTGGAACACATTATTGTAAAATAAAAATTCATACGGTACAAATCTGTGTATGGTGTGTAGCTCTTATAATATTCTCAGAATTTCTATAATAGAGTTAGTAAATTATTCTGAGAAGAAGTATTAATAATGATGGTTTGTGTTTACTGGAGTCTGCAGACGAATTGACGGAGACCGTAAAACCTTGAAATTAGGGTAGTGTTGATTATATTTTGAAGTTAGAGTAAATATACTTTGAGAAGGTTGCAAATTAAAAGAAACTGTTAGTTTAACACATTATGGTAAAAGTAAAAGCCTAATAATGAATCAGTTTCATTAATTATACGTACTGAGTATTCTATCATTGAATGTTTGGCAAATGTGAAGTGATTTGTGTTAAAGTGATAACATGCTAGCTATTTTCATTATATGTGCATGAAATAAACGTAACAAGAAGAAAATGTATGCGCATAATTCCCGTAGTTTACTAAGAAAGTATATTTAGGAGTAGGGATGATATTCTCTTCTTAATATGTGGGTACAGTTGATACTTTTAATGGATTAGCGTGTATGTTCACGCAGAACTTCGACATGGGCGCAACGATATTGATGATCCACTTTTTATTTCAAAGAGCGTACTTTCCCGGTAGTTACATGTACATTTCATTAGGATGTAATGATAGTCTTTGAGGGTAGACCATGAAACACGTAAAGTGCAATGTGTACTTACGTGGGTCAATGTTCCGTTAAGGGGGTCCAGTGCCTTTGACACCACTTCTTTCTATTGATTTTCGTTTGATTACATAATATAACGTTATATTAGGTTAGGTTAGGTTAGGTTAAGTTAGGTCAGGTTGGTTAGGTTAGGCTCGGTTAGCTTAGCTTAGCTTAAGGGGGTCTAGTGTAGTTTTGGACCCCCTTAACGGAACATGGACCCTTACGTGTATGGTTCTACTGATTATGCTCAAATTTACTCATCCTTGTCAAGTTGGTTGGTTTACATTCACTAAGTTTAGGTTAGGTATCATTTCCTCTAAATATTCATAGGAGTCAGGTAACGGTGGCTCAGTGGTAGAACGTTTACCTCTGTGCTTGGAGTTCTTGATTCGATCCCCGGCCAAGATTTTAGTGGACCGTCTCGTCCTTGAGTTTTCCCGTTACCTCTCACATTCTTATTCCACCATCATTCACTTGCTTTATTCTTCCGTCTCCTTTAGCCTAGCAGACATAATTGTGGGACGTTAAACTGAAAGATAAAGATCTAAATATTTACCTTTTTTGGGGCCGCGGTGGATCAGTGGTAGAGCGTTCACCTCTGGTCTTTGGGGTCCCGGGTTCGATCCCAGCCCCCGCCAAGCGAACTTTGTGGTAGACAAACACCGTGTGCGTGGGTTTCCTCGGGGTTCTCCCACTTTCTTCATTCCACCATTTCATTCATTACCCATCGTCACCGTCTCCTTTAGCCTCACCGGCATAATCGTGGGACGTAAAACAAAGATTTCATTTTTTTTTTACCTTTTTTGGCTACTGCAATATGATTGGCTGCTGGGTTGGTTAGGACGACATTTCTATGCTCATTAACATACACTTTTATTTTCTACACGGAGGGCGCACCGTGGCTCAATGCTAGAGCGCTTACCTCCGATTCGTTGGGTCTCTGTTTCGATCCACGACCAAGTAAGTTTGTGGTGGACAACATCATGTCCGTGAGTTTTCTCGGGGTACTCCCGGTTTCCTTAAACATTCTTATTCCACCGATTCTTCCATCGTCATTCACTTGACTTAATCATCGTCTCCCTTAGTCTAAATGGGTAGGGTTCTAGAACACTGGTCTACATCTATTAAAATGTAATAAAGAAAGTAATCAACCTGGCTACTAACCAGAGGCGGATCCAGGACCGACTTCTGGGGGGGGGGGGGGGGTTGTCATACTGCTACTTTTAAGGACTCCAAACTTTGGGATGGGTTTTATTTATATATATAAAATAAGAAAGTTTCATCTTCTGGAGGGGAGCGATCCCCCCCCCCCTGAATCCACCCCTGCTACTAATTCACCTTCACCAATATATACAGACCTAGAACCTTCCCGCTTAAAGGACTTAATCGTGTGGCGTTAAACTTAAAGATTCCGTTTTATTTTTTCTACACAGATGTACATTTTCGTTTCACTTTGCTGAAGGATCATACAAATATCGAATTCCACCTGCAAATTTGCTATCTGGTGGAACCATCTGCGGATGTGAAACCAAGCGTAATAACCCGACTTTAATATGCGTATGGTCACACATTACTTGGACATAGCTTGGATTTTGATGATTCTTCTTTTGTTTGAAATCATACCCTTTCGTGGTGTTCTCATATAAATTTCAGTCTCCCGAGCTAGACCGTAGAACTCCTTAATTTTTTGGCATTATTCATATTAGAATTGTATATATAATCACACGTGACATAAGTGCACTAATTTTGATGATCTTTCTCTTTTCTTGAAAGAGTATGCTTTTCCGGTGCTTCCATGTAAATTTCATTGAGATCTAATGGTAGTGTTCGGAACAGGGTGGAAAAAAATCATGATTTTTTTCAAAAAAAATCATTTTTGTTGATTTTTTTTATTTAAATCGATTTTTTTAATTTAAATCAAATCTTTTTCTTCGTATAATACAAGTCGCGAACTGAAGAAAAAACATTAGGAATTAGTATTAAATGTTAATTATGCCATTTAAGTGAAAATATTGGGTTTTAATTTTGAATTAATTCCCAATCGTTAACCTATTTCAATCCCAAACAATGTTTCTTAAGCATTAAGGAAAAAGTACAGCAATGTATATCAACATAACAGTTTTCTTTTCACGAAAGTTGCTGATGTTTGGCAGGGGCATATTTTTAAACAATTGGAACTAGCTAGCGGCACGAAATACATATAAAGTACATAAATTTCTCCTAAAATTAACTAACTCACTCTATGACCTATGGAACCCGGAGGTTCAATACCGCGTTCACAAAAGCTCTCCTGACTTCTATCCCCTTAGTCAACTGAATCCAGTTTCTCTTTTGTATTTTTATTTCTGCGAGATCCATCTTAATATTGTCCTTCCTAATGGTCGTTTTCCGATTGGACTTCCAGTTAAAACTTTGAAAGCGTTCCTACTTTCTTCCATTCTCGCTACATGTCCTGCCCACCTGAGCCTCCAAGATTTGATGACCCTAACAATATTTCGTGAATGGTATAAATTATGCAGTTCCTCATCATGAAGTTTTAGCCATTCCTCATTTCCGTTCCTTTTGGTTCCGAATATTCGTTTCAGGATTTTATTCTCAAATACTTTCAGCCTGCGTTCTTCCCTCAGCGTAAGCAACCATGTTTCACAACTATACAGCACAACAGGCATAATTATCGTTTTATATATTTTAAAGCTTCAAATTCCTCGACAGAATTCGCGACGATAAGAGATTTTGAACTAAATAATAACACGAATTCCCTGTTTTTAGTCGATATTTAATTTCTTCGTGAATACCATTTTCTGAACCCTTATATTAGCCGATGGCAGAACTTTCTTTGTCTTTATGCGATGAGCTTTTGTAAGTCAAAAATTTTCTGCAAGAATTCCAAAATAAAAAAAATCAAGATGATCAGTTCCAGCAGAAGAAACACTGTTAAAAATATGCTTTATGTGACGTGAAAAATAGTTCAAATGCGAGTTGTCCATGCATTTAAGACATCTATACATAGCAGGCACGTTTTTATACTTTTCTGTTGGCTATTTTATTTCCTCTGACAATTTTTCCTGCACAGGCACGGCAAATTTTCTGCGATCACATCGCAGATCACGGCATGTTCTGCAATGGAGTCAAGTATCCACTTTATCAAAAGTATTATTCGATATTTTAACGCATCCAAAGTTTGTCGTATTACGTTCCCGAGGAACTTCTATGTATTTAGTACATAAATTTCGCCCAAAATTTTAAAATCTAATTCTTTTTGTTTCGGAGAGGGGATCGGGCCCCTCTAAATACGCCCCTATTATCTGGAAACAAACAAATAGGCGTGAACACAAAAGAGTTTTCATCTTAAATGTCTATGGTGATTTCGCCGTTGGAATAGAAATTTTAAAACCCTGTGTTACAAAGAGAAGAAACCAGGGTTCACCCGTTGCCCGTTCAAACGGGATTTTCCCTGATCGTTCTCTACATGATACTCGTTTTCATACTGTGCTTACATATATTTGAGTCTCATTGTATTATGATTATTATCTTCCATAATCGAAATAACAGAAGAGAAACGGGATTTTACTTACTTTCACTTTAAATTAATTTATTTCGGAATTTGATTTAAATCAATTTAAAAAATCAAGTGATTTAAATCTTGATTAAAATCGTGATTTAAATCAGACTGATTTAAATCAATCCACCCTGGTTCGGAACTAGATCATTAAATTCTTGAACGGCTGATAGTATTAATATCATAAATAATTGACTTCATTGTGTGCATGTTCACACATAGCGTCAACATAGATTACTAATTTTGGTTATTTTTTTTATAGTTTCATAGGATGACATTTAGTATCTCCCCCAAATCTATCGATGGCTCCCGAGCCGGTACTTGACTTATATAGTGAGCTGTTATAAATGACCTCGTTCACGCGTATACCCACCGCCGTTGACGCGCCTGCTCCGTTAAACGCACCGCCTTGCTATCGCTCGAGTGCTCTCTGCTGTGTTTCTGCCTTGACTCAGTTAGAAGCATTTGTGCTTTTTAGTGGCCACCTAGCATAAGTTGGTTCTTTTATGTATTTTAGTTGTTATGCCAAACATCCACTGTATTTATACTCATGACTACATGGCAGTACAAATAATTTGACTTTTACTTTGATTCGGATAGTCGGCTAAGAGCTGTAGCTGACATTAAAGCAACCATTTTCTCATTAGTTCTGTTTCTCATATGAGCTTTGTTGAGGATATTGCGCACATCTTTCTTCGACAAAATTGCACGTTAGAAATTTTCATGATATATTTTGAAATATTTGTATATTTAATTCGTTACCGGGTTTAAGGCTTTAGTTACGTACTGTCCGTAGTCGTTATGGTTCATTATTATTTCCATTGTTGTGTAGACATGAAAAAAGGGACTGGATTACAACTGTTTTGCCACAGATAGCGTGTTGTATCTTCACATATAATGCGTGATGTGCAGTTGTACGTAAAACAGCTACTAACGTATGCTATCGGTCACTACAAGCTAATATTGCATCTAATCTGCATCAACCGTGGCGAAGCAGGATGGCTCGCGAGAGTATCATTGGGGATATGTCTGTTGAATGCATGTTGGTATTCATAAAAGAAGGTTTCTTTGTTTCAACATTTGCTAATACGATTATTTTTTTTCTCTATTGAAAATGCCATTTTTTCTGTCTGCTCAAGGGTACTCCTAGAATGGGCTCTGTATGGTTAACCTAGCTTGCTATCAAGTCCTCTGCGAGTTTTTCTTTATATGAGTAAATTTTCAGCTACTACTGTGAACTAGTCTGGCGAGAGATGCGATAGTAACTGAAAATTTTATGAGGTTTACGGTTACTCCACCTATGTCCTCTAGCTGAATTTTTATGAGAAATTCAGCTAGAGGACTTGGTTAAAGTTGAGTAACCGTAGCCCCTATTGTTTTGTAATGAATAAAGTTAATTTAAGGATATTGATTTGATTGAGCACGGGCTCGATCTCGGGAAGTGACCTAATCTGATTAAACTCGACATCACAACTCAACACAATCTTTTTCCTCCAGAGCGAGACTATAAATTCACTCTCATGGAGCTAATGCTAAAATGCCTGACACCACTAAAAGTCTGTTTGGCCTTTATATAATCTCCATCTATGTCCAAGCCACTGCCTCCGTCTGAAAAGCCTCATCCCAAACCCGAGTTTCTCTCAACAAAACAAAGGCTTAAAAGAAGGGTTAAATTTGATTCCAAGATCGCAGAAAGTTTGGAAAGCCCTGTAAAAAGTCTCAAGATGATGACTGGAAGACTTTTTGAATTAAGAAGGTTGCAGCTGTTTGAAGTCTAATTGATAGATACCGAAAAAATATGAAGTAGTTGTCAAACCTGAATAGCTGTAAAAAGTTAAAGAATACTGGGAAGTCATTTGTAGAGGAGTTAACTCTCGTCCTCTATTGGATTGGATGGTGTTTGAGCCTAGTGTCTCTTTCAGTAGCAAGGTTATATGAGACGTGAACCTACAGCTTAACACGGAATCAAACTCGCGTCTCCCTCGCCAAAGGACTTTGACCTCTAGTTTGACCATGTTGCAATCACTTCTCGAGGTCGAGTCCGAGCTCAATCGAAACCACGCCCTTAAATTGATTTTATTAATTAGAAGTATAGGGGCGACGGTTACTCTGCTTTAACCGAGGATTTGATACCAGGGTTAGTAATATATAAATATCGGTACTGGAAATCTAATTATATTTCTGGAACAGATGTAATAAGCCAAATTAACAACTACTTAAAAGTTTAGGATAATGTAATTATTTATAATTCAGAAACTGAGATGTAGAGCTTCTGACAAATCCGTAATGGTTTAAATGAAGTCATAAAGTCGAGATTATACTCGGATCAAAATAGGGAACGAATTGATATTTGGAGGAGCATATGTTGTTCTCTTGATACGTTGTGAATATTCCGTTGACGCTTCCGCTGTGATTTCTCCACTTCGGTTGACAAACACATCCGAACTGTGTTACGAGGGTAACATTGCAATATTCTTGTCCTTTCTACAGAAACAGAAACTACGTACCACCATGACGTGGCGTCCCTTCTCAACATAAATGTTCACAGGGGGCCACGGTGGCTCAGTGCTAGAGCGCTCACCTCTTATTAGAGTCTGTTTTTTTTCTCTTTTTTTTTTTTTTTTTTTTTATAATAAGAAATAGTATGGAGTCAATTCCTTGAGAAGTGGGTTGGGATGCATGGGGTCTTGGTTTGATCCCAGCTCCTGTTCAGTGAGCTTTCTGGTGGTGGTGGTGCGTGAGTTTTCTCGAGATTCTTCCATTCCTCCCATTCGTCATTTCACCATTATCATCCATCTTATCATCACCTCGGTTCGTAAACTTGGTGGGGCGTTAAACTAAACTAAAAAGAAAAAATCCACGTCGTTTTGAGCTAACAATTCGCTTATCATTTTGATCCAAGTATAGTTTCTTGTCTCTCCTTATTCAGAAAGTCATGTTATTAAAATCTTCCATATTTTCTTCTTATTTTTAGTATTACTTAAAATTTAATGTTTAAGTGTAATTATAAGTGTGTTTCTCACTGTGAGTAACTCGTTTCCTTTGTTTCTTAATGTATTTTCCTTTTCCTTCTATTTAACATAGATAGTGCCACAAATGTACAGATGGAATAAGCAGTAGTGTGAGGACTCGCAAAGAATTCGTCATACAGGATGCTAAAATGTGATATGGCAGATTGCTTAGGGTAAGATTATGTTCTTACTATGCATGCGAGATAACGAAGCTGGTGTTGCGTATTGACGTGTGTTTTTGAAGAATACGTGGGATTTGCTGTATGATGGATTCCAACTAACGAGATATGTTAATATATAAGTTTAGTAAAGTAGAAAATTTTATTTCTGGGCGTGACCTTAATTATTTTCAGATTAGAAAGTTTAATATATGTACACAGGGTCCATTCTGACACCTAGGTAAGGCAAAAAATAGAGACCAACCTAGGTGCTTAAATGCTTCCATTCGGACTTACATGCTGCTGAAAACATGAAAAAATGAACTTTAAAGAACATATTGTTCTTATAGAGGTTCTGGTCACTGAGGACAGAGGGCTAACCGTTGAGGGTACCTGTAATTTTAATGGATTCTGTTATTGTATTGTGGAAAGAATTTTGAAAGATCGTTTGAAGTTAAGGTCGGTTCATGGTTAGGTCCCTTGACAGCTGTATGAAGAGAAGATGGCCTCCCGAATAAAAAGGCTTTTTAGAGGATAAGAAGATTAAAATTGTCCTTCATCCATTTTGCTTTCTAGAAATATCTCTCAGTAACCTGTGTCCGTTTCCACGCATTTTCAGTTCAGAAGTGCTCTCGGAAGTCTAAAACATACTCTACAGAAAGACTTTTCAGACGCTTTTCATAAGAGATACAAAGATTTCAGTGCTTATATAGGTGTGTATATATATATATATATATGTTTATATAGGTATATATATATACATCGGGACAGCTTTAAAGGGCTCTTTCCCCAACCACTGCTTCTTTTCACCCCCACAACCCTCGGCCAGTCCTCGCGAGCATGTAAGCTGTCACTTCTCTCAGTGTTACCGTACTTCTGTTCCGCTTGGATAGTTAAAGCCCGGCACAAATAAGAAAAAAAACTTTCCTTCCTATTTTCAGTTAACAACAACAACAATAATAATAAAAATGCCAATTATTAGCTGACAAACTATGAAAAGCATAAAAATAAGGAAAGAAACCGAGTTGGAAGTTCCACGTAGTTCTAAAATAATTAATTACATAAGCAAATAAGTTTTTTTTTTTTTTAATATAATACTCTGTACGCAATTATGACTAGAGCAATCAACATGAGTTTATTACATTTGACAATTTCAAGCACAGATAACACAAGAGTGGTTCAGGCCCGTATGCAGGGGGTCTAGGGGATCGCCCCCCTAAATTTTTACTGGCCCCTCCTAAAATTTTCACGGTAGGCTTACAAGTGAACTATAATATGGTGATGAACTATAATGTGGTTGGATCGGTCCCCCCAAACTTCGACCGGGCCAACATAAATGTTTAGGCTGGCTACGGGCCTGGAGTGACTCCTTTTACCTTTACTGCAGTTTTTAACGGATTTTACTATTCCTGAATTTAATTTTCTTCCAATTTAGTTACGATTCTAAATCGACACTAAAAATTGAATAACACAATTAAAAACAGAACCCATTCCTTGTGCGTCGAAAGAACCTGCTACTTTTAGAAAACGATTGGCTGGAAGATCTGGAAATTAATAAACAGAAAAATAGAAACTAATACTCTATTTGAAAATAAAGAGACAGTAATTACCTTTTACTCCGATCCTGAGTCAGAATTTGTTTGTTCACTTTCTGACGTGGAGTCTTCAATTTCCACTATGAAAGGGGCAGTGTACGCGTCATCAAAAATATGCTGCAGGTCCCGATAACTGTCTTCGATTTTTTCTACATGTCTTATGTAGTTAATCCATTTTTCACTATCAACACTATCACACGCAGATCGCAGTATTTCCAGTAGTTCGTTGACCGGTCGTCCTTTGAGGTTTTGTGCCGCGACTTTTCGCTTAATTTCTGACCACACCATCTCTATAGGATTCAAGATGCAATGATGCGGAGGGAGTCTCAACACTATATGCCCGTGGGATGCAGCCATTTCGTCAATAACGAAGCGCTTTTCGTGCCTCCCCTTTTGTTTAATTATTTGAAGAAGAACTGGTTTGATTGGCACGGGACTAGGGACTTCAATATTATGAGATATCATATAATTGATAATGGATGCTTTGTTCCAGGAAGAGTTTGGCTTGGGATCAATAATTCGTGAGTGGTACGAAGCATTGTCAATGACTATCACACTCGGTTCCTCCAAACGCAACAAAACAGAATTTAAAAACCAATTTTCAAAAATATCTGAAGTCATTGTTCCATGAAAGTCTGCAGGGGCTTCGACCATTTTTTTATGGGTCACGAAAAGCGCGTCTTGAAGAAAACCAGATCGTCCCCCATAATGCAAAATTACAATTCGTTCTCCTTTTCCCCCGGAAGTCGCAGTTGTACAATTTTCAGTGTCGTCAGACCAGCTCTTCATTTTACACGTGTTAGTGTCATACCAAGTCTCGTCTAAGTACAAATCACAATAGCCTTCCCGTCTCAGTTGTTGGATCATCTCTAGATATCGAAACCGCCACGCGATAACTTCCTGAGATTCAGCCCTGGCAAGTTTCCTTCCAATAGTCTTGTACTTGAAACCCATGCTATGCAGAAGTCTGCTTAGTGTTCTGCTGCTATATGGGAACTCGTAGTCCGTTCCGGCTGTCTTTTGCTTCATAGCATGGGTCAGTTTTTCTCTTGTGGGGGCTTCTCCATTCTTATAAAACTCATATAGTGTACGACGCAACAAGTCCCTGCAAAAGTCGTCGATTTTATCGAAGGAAAATTTAGTTCTAGCTACACGTTTTTTTGTGGGAGTTTCATACTGCTCTAAGTCCAAATGAGAAACTCTCTTCACTGTATTCACACTGACACCTGTTGCCTCACTAACTAATTTGTGGATGTTCTTATGATATAACATACCGTTGTTACTTTGCACGATATCACGAACAAAACGTCTAACATTCTGCACAATTTGAATAGTTTGCTTCCGTAACTTTCCTCCCTTCCCGACAACAGATCTCTTTTTCTTCGGCGTTCTCTCCTCAGAAGTACTTGCAGTAGGCACCTCGTCAGGCATCACTTCCTGTCCCGAAGATTCACCGATCAGCCATGGCCTGAATATGTTCGCCATTATATAACGAAATAAATAAGAATAAACACGAAATAAAAAAATTAATATGGAATAAAATAAAGAACACAAGGATGGAAAAAGACACGAAACAAATCACTCGCAAAAGTATACAGACACTGTCACTCAATATATTTTCTCACGCAAACTGACCAAGTATTTAAAAAAAAAAAGAAAGAAAGAAAGAAAACAGAAGGAAAGGAATTGAGGCAACATTGGTTTTTAGCCAGGAGGGATCATATATCTTTACCACGTGTCGCGAAGACTAATAGGGGAAGGTTGAGAGGGGTGAACAGAGTTTTTAGAATTCCTGGAAAAAGAGCCCTCTCTTTCTGTCCCAATGTATATATATATATATATATATATATATATATATAGTGGACGGGAGTTTTGTTGAAAGCTGACTGAAATATATAACTTAAAAGTTGAACATGGCCAGAGTTCTATTTAGATGGACCGTACTTGTGGTACGCAGCTCGTGTATTAAAGAAAATACAGTACTCTGAAATCGGATGGTAATGTGTATGAACTTCAATACCCTTTCGAATTGTAGGCGTATTTTTCATATAAGGTTAGCCGTTTTCAAGCTATAACACCTTGAAATCGGATGAAGACTTTAGAAACACCCTGTACTGTAAAACCAGTAGATAGTTCAGACCAGAATTAGCACAGCGTCTTATAACAGGATATATATCCGATTGTAAGAATAAAATATATCGGAAGCAGCATCCAAGATGAGTAACGGAAAACAGTAACAGGTTTAAAGAAAAGCTTTAATTGAAAAAAAAAAAAGAAAAAAAAAGATATACGTATGAGATTATACAGTGTATATATAGACACAGATATTAGGACATATAGCACTAAATTTGTTGTATTGTCTAGGAAACATCAATGTTTTTGATAAAAATAATTATTGAAATATGTTAATTTTACTGGACCGATAACGAAAATTTTACTATATTTTCTTTTCTTTACAGGTAGATAAAGTATAATGGGCTGCTATTGAAAAAAAAAAAGTCAATAAGCTTCTCTGCATCACTTTACAGTGACTAGAATGGCCGTAGGGTCTGGCGCCAGGCACCTTTTGAGTAACAAATGCTTCAGTCAACGTGTGACAAAGGTTAATCTAACCAAGAATACTACAGGGGTGTGGAAGCTGCAAAAGGACCGCTTTGGAAATGGAGGTACCACTTGTGGTTACCGGATGTTTCAAACAGCACCGAAACGGTTTGCATATCCCAGACTTTCACCACAAGAGGTATGGAGCAAAACTTCTACTATCTTTTGATTTCTTCCCGTCATTTTTCTTGTATAGCCCTTATTTCAAGTCTCTTCTCCTCCCTCCACATTTTACATTACATTATCTTCCTGTCATTAGTTTTTTTTTCTTTCTTTCTGTTAGAATCTTTTCTTGTATAAAGAATTTTTGTAATTCACTTTAGACGTTTTCAGTGTTTACATCGGTGGCACCTAAAAGCTGCTAAACTGGAAGCATATGTTAAATATCTCTCTATATAAACCACGTTCCAGGAGCACGTGTCTGGGACGTGTTCCATCGGCGAGATTCGAGTGCATTTTCGTACCACAGGTCCTTGCCATTATGCTAATAACACGCTTACCTAATCACACAGTTTGTGAGCATAATGACAACGAAGTGGAAAACAACCTTAAGAAAATAATAGGCTAATTCCATTTGTGACTTACACGACAACAGACGTCAGACGGCAGTAAATATTATGTATTAGAAAAATTGTAAGATATTTTCATGGGCAAGTTTTAGGTTATAAATAAGGGGCAATAAGTCCTTCATTCATTTTCATTTGCAGCATTTAAACATGTAAACAAAATGGCTGAAACAAATCTCTAAACATATACGTGACTTACACGACAGTAGGAGACATCGTGTTTTGAATAACGGTTAAATATTTGAAAATTCTGTTCTTCTATTGCTACAAGGAAACTAAAACTTTTTGCATATAGTAAGTAGATATCAAGCTACAAGACCAAAAGAAAATTATTATATTTTCTGTATTTATTTTAAAATATATGCCACAAATATAACGTGACGTACACGACATAAATTTGTGACTTACACGACAAGTCTAACTTCATGTCTTCGTTTAATTACACTTTCAAAATCTATTGGCGGATAGAGTGGCACTAATGATTTAGAGAGATAAAAGGAAGTCAACAGACAAAACAAGAAGTTAACAGTTCTTTTATTGGAGCAAATTTTGTCAAATTCTAATTTATGTCGGTGAGCGACGTCTGTTAATGCAACATAGGCCTAATCTTTCTGTTGGGCCAATAAAATTCTTTATCTTGATGATAATGGCGAAGAAATGTTCATACAGTTGTTCTGGTTCTTTTCTCCACATCTAACAAATATTTAATAGTTCTTTTTTCGGCGAAGAGCAATAATACCCTGTCTCCAGTAGAGTATTTCCATCACTTCTTCGCTTTGTTTATTCCCTTCACATGCGCCAATAAACAGTTCTGGAATGAAATCGAACTTCCTTCGTGGTGAAGAAATATCTTAGATGAGACAACATTCAATAGTATAGGCTGAAACACAATGAAAGTAGTGCTAGTTTCGTGTTTTTGGAATATTACATATTTCTTTCTTATGATGTTTCCATTGGCGCATCAACTCAAATTTTTGAAGTAATACTCTTTACCACAGTATATTACATTAATGTTCGGACATAACTTGCGTGCTTTCTCAATAAATTCTAAAGCAGATTGAGGATCAATTTGTCTTTGAGAGCCTTTTCCATAGTTCATAGCCGAAAAATGCCAAGACATTTCAACTTTCTGCAATGTTATTGAACAAAATGAATAATGTTGTGCACCATCATCCGACTGATAATTCACATTGTTGATCGGAAAACCCGGATGACACCCTTCAAAATCTTTCGTAAGTGTAGACTTGAAACAAGCAAATGGAAACATATCTTGATGCATACAATCAGATATAATTACGCACGAATCATGTTCTGTGGTTTCCTTTTCTTCAGGAAAATATATTATTGCAGTTTACATAGTACAACTGAATGATATCCAGTGGCCGGTTTGTATCTTTTCTTGGTACGTAAAACAGTAATTTCCACTAAAAATCCATTTGATGTAATATCATTCTTTTCAACTTCTCTATCTATTTCCGCTTCCATTCAGCTTCTGAACTAGGCATATCTGAAAATGCAATAGAAAAGACAAGTGTTACATATCTGACATGTCCTAATTTCATAATCTTAAAGTAAACTTTGTTGTGACTTACATATTTTCGTTTGAATAAGCATGTTTTCTACCAAGGAAGCGTGACAGAGTAGTAGCGTGCTAGATTTGGCTCGGTAGGTTGCGGGTTTAAAACATATAGCTGGCAATCCTCACTGAGATATCCCTCATTCACACCAGGCAAATGCCGAGATGATATCCTTTCAATAGATCTGAAAGAATCCTTTCCCACATGCCCACCTCCGTCCTATACCGGCCTGAGCTGTAGATGCATAAAGGCAATAAATACCAATTTACAAGCATGTTTCCAAAACAACGAAAGAGTACGAGAAAACCAATAATAGTATTAAAAGTAGCTGAAGCTAGAAACTTCGGAATCACATATGCCGGCATTGTTCCAGGGACAGTAGATACTTCCTGTCACGTTTTTTAAAACTACTTTCTAGATCGCATTGAATCATATTGTTTAACTTTTCATTCATTTGTTACATTTATATTCCAGTCAAGTACATTTTACACCCATACTTCATAATATTGCTTTTATCCTCCTTATCTTACACTGAACATGCCACTTAATACATTAATTGAGTTATCAATTCACTATTTATACGTTTTACTGCAGTTAGCAACTATTGGCAATGTAGTAACATTGCAACAAAATGTGACTTACACGACAGGGAAAGAAATGTGACTTACACGACATATTATATTTTGTATTTAAAAGAGTTATACGTATTATTTCGGGACTTTCTGCACGGCCTTTGATTACCGTCTGTTCAAATGAAGAAAATTTAGAATAACAGCTTTTTTGTTTAATTATGTATATAAATACATAAACTTATTTATGTTTTCTTGTGACTTACACGACAGCCTACTTGAATAAATCAATTATTATAATTTTCTTGCTATTATTAAATTATGTGCAAAACAATGTCACTGATGTAAACACAAACATTATCTTAATAAATACCATATGCGATCTTCACTTACCTACAGGAATTAGCAGGAAAAAACTTTGTGTTAAAATCCAAATGTAGGTACGATATTCTGCGACATGAAAGTGGCCATATTTTACCTCCTGCAGAGCCACCTACAAATCAACGTTGGTATCATCTTGTTCATGTATGAAAAATTTAGCATTCTTAAAAATGAATTTTAATACTTATGTAGGCCAAGGCGAAACTTAAAATTTTTCCTTCGGAGGGTCACTTACCGCGGAATTGACCAATAATAATAATAATAATAAAAATAAAAACCTTGGAAACAATTAGGCAATGAAATCAAAATTCATTTTGTC
The DNA here is from genome assembly GCF_964235325.1 of Thermobia domestica. Classification (NCBI taxonomy): domain Eukaryota; kingdom Metazoa; phylum Arthropoda; class Insecta; order Zygentoma; family Lepismatidae; genus Thermobia; species Thermobia domestica. The sequence continues at coordinate 40,640,662 of NC_137460.1, read as the reverse complement.
GAAGAACTTCTGTTCAATGCGAATTAATTCCTCAAGCTGAGATACTGGGAAATTATTTACATATATTATTTCGCAAGCTAACAAAGCACGAAATGAAGAGAAACCTTGAACCATGACTGCATTAAACCGGCAGGATTTGAGATGATATTTTAGAGAACAGCCTAATAAAACCGAGCAAATGAGAAACACACACGTTACCTTGTTCTCTTTCGATAACAAATTCTCAGAAAATCATCAAGATTATTCCTAGTCTTTTTCATTGTTGAATTACCTTAACTTTGTCGTGAATCAATGCAGTTTTTTAACTGGTAAATGCGTACCGATGATCTTTTGACTGGAGAGTCCGAATTACGAATACTCTCTCCTCCATCCGTAGACATCAAAGTGGTGTCGTGCTTGAGCTGTTACGGTGCTCAGAATCAGAAGTTTCGTTTAATCATACCTCGAGTCTGGAGACGGAGCCATTCAAATCATCAACAAAATTTGTGAATGTATCGTAGAACCTCTTGCGACATTTAAACATGTTTGAATGGCTAAATGGATTTTTTTCGTAAAGGAACATTGGTTGGAATAAGATTGTCTTCAAACCTTCGGTCTCAAGACAAAAGAACATATGATATTCCGAGGGGCATTCCTTTGTCACCACTGGCTGCTCCAGAGGGGTTATGATGGTACGGTGAGACCCCAGTTACTTCATGAACATCGGGGCGACATGAAGCAGAATACAGCCTGATTTTATTGTTCATATTTTATTTGTTATCACTAAATAAAATATTATTTTTATTATTAAAAATAAGTTTAATACATTATCTACTAGAAGAAACATCCCGGAGCAAATTTTATTACACACAATTACCAATGGATCAGTGGAAAAACGGGAAATTTTAAAATTATTGAAATTTAATGCGAACAAAAGTATGTTAGACTCTTACGCAAATATTAGCTTGCTTTTGCAGTAAATTGTACATTAGCGACGTTATTTGGTAAAGGTATTGTCGTATATAAAAGATGATAAGAAATTGTGCAATTGATTTTTATTCTGTATAAATATACGGAGACGCCGTTTTGCTTATCGCATCCCTTGTTTATGAGTCCTGAAACCGCCAGTGTTTGTCTCCGAGATCTATAAGAACTTTCAGCAACGTCTTTTCTTACGGTATGAGTGAATAGTCATACCATAACAAACAGTGATCGGTATTTGTCGTCGAAAGAAAGTTTTACCATCTTCGCTCCACGTTCTAGTTATTGCAGGGATCGGTATGGAGTTATTAGGAAGATGAGCCACAGGTAAAAGATGCAGATAGAAATTATTAATGAAGATAATACACTGTTATTATACATTCAATCAACTCTACTCTCCACATCCATACTTGTCAATTAATAAGATTAAATACGCTTCCTATTGATCCCTTACATACTGCAATATAGGCGTGAACCATGCCTATATATTGTTTGTCAGTTAAAGAAAAAAAAAAAAAACACTTATTAGCCACTCCTTTAACATATATTGAGTAGCGTCGTCCTTTCACACCTGACAATTTAGTCTCCATTCGTTTAAATTTCAGCTCGATCGACTGAGTACCTTTTGCTGCACCAAAGTTACATTCGTCATTTTCCGGGAAATTTCTCCTTGCAGTCGAATCAATGATGTTATGCTGTAGTTGTTAATGAAACATGTTCTTCTGAAATACGAACAAAATTATAAGGCATTTTGGGAAAATTTTGCTCTAAGAAAAATCATCATCAGAAGTCCGTTGTGAATTTTTCATAAGAAATGATTTATGGGATTATTAATGGAAAGATTTATTTATGAAATATGAACAAAATACGCTTGAGTCATTTTTGAAATATCATTCGAAAAAAACACGGTCGAAAAAGTGTAAAACGTTTTTCAGGCCAGGCACCATGAATAATCTAACTCTTGTAGATTTTTTCAGGATAAATGAATGATGCCATATGACCAGGTAAGAGAATGGGCTTGCAATTATTATAACAGAATGACCGTATCTCGAAACCCTTTAAGGTTAGAGTCATGAAATTGAATATTTAGACTTTTCATTTGAAATAATTAAAGACATGTTTTTAGCTTTTTTTGATGTTTTCGTACAAAGGAAGAAAAAAGTAGGAAGAAAAAAGTAGTAGAGGTTGTAGTTGTTAAAATAAGATGGCTGTATCTATAAATTCCCTTAAGGTTAGAGACACGAAGTTTGGTTGTTAGACTTAGGCTGGAATAAGAGGTGCGAGGGTCTAGAGGTGAAGTCCCCAGCTAGCCGAAGACTAGTAAAAGATAAATTTCATACCAGCTGTATACCCTTCAATCCTATAACTAACTAAAAAAGTGAAATAGTTATCCATAAGTGCATTCCAATTTTCACGCACATGGTGACAGAGATTTAAGTTCAATAGTTAGTATTTAAACTGTGAATCAGGCCCGGGGAGGAGGAGGAGGAAGGAGCTTCAGCCCCGGGCCTCTACGAAGAATGAGTAAATCACTGAAAAGATGATTACGTGACTGATATCTATCTCTTTTTAAATCATCGACGTAATTTGAAAACATTTTTGAGATAGCTGTATTTCATTTAAATGATTATCACTTTTTATTGTGCAGTTATATTGAAAAATCGTGTAATTTTGATTTTCTCCGCAGTCAGAATTGAGTTTCTGTAGAATCATACAGTTTAGTAATATTTCTTTTATATGTGTCTTTCTTTAAGTCTTAAGTATAAACTTTCAAATTACGTTATTACTGTTGGGATGTAGTATGGGCAGGAAGTTACATGAAATTGTACACATACCGTTACGTAGCTGTTGTTAGGTAAATATTATGTGTAATGTTGAGATGAAATCGAATCGCTAGATTATGAAGAAGTAATTAATATACTTGTGAGTTGAGATTAATATATTTAGTTAGGAGCCGTAGCGATTGTGTATCCACAAAATAATTGTTGGATAGATCTTGTGAAAAAGTGTATACCATAAACAGGTATAGAAATAAAGTAAGCATTTCTACGAAAAAGTGTTACTGATTTGGGCAGGTCTATAGAATTACAGTAGACACAATTGAGGTATGTTTATATTCTTTTAGTAAGAATATAGAATTTTACATTGGCGCAGTCGTTCATTGAAGTTACGCTCTGATTAATCATGTCTACCATTCCAAGCTTTCCGATCTTTAATGTGGAAACTGATCGCCTCCAAATTTATTTGGAACGATTTGAGTTTATGTGCATAGCAGCACAAATACCAGATGAACGAAAGGTTGCAACATTATTTACAGTAATGGGAACAGAAGCTTATGATCAACTATGCAACATTTGCTGGCCAGATTCTCCATCAGCAAAATCTTATGAAGACATCAAGATGGTGATGAAAAAATATTATGCTGCAAAAGTAAATATAATTTCGGAGAGATATCAATTTCACATCATGCGACAGAAGCCTTACCAGTCAATTTTATCTTTTGTATTGGATTTAAAAAAAACAGTCAACCTTCTGTGAATATACCTGTTGTTTGGACGAAAATTTGAGGGATCAATTTGTTTTGGGGATTGCGGATGAATCAATTCGTAGAAAATTACTCAATACACGTGATCTAACATTCAACAAAGCAACAGAGATAGCATTAGCAATGGAAAGTACCGAACAACAACTTCGGCTTTATAAGACATCTGAAAAAGGTGAATTAAACGCTATCCAATCGTCAAGGGTTCGTCAAAAGAAGGACAGTACATCAACATCACATAGCTCTTCGTCATCTTCTGTTCAGGCTTCACCAAAGTCAAAGGGTAATTGCCGATATTGTTCGATGCAGCATAAAAGAGGTCGTTGTCCGGCATGGGGAAAGATTTGTTTACGTTGTGGACGGAAAAATCATTTTGCTTTGACGTGTAAATATGATTCGTTTGTGTCTTCAGAATCAGAACGTCAAAAACAAGGTTCAGTTAATTCTGGGTATCAAGAGATTGCAATCATTGATCAAGATGAAGCACAAGAATTAAGTAATTTGGCTAACATTCTACGGCTTGATACAATCTGGGTGGAAACTCCAAATGCAGATATGGCAGGAACAGATGCAACTTCGGCTTCGGATGTGTTACCAGCAATGGCAGTCAGTACAAGTATCAGTATGGAAGAGCCACAGGTTAAGGAACATACATTACGTACTTCTGTAGATTCTGTGACGGACGATGAAATGGGATTGAAAAACAATTCAACGTCAAATGATGAAATCCAAAAAACAATACATATTGTACAGCGTAAAAGACGCATGAGAAACAAAAGAGCATCATCACACCGGCAACTAAAATCAGCTACTGGTACCGAAACAGAAGAAGCAAATAAAAAAATTGTAGTAGAAAAGAAGTCGACAGATAGCATGGCTAGCAACTCAAATGGTGAAGATCCTTTGCATAAACGGTCAATTGATCGAGATAATTTGTTAGTTGCGGTAGTTGAGAAACTAGAGAAACTAGAGGCACAGATTGATGAGCTGAGGACCTGGTGCAAAGCACCGAGGAAGAAAGAAAAGCGAGATTGACAATTGAGACTGTATTCAGGATTAATTGTTGTAATGAAAAAAAAAATACTAATTGTATATGTTTTTTTTTTTTTTTATTTTTTTTTAGTGGCGGCGGTTTTTTTTTTAGGTAACAGGGGGAGAGTGTTGGGATGTAGTATGGGCAGGAAGTTACATGAAATTGTACACATACCGTTACGTAGCTGTTGTTAGGTAAATATTATGTGTAATGTTGAGATGAAATCGAATCGCTAGATTATGAAGAAGTAATTAATATACTTGTGAGTTGAGATTAATATATTTAGTTAGGAGCCGTAGCGATTGTGTATCCACAAAATAATTGTTGGATAGATCTTGTGAAAAAGTGTATACCATAAACAGGTATAGAAATAAAGTAAGCATTTTTACGAAAAAGTGTTACTGATTTGGGCAGGTCTATAAAATTACAGTAGACACAATTGAGGTATGTTTATATTCTTCTAGTAAGAATATAAAATTTTACAATTACGTTATTTTATCTACTTGTAAATCTCTTTTTTAATTATAAAAAACTTAAAACGGACTGTACAGTCTAAACACAAGTACAACATAGCTATAGAGTTGCACACGAGGCGAGACTTTTTTTTATGAGATTCAAGATGAGACAGAACTCTTCCAATAGAAAGAAAGACGTTTCTCAAGACGAAGCATTATTTTCACCACAGATGTTCCAAACGAAAGTGTGTCAGATTTTGTTTTGTGGACATCCATAAACACGATGCAACTTATATTATTATTATTATTATTATTATTATTATTATTATTATTATTATTTTATACTTGAATTTTTTAGAATCATTTCTGTTTTATTGATGTTCTCTCTTTACTTTTAATCAGTAGGGGCTACTCAACCATGTTAACCCTAGGCCTCCTAATACATGAATTCCATCCGGCTTTGCATCATTCTTTTTCCAAGAAGTCGATTCCCGTAAACAGTTTTCTGGATTTCGTTTTTATGCACAGGAAGGATAACGAATTAAAATTAGTGGTAATTCTTATACACTGTGCAACTCATGTTCTCCAAGAAGCAAATTATGTTATACTTTTGAGAAGTGAAGCTACCTACTTTTCTCTCAGAAGGGTTCCACAGGAAGAAAGAACCATAACATATGCTTTCAGTTTAGCGTTATCGATAAAAGTGTCAGCGAACACTGAAATCGCGTGAGTGACTTATAAAAGTTCGTGATACAAAGCAAGATTGTTCATATTATAAGTTATGTATTCTCTAGAATCCATCAGCAATTATTCTTTTTCCAAAGCTTTTGCTTAGGATCCGGATTCGATTCTCGGCTGGAGCACTTGTGTGTGATTCGGATCCCACGTTAAGCTGTAGATCGATGTTTTATGTAGCTTTGCTGCTAAGGAAAATAGCAGTGTTGCTCAGCGAGCCATTGACATTTATCCGTATATTTCATTGTATATTCAACGTGTCAGGAAGGATAAGAAAATTCCTAGCTCTTCGAGCTGTCAGTTGTGTCAGGTATGTTGGAAGAAGACAAAATGCTTAATCCTAAATTTACGTATTTTAAAGCGCTTGATTCAGAAGTAGAACTTTTCCGTACTAAATACCAGACTGACGCTGCTCAAAGTCCATTTCTTTACAACATTTTATCGGATGTGATAAAAAATTGACGCTGAAGTTCGTGAAACCAGAACTCCAAGTTCTTTGAGTTCTTGAATGCGAATTAATGTGAAAATGAAGATAATCTTCCTGTGAAAAACGTTGATTTTGGTTTTCTACACATATTGCCTTTAAGAAATGTTAGTCAGTAACAGATTTGGACATTTTGGATTTTTGCCGAAAGTTATTGACTAGAGCTCTTTTGTATTTGAGTCTTAGTGTTTCTGCAGAATCTGACGGAGTGAAGTCTCTTTTAGCTGAACTAGTTAGAAATAATTGGTTAGATGGTAATAGAGCTGTTGTTAAAATGAACTTGATTTTCTCTCATGAAAATTAAAATCTAGAGAGAGGATTTTCAATCAATGCACAATGTGTATCACATTAGAAAACAAACTTTAGTAGCATGCAGACTTGTGTCCTTGAGGAAATCCATGATTCATTATGCACGAAATGCTCGTACTCGTTTATACAGAAGCAACAAATAAACTACGAGAGAAAGAGGAAATGAAAGAAAAAGATGCTGAAATCAGGGAAAGAAAGATAATTCTGATCAACCTTGAAGCTAAGAAGACTAAAACAATGGAAGATATGCGCAGTATTGATGAGGAACTAAAGCGTGTGATAAAGTGACATGAATTCGTTAATATAAAGAGCCAGTTTCATGTACATACATCCACCCTTTCCGCTGAATGCCTTATTGTGACTTTTGCTTTCATATGTGTGTGACCTCTCATTGTGTGACTAAAGTTACAGATTCAACTTTCAGGAAAGATGTTTAATTTCTTGCTTTGGGCCCAAATTTTTATTAGGTGTCTCGTAATAAAATACGCTGTTTTTTAAGTATTCAGGGGTATTTAAGCTAATTAGAGGAAAATATATTACTTAAGTATCATCGTTCTCATGTTTCCTTGGTCTTGTTCTTTCATCAACATATGGCTAATTAAATATAACGGAAAGTTAAAAAATTGTTTGAAAAACTCAGGGGATTCTTTCCCGTAATTTTTATCGCCATCCTGTGACAGATACAAAGTTTAAAACATCGATATAAAATATTAACAGAATATTAAAATCAAATTACAAATGGAATATTTAAAGAAAAAGATGGAATATTAAAAGGAGATATCATGGGTCAGTTGGTTGATATTTTACCATCTTTAACAAGTACCAGAATGGTTTGTTACAGCTGAGTAAAATGATTCATTTCTCTCTCTTTCTCTCTCTCTCTCTCTCTCTCTCTCTCTCTCTCATATATATAACATTTTTTGTTGGTGCATGCCACAATGAAGAACTAATACTATAATACGTTAAATGCAGTATAATGTGTGGAGGAAAGCTATTGAAATTGTCCTTATTGATAAGGTGACTTTGGGTAATAATAGGTAGTACAAGATGTAAACACAATTAAAATAAGAGGTGTTTGTTGTGCTTTAATAAGTGCGAATCCTGATTGATTCTTCAAGATGTAGAAAAACAGTGTATCTATCGATCTTCATCCACATAAATAGAGGGGGGCAACGTCGGCATTCGAAATTAGCGGTAATTTTGTAAAGTGTTTTTTTTTTTCTTTCTTTCTTTATAGCACATCGGAAGTGAGAAAATTAAATTTTAAAAAAAGGAAAATGTTCTTTGTGCTCTTCCAATTATTGTGATCAGTGCTTACTGTTAGGATAATGATGTTTTGCTTTGTATTTTGGCTAAGTGTATCTTATGTACTTAGTCCTATTTAGCCTTTGTTTTTATATTGTCTTCCTTGGTAATGCAAGACGCTTCCCAGCGGATAAGTACTGATTATGATCACAAGTTTGAACATGATTTCATTCAAGTTTAATTTTCAGGAAATAATTAAATCATCTCTTAAGTTTTTCCGAAGTAGAGACCAAGCTATATCTCTTACTCGCACCAGAAAGTGGTAGATCAGTTTTTGCGATATTGCTTTCTCGCACTTGGAAATAATAGATTCATTTCATTTGATAGCTTTCACTCTGAAGTGAATTTTCCGTCTCCCGCTTTGTGGATGGTAACCATTTGGTTCTATATTTGTTAGTAACTAAGCGTGCTGGAGAGAACACCCAAACGCTACACAGTCATAGTGTTGTTGTTTCGTAATGGAATGGCTTTGTGAACATTTTATGTTTTGAAAATTCTTCTGCAAGTTGAAAAGATAGGTAATCATCGAAGTTTGTGACTATATTTATCGATTAACGTTTGATCGTAGATTTAGGATTATTATTATAGGATCTTCACAAAGAGCTTATTAAAAGTAAGCAAGATTTCTATAAGCTAGCAGAACGTTATAACTCTGCATAAAAACCTTCCGCAGTTTTTCACAGAAGTAGGACATCCAAAAGAAGGAGATTCTAATGCAAGGAATTTGCATTATCATATTAAAAATTTTTGTGACCTTATCATTATTTACCGTACGAACTGAAATCCTAAGAAGTGAGGCGAGTTGCTAAGATCTGCCGAGGAAGGTGTCAGGACACCTAAATGGTTTTACCAATAGCTATAAACCTTCGTATTTGTGTTTCTACGTTTTAAAATATACACACTGAATAATTTTAATTGCCTCCTTTGCAGTCTTCTACTATCCTTATAATACGAGGATCACAAACCATGCACTATTTGTAGGTTAAATCCAGTAATTTCGTAATTTAATTAAAAAAAAAAATCACTGTTAAACTTTCAGTGTTAATCATGTTGTTGATTGTAAACACGAATTTAAATAAATATAACTATATGTGGTAATTATATCGAAACTTTCTTTGCATATTCGATAAGTGTGTGAACTATTTAAATAATAAAACAAATTCTAGCGTTGGAATCTGTGGAGTGTTTTGGATTGTCAGATGGTACGTGTTCAGTTAGATAATAAATGCTAGCGCACCGACTTCCTACATTTTTGGTTCTAACACATTTTTTGACCCACAGCTCTTTTCTATGTTCCATTTTTTAAAAGTGTTACCAAAAACTTATATCCAGCGTGAAACTATGTGACATCTTTATTCAGCAAAATAGGGTAGTTGAAAAGAAAGAAGGAATTATAAGATAAATCTTATATATTGAAGATAGATAGAACTATCATTCTGTGTAGTTTTGATGAAGACTTAACATATTCGATGTTTGACTTCATTGTCATTTGACTTCAGCTTGAGTTAAAAGGTAGGAGTAATGGTCAAGAGAATCAAATAACGGTAATGGGAATAGATTAGGTGTGGCTTGAAAGCACTTGACTAATAAAAATACGTCTTTCCGGACAGAGATTTCTTTCTTTTCTGCCCACTTAAAACTAGTATTATCCTTAGGAGGTATGATTAAGTGCAAGAAATCGATTTACATTTGTCTGGACTATGGAAACATTCATTTAAATCTATAGTATAAAAGCTTAGTACAAGGGGAAAGAGATAGATGATTTTCGTGAAATGGATGAACCTATCGTTTCGAAGTGCGAGAAAGCGGATGAAATAACTTAACAAGTTATATACAAAGCAACCAAAAAAGTTCTTACCGTTCGAGAGAATTGATAAACAAAGAGCAATACAGAGGACGGCACGTATCTTTAGGTTTCAAGTAATCTCCATCAGCATCCAACACTTTTTGCGAACGTTCCTGGTACAATGTCTTCCAGGCAAGTTGCTGAAGGATCTCCCAGGTTCTTTTTGCCACATGTGGCTTGCATTGTCGTACACGAACAGCTCACTCTTGCGATTCATCAATCCCGGCTCCTTCTGCCGCAATACGCGGTGCACCCTTTGCAAATGCTGAGAATATAGGTCAGCAATGATGATCTGACCAGGTGCAAGGAGCTCGTAATGCACCACTTGCCGACAATTCCACCATACAGAGAGGATAACCTTTCATGGTTGCAGAGATGTTCTGAAGCGTAAGGAACAGGGTCACGTGGCGAAATCAATGTATGGTACGCTTGGGAGTGTCATAGAGGACCCGTTTTTCGTTACCAGTGAGCAAGTGATCGAAGATTGGTGTGTTTAGGTACCGAGTGAGCAAGGACAAAAGGTGTATCACTCCTTCCTTGTTTACTGCCGACAATGTGTGGGGTATCCATTTGCTTGTATGACTTCCCTATCCCATACAGGTACAGTTTGACTTTCAGCAGAAACATGGAACCTTTTTGCAAGTTGATCAAACGTTAGACCACGGTCTTTCTCGATAACTGCTTTCAGGCCCTCGTCATCCAACACATATGGTTGTTCATCGGAAAGGATCAAATATCCCAAAGGGGGCGCGGTGGCTCAGTGGTAGAGCGTTCACCTCCGGTGCTTGGGGTCCTTGGTTCGATCCCAGTTCGCGCCGTGTGGACTTTGTGGTGGACAAACACCGTGCTCGTGGGTTTTCTCGGGGTTCTCCCGTTTCCTCCCACTTTCTTCATTCCACCATTTCACTCATCTCTCATCATTGCCGTTTCCTTTAGCCTAACTGGCATAATCGTGGGACGTAAAACTTAAAGATTTCATTTCATTTCATTTTTTCAAATATCGCAAATGAAATTTCTGGAATCAATACCTGGAGGTGCGTTCGTTCACGGCATTCTCCCCAAATGTCTGGCATATTCGGCGACTTAATGTGGCAGCTGACAGGCCCACTTTAAAGTCATACAAGAAACACACCTTCGACACTGGATGAGCTATAACTGCTGTGTGCGTGCAATGAGCCAGTATTATTGAAGGTCGATGATCAGACTAACCCCCGATGGCTTGGCAGCCATGTGTGTCATTTCGTTTCCTCTCTGTGAGCGCATGATTAATGGTACATCAAAAACGGCAATTACTTTTTTGATTACCTTGTATATTTTATGTAGAGCAAGTTTATCTCACAACTCCCCTCACCGAGCTATGTCCTAATAGAAGGTATACAGTAGTGGTAAACGTAAACAAATTTTGATGTTTTCTTTCTTTCCTTTTTAGGTTAATACCATGCTTCGTGCTCATGAACACACTCAAGAATTCGATTATCAAGGTTCTGTCAAGTCATTTGATTCAAATCAATTACCTTCAAACAACCCAATCGAAGACACAAGATCTGAGGCACGCTGTTTATTGACAACGGGTACGGTATGATCAATGTCCCGTATGTTATTGTCTCATATTATATGGATTATGCGAGAAATGCAGATTAGTGTCTACTTTTCATAACCCGGGAACCGCTTGATGGTAAATTAAAAATAGGAAAGGGAGCGTGAGGAATATTTTAGTTTAATGTAAGCAATAAAATAAAGAAAGTAATCCCACGTTTTAAAGCTATTCTAGATCCAAAAAAATTAAGCTTTTTCTTTAGTAATATGGATGTATCTTCTAATAGCAAAGATACTGCAATGATAGATTCAGAGATTAAATGTACTTGGTGAGTGTGTGTGTGTGTGGTTGGGGGAGGGAGATGGTAGAGGGAGGTCGACAAAATGTTATTTTGACGCGAGAAGGTAGCTTAAATTATATAGCCCAATACTAGAACAAATTATTAAATGAATCCTGTATCTATAGAATATACGAAGTGGAACAAAAACAAAAGTTAGCAGTCAGTACCAACAAAATGACCCATACCACATAAGTGTATGAATGCTGTTAAAAATATTACCACAAAACCCGTATTTTTATATATAAATATTTGAGACCGCGTGATTTAGTTTTAACCGAGCAATTTAGTCTGACGATGACGGCTAACTCTTTTCGGGTTCCACCTCAAAGTAATTTTTGGATAGATTACCAATTGCCATTTGAGATTTTTTTTTTTTCCTAAAATGTAGTTTGTAATGAATATGAATGTAGAATCACAGACAAATCTTGATTTCACTTTGAATGTATTATTTGTAAATTTAATTTGCTTTTAACTCATATATTTTTAAAATGATAGTCAGGTTCTCCTGCTTCCTTGCATGGTTTTTTTAGCTTTCGTAAACTATTTAAAAATATTTTGAAATTCGCTCTTTATACCAATGCTCCGAGACAATATTTATGCGAAATGTATATTTTCAAAGTTTGAGAAACGGGACAGAGCTGATGATAAAAGTAGTGGGATACAAGAGACATAATTTTAACTATGTTGTCACGGCTTGATGTACAGAAGCATCGTCCTGGGAAGACAGATCTCCCATTCACAGCTCTAAGCGTTCCTTTCTTTTTTCACAATCTTCTTTAATCAAGTGAACAATGACGTACTCTACTTTCCATCAACTTTATGTCCCTTTGGAAGGTAATAAGTTAGTAAGGAACACTCCTGATTTCAAGAGAATGCCGCAGACTTTCCCAGTACTTTTCTTTCCTTTCTTCCTTCGAGTGGGGAGAATCTGAGTGTCACTGGCTGTTATTCCATTAACTGTTATTCCACCGACTGTTATTTCATCTACGAATCGTGGTTTTACCAGGTTTCAGGTCAGCAACGCGTTCCCGGAAAATTTTCATATTGTCCGGTATGTGCTTTGCTAGTATTTAGCGCCTTGGAGAATAAGGTCTGAATTTTATCATTGATTTGGGGAACAGATACTTGGTTTAGTTCTTCCAAATGTCATGCATAGTCGATTGAGAAGTTACTATGTTTAAACTGTGCTATGACTTCTTCAGTTACAAATGATGAACCGAAACGCTGTACAGTTTTCATTATCACATCAAATCTCTTAGTGACTTGTACTTGGAAAAACTTAATTCATCACAGCCCTGGTTTCGGTGTTCGTAAATTGCACCTGCTAAACTTAAGATAATATTTTCTTCAAAGGCGTGGGAAATATAGAAGTATTAATAGTATGGGTGGGTATATTAACAGAGAAATATAAACAATTTGAAAACGTAATGTCAACTCTATATCTCCTCTCAATGCCAACTTAATATTGTCCTTATAACGTAAGAAGGCGGGATAGCGAATAATAACCTTTCTAAATATACAGTATTGTTTGTCAATTTCAATAACAGTGACATATATAATGCTGAATAAAAGAGCTTGGCGTTTATGTATGCATATTTTGCATGCTATAACATAAATGATCAACTTGCGTATGAAGAACCTATTCGTGTGAAGCATTCATCATATTACAAAGGCTGCCCCAAAACAACTGTCAGTGGCGCTCGTATTTCCGAACAATGCCACGAAGCGACTTGACACTGATGCAAGCAGGGGCACTGTCTTCAGTGTTGCTTCGGTGTTCGAGCACCCGTCAGAATTTTTTGTGGGGATGTTGTGTACCTCACAAAAAGAAGAGAAAAAAAGAGGAAAAATTCTAATTTTTCACCGTATTTCATAAGTGATAGTAGAGCCTGATTTTTTTTTTTTAATATATATCGAACGGAGAGATAGAGATTCTAATTTTTCGCTGACGGGTGGAAACATAAAATTCCGGAATTGTGGCGCTGAGGATTCTTTAAGAAACACAACGAGCGTTTCTCATGCTGTTTTCAGTTAAAATTAAATTTATATGACAAATGGCCGGTGTGCAGAATGACGTGATGAGTACTTAGATTGGAGATTAGAATCCTACAACCTCTCTGGCTTCGCCGCCATACTCTCACTCAAGAGTAAGTATTTTCCACTGGGGGAAAAAAAAAGCGAAAAAAAAAATCATTTTTACTGGATTTTTTGGAGGTCAATGTTCAAACTTCTCCACAATGACCCCCGAACCCCCCACTAAGCGTGAGTGATATTCCACTCCCCAAGATCCCTCTGTCGTTTCTCATCATTTCTCATCATTACCGTCTCCTTTAGCCTAGCCGGCATAACCGTGGGATGTAAAACTTAAAAGATTTCATTTCACTTCCCTGCTACTTACTTGTGTCTCATGACAATAGAATGTATGAGAACTGGCATTCGTTAAAGCTGAAATTAGGTTGGCCAGCCATCTAATTCATACCATACTTATATATTTTTAATACATAAAAAGAACGCATTTTTAAAATAAGAAATAATGCTAATAACATGTTAACATATGTTTCCTTTCGATATTGTTTATACAAGTCTTTTTTGCTTCAGGTATGTTAATTGGAGTTTTCGATGGTCACGGTGGAAGTGCATGTGCCCAAGTTATTGCCAAAAGACTTTTCCATTATTTAGCTGTGTGTTTACTCCCGCCAGAGTTTCTCCAGAAGTATCTCGACAGTCTGGAATCCCAAGAAACTATGGATTTGCTGGAAATGTACAACGATAAAGTAGATTTCGTGGACGATTTGAAAGACATTTACGCCAATAGTTTCAAGTCGTTCGTAAAGGAAATGTGTGACACAAGCGCAAGTCGGAGAGATTTTCAAATGAAGGATGTCATGATGAAAGCGTTTTTGCGTTTGGACAAAGATTTAAGTAACGAGGCACTGCCAAACGAAAATGGGAAAATAAATATGAAGACTTTATCTGTGGCGACATCCGGTGCAGTAGCTTGCGTTGCGCATATTGATGGTCCTCATTTACATTTAGCCAACGTAGGCGATTGTCAGGCGGTTTTAGGAGTACTTACAGAAACGAATACATGGCGAGCCAAGAAACTGACAAAAGAACATAATTCAGATAATATAAGTGAAGTACACCGTATTTTAAGTGAGCACCCGAATAACGAGAGAGATACGATTATAAAATTGGAAAGACTGTTTGGACAGCTAGCACCTCTTAGAGCGTTTGGTGATTTTAAGTATAAGTGGAAAAAGGAAGTGTTAACTCGTGTGTTTGTGCCTTTCTTCGGGGAAAATGCTTTGCCGCCCAACTATTATACGCCGCCGTATCTGACAGCTAAACCGGAAGTGACCCATTATAGGTTAACGCCAAGAGATAAGTTCCTAGTGATCGCTTCCGATGGTTTATGGGACTTGATTTCTCCGCTGCAAGTTGTTCGGTTGGTGGGCGAACACATGAGTGGTAAAGTTACCTTGAGCCCGTTTCGCTTACCACGAAAGGACATGAAACTTGTAGAAATTAATGAAATGTTGCTTCAGCGTAAAGAAGGTCTACGAAAGAAGCCAATCGACAGCAACGCAGCTACTCATTTAATAAGGAATGCGCTAGGTGGTACGGAATATGGCATAGACCATGGCAAATTGTCTCAGTTACTTGCAATGCCGGAAGAAATGGTACGAATATTTAGGGACGACATTACTGTTACAGTAGTGTATTTTGATTCTGAATACCTACGTCATTGTCCTCCATAGTGCACATGTCTTGCCATTTTTTTTTTGTATATTTTATTTTTTTTTTAAATGTTTGTGGAGTGCTTTTGACTCTGAGCTTTAGTAAAGACAGTAGTGTTCATTGTTGTAGATATTTGTATATAGAAAATAAACAAATAATCTGTAATGTAAATACTTAAGTTATGTTTTTATTTTTTAAGCGTGAATTGTAAGACTGGAAGTAATAAACAGATCAAAATGTTATGTGTTAAACTGATTTTGTTTTAAAGTAGAGCACTTGAGGTGCATTATTAGAATAAGGTTAGGTAATGGGATTAGAAATGGAAAACTAAGCTAACTTAACCACCAACTTGTACAAAATACGTAAAGTGAAGTTAGTTAATAAGTCCATCCAAGGGATAGTCACCATTTCTAAAAAAAACATTGTCTATCCTTCATATCTCGGCATACAAAATTACTGTTCATGAAAGAATTAATAGGCCGTGACCTCATGCTTGTTGTGGACGCACAAATGCGTTTCATAATCAATCCCTGTTTTTGAAGCATTGACGATGCCATTCGACAGAATAAGTCTCAGTCGGATATATCGTTCTTGATATTTTAAAACTTCCATTAACCTTTGTATTGTATCAGCGGTACCAGGTACCTAATGAGAAGTGTCTTACTACGAAGTTCACAATTCAGTCGCAAAGTGACGCCGATTGTCGTAAATAGTGTTGCCCTATGGCAAAATATTGTACCACTGTCGATTATAAAGATTACAATTAATCAAATTCAGTATGTATACGGGATTGTTTTCCGGTTACTAATTATCGATAAAGCAGTCACAGTTTCTGACCCTTCCTAAGTGTAGTGGCCGTAGCGCGCACCCTTGGTACATGAGGTTCCAGATTCTGTTGCCAGTGGAAGAAATTCGAACGCAGTAGTAGTGAGATACTACTTTAAATTATAGGTCTAATCTCAAACAGTCTCTCTGCTGACAAAGGATATAAATACAAATCCTAAAATGTCATCGTAAGAACATTTCTCTCAATGACCTCTAACTCCGTCAAAAATTTTAAGATAGCTCCAAGACACCAGGAGTTCTGGTTGGCTGATTTTTGAGTTTAGCGTTCTGTTCAACACCGAGGCTATATGAGACATGGACCTACAGATTGGCGTTGAATCCGAGCTACATGAGCTCCCAACGGGAATTGAACCGGCTCTTCCGCGCCAAAGGCGCGTACGCTAACGTAAATCAGCGAGGGAGTTCAGAAAAAATGCTGTGACAAATAATATGCAAGGGAAGCATGAAGAGCTCGCTCGCTCAGCTCAGAAAGAAAGAGAGAAAAGGTAATGGTTAGAGAAAAAATCGTCTGATATTCTGCTTATATATAAGGCTTAGTAGTCAGGTTGTTAGAGCGTTGGACTCACGTCTTCACAGTCCAGGTTCAATTCCCGGTAGAAGCACCTCAAGCGTTTATCCAGCGTCGTGAAGCAAACTGGGGAGTTACATGAATGAAGACGTGACTCCCATTAGGTCTAGAAACTTCCTGACACGCTTGTTAGCGGGAGGGCGACGCGACATGTTGATCACATGTTCGTTGCTAGACTGGAAGTTGTTCCGCCGGTCAGAAACAAATGGCGTTGGCGCGACTTAGATTCGCGAAGGGCTGTTACTCCAGAGATTATTCTGCTGATCCCAAGTGATACGTGCCTAATGGTTCCTCAATATGCAGAAATTGCTAGAAAACTGTTAAACATTATGGGAAAAGGGACTGCCTGCATGGTCACTTGACTTCAACCTCCATATACTTTGCCGTGTGGGGAATTTCTGAAAAAATAATGTGGTATAAAAATCAGGAATATGGGTCATCTCCGAGCAATGATAAACACAGCAATGGTTACTCGTGATTCATACATATTGAAGCTAATTTGAACTTAAAACGTTTGAGGAAATGTGTTACCAATTGTGGTGGATTTACGGAATATGTTTCGCATTAATGAAATTCGCTCTTTCACAGTGTTCTATTGGTCTCAGATATGATAGCTGCATTTTGTTAAAAAGGTTTCTTTTTTCTCGATTTGTCAGATTGTGGTTAATATCTGTAGACCATTGAACAGAAATATTCGGTTATAAACCAATGTATCTTTGAGAAGAGATCTGGACAATTCAGTTGTTCATTTATTCCATATTATTTTTCTTAAAATTCTGCCACGTAACAATACTTTCAAGATCTTGGTTTTCTGTTTAATGATGGCTTAGTCTAAATTATAATTAGTGCCCTTCGAATGAGGTCACTGAATTGATCTAGCGATGTCCGTAAGATCAAGGAAGTCATACATCGTCAGTACATTAGAGAAAACCAGTATTAGTATTGCGACTTTACTAGTATCCTGAGAACGATTGGGTAACTTGAACGAAGTAGTAGCAGACTAAGCAAGAAAACTAACAACGGTGATCGGTGTGCTGGCCACACACACCCCAAATTAACCCTTTCGCTCCTGGACTTACATAGTTAATTCTATCTTCCTATCAGTTTAGTACATTGTATCAGGCAGTAGATAAGATAGTCAAACTGAATGCATGGCAAATAAATCTTTAAACATTCTATTTTAAGATGAATACATTTATTGCTGTCGTTGGGTGGAATTGGTACAAGATTACCGAGCTCGTCCGTTTGCGTTTCTAATAAGTTACCCGGACTCGGCTCGAACTTAGGATTGAAAGTGTTAATATCGATGACTGGGCGCTGTAAGTCCTTCGGGCTTGGCTCGTTTATATTTTAGATCTTAAACTTGTAGAGAATGTGTAGTCTTGTATTCTTAAATTTTTAAGCTGCAGTTTCTTTTTCTTGCTTCAAAAAATAGAATCAATCATTTAGAAGTGCAGCTTATAACCACAGAAAAAGGTATATGTACGGCTACTCCTTGAATATTAAAAATTCAGATACACATTCATTAGTGTTAAAATTGCTTTGTCAGTTCTTTATGTGCAGCTATAAAAGTGCAGGGTGGAACATATGAGATGTAATAAAGAAAAAAGTACTGGAGTGATAAGTTCTGGTACTCTACCGCACTATTAGGGGGGCGCGGTGGCTCAGTGGTAGAGCGTTCACCTCTGGTGCTTGGGGTCCCGGGTTCGATCCCAGCCCCCGCCAAGTGAACTTTGTGGTGGACAAACACCGTGCTCGTGGGTTTTCTCGGGGTTCTCCCGTTTCCTCCCACTTTCTTCATTCCACCATTTCACTCATCTCTCATAATCACCGTCTCCTTTAGCCTAACCGGCATAACCGTGGGACGTAAAACTCAAAGATTTCATTTCATTTCATTTTCTACCGCACTATTGTCTAGTGTGGTAAACATCTTCGAATTAGTTCCCTTTGGTCTCCATACACTTCCGCATTCACTGCTGTCATTGTTGGTAACAATACTGGTAGTCATCTTCTGCAAGAAGGTCTACCGTTTTCGACTTGAGTTCTTCCACTGAGGCAAAACGTGTTCTCGTGAGGCCGGACAGTAGTCTTAAGAAAAATAAATATTTTTTTTAAAAAAAGAATCACAGATTATCAGATCCGTTAAATAGGAGGGGGCGGGGGTATTACATGACAGTAACATTTTCACGCGCCAAAATTGCCTGACAGGCAGAGAACCTTATGGACTGGTGAAGAATTCATCAATTTTTCGATAGTTGTGTTCTCTTTCTCCTCACTTTTTGGCTAATTCTGGTTAAAACCTCATGTTAGTAGTACTGATGTAGTAATAGAACTATCGTACCGGTAGGACCCCCTCCAAATGTATATACAATTCCATGAATGTCAAAGAATGTTAAGCATCATTGCCTTTAATTTTGAGCGTGACGCGCGTGTTTTTTCGATCCGGGGCACTTCTGCTACAAAGTGGTTCTTGAAACTTAAAGGACAAATGATTGCAACTTGGTACACAAGTTTGTCTTTCCAGAGTTTTCGAGAAATTAATGCGCCAGCGACGATCAAAGTGAGGGCTTCAAGGAATTTTATTAAATCACAACTCTAGCTCACACATGGCTCTCGAGCAACAACATGCAAGTAGCGCTGCATCCTGCCTATTAGCTGCACTTTGCATTAGTACTTCTACTTCTTTCCAAGACTTACGAAATCAAGAGGATCATGTTCGATGGTGACGAGGGAGGTACTACAAGCTTTCAGTGCAGAAATTGACAGTTTGAAGTTCATGAAGTTCTTACTTGGCGCGTCCGTCCATTGAACTAGATATGCTTTTAATGTCGTAATCCTTATTCAACTTTGAATTGCGACTGTATTATGCCCTTCCGCATGGAGCAATCAAATGATATCATCAGGCTCCTCGATTGCACTAGGTATGATTTCAAGCTCGCTAATCCACAATGATTCAACGGAAGAGTGTCTATCGGGTGGGGAGGAGGGTGATGTCTAATGAGAAACCTTTTCTTATCCCTGTTTCCTCATATATATATATACTAATCGGCGAAGCAATGAGAATGTCGCCTTTGATTCCGATGGAAGCAGAAACTTGACAACTGTACCACATGCTGACACATTGCTACTGTCGGTAGTAAAAACGTAAATGGTCCGGAGATAAAAAGTTTCCGTTTTTATTCCATAGAGATGCTATTGTAACAATAGATAGTTACATACGAGAGTGGGACAGTAATTGGAACACTTCATTCACTAGCTTCCTCTTACAATCAAGTTATATAATTGAGTGCATATTTGAACTGTGGAATGCATTCGTTGAGGTACTGGATTTTTCAGAATCGACGGCTCTTATTGTTTCCATATATTTAATTCAAAGATCCAGAATCCTTTATAGGTTAAAGAGACAGATGATGATTGAAGATTCGATAGTGTGTTATCGGGTAGCCAGTGTTTACCATGCGTGGTCCCGTGTTGAATACACACGTGAAGGGATGTCGGTTTGTATATGTGAACAATATTCAAAGGCTGTAACCGACCAGCTGAAGGCTACTCCAATATCCGCGATCCAGTATTGTAATGTTCTAGAAATAAAAGAGGTTAAAAAAATCAGTCTCATTAAGTTACTTTATTTACACACCTTGTATCAAGGTTTAATTTGTTAATTTACCAGTGGGGGGATAGGTGGATCACAATGTGTAGTGCATTTACATATACATTAGGGACAGTGGGGCTTCAAAGTTGTGAGATGGCCAAAAATATTTCCAGGAGCCTCCTCTAATCAGATTTAGGATTTAGATTTCTGGGCTTTCGGCCATTTAGCCCTCCACGTTTTTGAGGGATGACGTCCCGCGGCGAGCACACAATCCGGGGCAAGGGAAGGAAGAAAGGATGGGGGAAGGAAGGAAGTGGCCTGGGACCTATAAGTTAGGTACTACTCCGGCATTTGCCTGGTGTGAATGAGGAAAACCCTCATTCAGGGTGGCTGGCCTGAAAAAGCGTTTTTTACACTTTTTCAACCGAGTGCCTCTACAGGGAATCGAACCCGGGACCGCTCGCACCGAAGTCGAGAGCGTTAGCGACTACGGTACGCGGGGCCACCTCCTCTAATTTTGCTTATTGCCAACCACGTCTGCTCTTCTTTCAGTTATTAAAACGAGATAATTCAACACAACCACCGACATTTGCACTACTCTCGTTTCCCGACTCTGTGAAAACGATACTATTAGCATTACATTTAGCACGTTTTTATGCTGGTGGGACTTCTATATCAGTATTAACTTCATCAGAAAGTTTTACCTTACCTGATGCAGTGCTTTCATTTGCTGTTGTATTTGGTGGTTTCTGTTCCTGTTGTTTCGTGCTGGGAGCATAAAATTACAATATAGTTCGTTGTTTTTCCATTATGACGGCTGTACGTAAATGGTACTACACACACGCACTTTAAGATTAGTTACACGAACGCAAATATTCAAAAATAATATACACGCAAAGGTTTATGATTTCATTAAAAAAAAAAAAAAAACAGAATATTGATCGATAAGTAAGTAAGTATTCGGTTTACATCGGTGTAAAATGCACTCCGCGCAAGAACGAACGCATAGCTACCATCAACTCAACACGAGAGAACACTAGATGGCTCATCCACATCTAACTTGCTGCGAACAACTCTAAAGTCCTGGCCCTGCCTATTTCTTTTCTTTTTCTTTAAAGCCAAATAAAACCTATATAACTCTTTGATTGTTTGAAAATCCAAATTAACCGAAGTGGTGTATTGTTGTCAACTTAACGCTGGCCCCCATGTGGTTACGACCGATAGAGGAAAGCATCTATGTTTTCCTACGCTCAACGAGCAATAAAACTTGATGTCCCATACGGATCTGTCACGGTGACAGCCGCAGGCGAAAAACAATATGGCATTGACCCCGCAAGCGCGAATGTATAGGAACTTGAATTTCCTTTATACTTGTAATTTTCCCCATTGCCCTTATTTCTTCTCAACAACCATTCTATTCTAGTGATAGTGTAGGTTTCCAGTGTTCTCCTGTGATCAAATTTTCCAGTTCTATTCCTTTATTAGCTATTAAAAAAAGTACTGTAGATGACAACACATACTTGTATATATTAGGGTGGAACGTTTTGCACTTTTGTTGGAAATTCGATGATAGCTAGTGCGGAAAAGGTGAAATTAGTGGCACCGACCTTACTGATTAAAAAATTTTTTTTTTGGGAAATCCCTTACCCTGCCCAACGGAAGTTTTTTAAGTGTTTGGTTAGGCAACACGCACACCACCAATGACAGAAAAGCTACTTGTGGTCGATTTTAGAGTTACCTGATGGCTATAATACAATTATTTTATTAAAAGAAACTTGTAGCAATGCCAGTAAATAATTTTAAAATGTTTATGAGTCAAAGTACAGCCATATTAGCTCAGTTGTTGGAATTAATGTCCAGATTTTTTTTTTGGTATGCCACGTTAACGATGATTATAGGCATAACTCTTGATATAACACGATTTGTTTTTGGCAACTCTTCGCTTGTTATATACACCTACAACAAATGCCATCTAGCGGCAGGCTACACAACTTCGTGGTTGCTTACTTTGGCCACGCTCTTCGAGCGTCGTCTCAACGTCCGGCTCCGTCCAGAAGGTTCGCGCACCTCCCGCTCGCCTCGTTGGTTCCAGAACCTACGCCGACGTTTCTAGAATATTCTCGCTCGAAGTTCGGCGGTGGTATAAATATTGCGTACTTCGGCCAACCAATCCAACAGGGCAGTTTATTGCAGCTTAAACTTTAACGGTTTTAGTTCGCTACTGTTTCTGTTAAGACAGAGAATTTATGCATTGTACCTAAAGTTACAGTCTTCTTAGTGCGATACGATTCAGAGACATTTTGTATACTTTGGTTCTCAAGTTCCGAAACAATGGAAAGCAAGATGAAGAAAAAGCGGGAAAGTGTGAAACGAGGCTTATTTGGCACTCCAAGTGAAATGAGTGAAGTGCAGTTACCCACGTACGCTGACGTTATGCGACATTATCATTGGTTTCGAAGTGGTTTAAGTGGTGACGAAAGTGTAACTAAATTACCAGTGACTGACATTTGTAAATCAGTTGGACAAAGAGTTGTACATATTTGGCGTAAAGCATGCATTCCTGTGGGTCAGTGGGTCATGTTTTCTGAGTGGGTCAGTGGGTCGTGGGTCAACAGCATGTGACCCACTGTGATCAACCACCCACCATGACCCACATTGACCCACCACCCACCATGACCCACTGACCCACCACCCACCATGACCCACCACGACCCACTGTGACCCACCACCCACCGTGACCCACTGTGACCCACCGACTCAGTATGATCTACCGACCCTTTCTGCTCACTGCATTGTAGACAGTATCCTCTGAAGACTGATAAATTTGTCTCCGTTTTACTTTCAAGACCTTCATTTCCCTTTCTTTTCCACTTGTTTCTGTCTACTTACCTGAGGTGAGTATATCTAAGTGAAAAAAGAACTTCAGGCACTTTTGGATATTCATATTTTTAATAGTAATAATAGCAATTGGCCTTACACTACAACTTGGCTTTCGAGACCTGTGGGTTATTAGAGCTAACTACTGGAAAAAATACATTTTTGAATCACTGTAATATATAAATTATTTATAAAAAATTGAATGTAATTATGTGTGCCTGATCATCACGGTCAAATTGCAAAGTCAAATGAAATTACTTTTGGTACATTTAGTTAGGCCTTAATCCAAATCGGGGTGTTATATTGCTTTTATTATAATGCATAATATCCTAAGGAGGTAGTGAGGATCCGAATTTTTGCGAAAAAAAAAATGAGTATCTCGCAAGCCGTTAAACCTACGGAGCTGAAATTCAGTGTATTAACTCTTTATTGAATGTGTCCTAGCATTTTTTAAAATTCTCCTTTATGTCTGTGTGTGTGTGTGTGGGGGGGGGGGGGTACTTTCTATATATGAAAAATTGGTAGTGAGTTGGTTTGTAAAAATGATCGAAAACGATCGATGTTATTTAAGAAATAAATCAGAAACAAAAAATACAGTGCTTGGCTTCATATATCCATTGCTTTCTGCTATAATAATTGCTGAAGTTTATGTTTATTATATGGAGCGCTCACAGCACAGGACAATCAACCCATAAAGTTGTAAGAAAAATAGGCATAAAATTTGCACTGTAAGCTTAATTACACGGAAATTTGAAGTTTGGATTGTATGCATAATTGTATGGAAAATTTTACACTTTTTCCCTTTACGTTGGTCTACTTACTTTGATTTGGAACTTTGAAATTTCATCCTTTTTTGCACTGAAAAGTATTGATAATTCAACAAGGAAATAATTATACTATGATAATTTAATTGAAATTCATCGTAATTTGGCACATGGCAAACAGCAGTGTGGTAATTGAAGTTGAAGAAGGAGGGAAATTCCCATTCACCTCTGAATACTTTCCAGAAACCTCGTTCCCTTTCGCTTTCTAGACGGGGGAGGGAACTTGGTAATGGTATCAAACCTTCATGTGTAATTACAAAAATTAAATTTATAAAAAAGAGATCACAAATAAGAAATCATCAGTTTATCAGGCTTTAATTTATAATTTATTCATAAGATTCCCTATCAAAGGCGTGGTAGATGAAGTTTCTGTTCTACATGGGTCGACATTGCCAACTGACATGGTCGATATGGAAAATATGTTGTATGATGATAGAGAGATGATACTTCTTGCTGAGTATTTCAAACCTGACCAAGAAAAATCGTTATCAGACTTGTCGATGAGAAGTTGTAGAAATCGGGTAGAAGTATTATCAGTTTCCACGACAGAGTGCGAACGGGGATTTCCCCTTATGAATTTACAGATGACTGATATTAGAAATAGATTAAGTGCTCAAACATTGTCTAACTTGTTGTTCATCAATGTTAATGGCCCACTGCTAGACAAGCTCAAAGTAGACGAGCTAGTTATTTCTTGGCTGAAGGATGGACATCATTCCACTGCGGATGATTTACCACCAAAAAGTTACCAACAGAAAATAAACCCGATTTCAGATTTGTTTTAAGGTGGAAAATTACGAGTTACGGAAAATGTATAGGGGGTTTGCTTGTATTACTAATGGCTTATTTGTGTTATTCAACTTTGTACCTACTTTTTAGTAAGTCTCTTCTTTGCTTTAGGAAAACTACTTTTGAATAAATATTCATAATAATAGCAATTATGCACATTTGTAACTTAAATTTAACGTGGTGTTTTAGTGATTACACAAATTACAATTATGAGCATACTTTATGGAGATGCTCTCACATAGCGTACCCGAGCACCTTTATACCCTATGAACAACTGATTCTTTTGTGAGAAAAATACTGTGAACTGAAAAACCATAACCTTTTCCATATTGTACAGGGGTATTTTCCTGCGAATAGAAGTTTCTTGTGGAATGCGTTCAGAAATTAACACTTGCAAGAATACTCTCTTAGTACAAGTATATTTTAGGCACACACTAATTTCCCCCCACCTCGAACTGTTTCAATTTCCTCACTGACAAACGCTTTACCACTTTATATCGTAAAGTTCAGATCCACCGTTATTGTAACAGAGTGTTGCTTGAGTGATTGACTAGAAATTCAAACTCCAATTAGTGACAATTTCACAGTCTTGTTTTATTACAAGTGTAAACTCTTTAGTCAGTTCAGAAGAGGCCGTGGATCGTGTTCAGAGTTGATGATGATGGATTTTGGTGAGTTAGAGTAGGTCAAAGTGGATGAGAGTGGTTTATGGTGGGTGGTGGGTCACGGTGGGTGGTGGGTAGAGTGGGTCGCCGTGAGTGGTGGGTCACCGTGGGTGATGGGTCACGGTGGGTCATGGTGGGCGGTGGGTCACGGTGGGTGGTGGGTCAAGTTTTCGTTGACCCACGCCAACTCTGGTGAGCAGATTTAAGGGGCAGACAACCAAGAGAGACGCTGGAAGTGTTGAAGCAAGTCATTCAACTAGTGGGGTTAGGCATAGGTACAGGTCAAAGATACTGGCGTCGTCAGGGGAATCCAGCGAAGCTGTTGAATCGGGAAGCACGTCGAGATCTGACTTCGAGATGCGACCAAGAAGGAAACAGCCTAGAGCGCATCTGTCTTCAAAATACAGCGGAGACAGCGTTTAGAACTGGAGCTTCAGACAGACAGGTTGCTTTGCCCGCTTCTGCCGTACTTCAGGACGCGAGACTCATAACGCCAGAGGACAAAAATCTTGTTGTTGACAGATCTAAGATACGAAGAGGAAAAGATAAACTGGGTGGGAAGATCCAGAAAGAAAAGACTCACCTAGGCCGGGTGATTACAAGTATCTACTTCGACGGAAAAAATGATGCAACTCTTGTGCAAGAAAAAATAACGGCAAACTACGAAGACGAGAGGTTACAGAAAAGCATATCACAGTTCTATCGGAGCCCGGTTCAGAATACTTGGGTCATGCCACACCTAAGTCAGGCATTGGGAAGGATATTGCCGACTCTATATTGGAGCTTTTAGAGAAGAACCAGTACGACGTGTCAAGTCTTGAGGCAGTCGGCAGCGATGGTGAAGCCACGAATACAGGATGGGATAACGGCGTGATAAGTCAGATACAAAGACCCCTAGGAAAGGAACTGCAGCATCTCATTTGCCTTCTTCATACCAACGAGTTGCCGCGGTTTGACACCTGGGTACCGAATTGGATGGTGGGACGACCGGATCCAACGCTTTTTCCGGCCCCATCGGAAAGAAAGGATTGTGAACGTTCACCGATCGTCTCCTTCACATCCATTCCCGTTGAATGGGTGTTTGAAATGGAAAAACCAGATGGTTTAAGCAGCGACCAGAATTATCTCTTTGAAATTTGTAAGGCTATTGCTACAGGAATGTGTACTACCAATCTAGCAAACAGAAAACCAGTACCATTATCACTGGCCTGTAAGATGCTTCGCCACTACATCAGTACTGATAAACCTAGTTAAAGTTTGTGTCTACTTTGCCATACATTGTTAAAGTATACGCTCCCGTCTGGTTTTCAATACGGCGAAATCCTTCGTGCGAAATGGGCGATATGCATCTGTTTAGCATAGTTAAGCTATCACGTTTTATGCCAGAAAATCTACAACACATAGTTCATTCTGTTCTACAAACAAACGGATACTACGCTCATCATGAAAACCTGCTGATAGCGATGACAGCAGATGAAAAGCCGCATATTCGAACGTTAGGCTGGAGAAGGATAAAAAAAGTGCCGCAGTCAGAAGACTCCGAGATCAAGCTGCCCACGTGACTTCATTGTTCCGAAATTAAACTTTACAGTTAAAAATTACTACGACACGATTAATTGGCCTAAATGTCTAAAAGAGCCGCCAATCACACGAAACATAACGGATCAGCAGCTTGAAGAAAACATCCGAACTTCAGCTACTCTAATAGCAACATTCCCTTGCCATAGTCAAGCTGTGGAACGCACAGTGAAGCTGGTGTCTGAGGCAGCATCGAAAAAGTGCGGGCAAAACGCAAGAGAGATCTCGATGTGCAACTCGATGTGTAACCCACCTCCCCATGGTGAGTTCTGGGTTATTTTGCGTCTAGAGCAAAATAAGCGAAAAGAGTTGCAAAAAAAAAAAAAAAAAAAAAAATGGTATTATATCAAGGACTATGCCTATCATCATCGTTAACGTGGCATTTCAAACAAAATCTGGACATTAATCCCAACAACTGAGCTAATATGACTGTACTTTCACTCATAAACATTTTAAAATTATTTACTGGCATTGTTACAAGTTTCTTTTAATAAAATAATTGTATTATAGTCATCAGGTAACTCTAAAAACGACCACAAGTAGCTTTTCTGTCATTGGTGTTGTGCGTGTTGCCTAACCAAACACTTAAAAAACTTTAAGTCCGTTGGGGCAGGGTAAGGGGTTGTCCAAAAAAAAAAAAAAAAAAAAAAATCAGAAGGTCGGTGCCACTAATGGCACCTTTTCCGCACTAGCTTTCATCGAATTTCCAACAAAAGTGCAAAACGCTCCATCCTACTGTATATTCTTGCCTTTGCTTGGGAGGCTGTAGGATCAAAAATTTCAAACATATGTTGACCGCAAGAGCAATAAACATTTCTTTCTTCTGTAATGTGATGCACGGGGAAAGAGGGAAAACTTGTCCACTTGTGCTACTGCTAGTACTTCAATTGTTTCTTTTCTTGTCGGCGGAAGAAGAAACACATTACTTGTATATTGATGTCCGGTGCTCCGAGTTTCAATGGTAAGCTTAAATATCAAGGGCCTTACACAGAGTCGTTCTGACAAGTGATTAGTATCATACCAAAGAGTTCGACTAACATGTTTCCTGCAATAGTCAGGCCTTTAGTAGGACGCTAAACATACTTCAAAACGAATCTGCATAAGGCGGCAAATCTTTCCCTTTATCTTTGCTGACAAAGAGTCAGGGGACCTTGCAAATATACTACAGATCTTCAAACAACACGCATCTTTGGTTTTGTTTTCTTGCAAGATTCGTTTAAAACTTCCCAAAACAGTATTTTTATGCGAGTAGCTAGCCCAAACAAATACAGCCTCATGTACA
This sequence comes from Thermobia domestica, assembly GCF_964235325.1. Taxonomy (NCBI): domain Eukaryota; kingdom Metazoa; phylum Arthropoda; class Insecta; order Zygentoma; family Lepismatidae; genus Thermobia; species Thermobia domestica. The sequence goes on along the minus strand of NC_137460.1, from coordinate 40,612,354 downwards.
GGAAAGAAGAAAAGGGAAGTGAGGCAGAAGTAGCGTCATCCAAACCTAGAAAACAGAATACTCTACGATTGTGATTTTCCATATTTTCCATGATAAAGGAACTATGTACAGAAAGGGGAAAACCACTGTCCCTGCTTGGGACTACATTAGCTAAAACAGAAGCCGGGATGATTATTCCAGGGGGGATCTCCCAGGCATCCCCCGTCAAATCGAACACTGCCTTGTAGAATATATAAGGCAGTGGTCGATTTGATGGGGAATGCCTATAGTAATAGTAATAGTTTTTAAAGTAAAGAAAGTACTATAGATTTAACGAAACTTCTGTAGACAAACCGTGTGTGAGGAAGACCTTGGTTCGATTTTCGGTGATTTCGGATCCCACATTAATTTATAGATCCATGTCTCCATATAGTCTTGCTGCTGGAAGAGATGCAAAACTACAATTGAACAACGAACTGAGTGTGAGTCTCCTTTTCTGAATAACAAACAAGTACATCTATGCAACAATTAAGGGTAAAATTAGTAATTTCACGCAGTTGACAGTATAATAATTATTTTCATACATTTGAAATCAATATCATTTTTTTTTTTTTTTTTTTTTTACGTTAACAAATCGTGTGCAGATGACTTTGAACTTGTGATGAAATGTCCATCTAAAGAGCAAGATGTTTCCATGAAGTGATTCAATCTTCATATGAATAACTTAACTTCTTGTGAGAAAGTCCACAGAACAAATGGTTGAAACCGATAGGACACCCTTCATGAACTGAACAAAATTATATACATGAATGTAAAATAATAATAATAACCTTTTGTGGCGCAGAAGTACTATGACAGTCGTTGCCAATAATATGAGGTGCGTACCAGAAGTACGTGCCGTTTTCCCATAGTTCAAAAACTCATAAGGATACAATTACACATGAATTAACTTTAGACTTTAAGGCTTAACTATCCACAATTTTAAGCTTCTGTGTGTTTCTTTTTAATATATTCATCTGTGAAAAAATATTTTTTTATATACTGACCTAAAATAACTGATTTTACCATAGAAAAAAGGGAATTTGTAAATTGATGACGTCATACCCCCCTATGTTCTGACGCTCGGAAGCGTATAGATTCTTCCAAGGCTTTCTTGAATGCCTCCTCTCTTGGAAAATAGAAAAAAAAAAAAAAAAAAAAAACGGAACTAAATAGCATTCTTAGTTCTCTTTTAATCGAATCTTTAAGACACTACAATATCGGTCGAAAACGAACGAAAAAACTTAAAAGGGTTAAGTGAATACTTTGGCTAACAATACGGTGTGGTGGATTTCTTCGGAAACCAGTTTTCATAAACCAGAACTTCTTACTCAATATTTTACTTTTAGAAGCCTTAAATTCCCGAAATCTACACCATTACTATGAAAGCGTTTAGCATGATATTTTTGGTTTTAAAGTACCGTAATAACTACGCCCTTGAGTTTCGGATTAACAATGGGTCAGCAAACAAGGCGACGCTAATACCATGCACGTGACTCTAAATGGCCTTATCTCAACTTTTCTTTGTTGTCGAAATAGAGTGAGAAGTCATGTTGTTTGTTGCTTTTGGGTGAGAAGAGTGGTCCTGTTGCTACGGACACCTCTGAGTCATCGCTTCCAAGAAATAGTTTCTATTGCACGCCTTGTGTAGCACCTCAGTTTGGCTTCGGAATTCGGACTGCGCAGTCGTAGTGAGATGTGGATACGTAATATTATGATTAGTGCGTGAGTGTCTTCCGATTATTCGTTTATTGGGCAAAGAATAAGTGACCGTCATGAGTGGCAGAGACAGAGACAAATTCCGTAAATACGAAAGTGGGGCTGCGAAAGCCAAGAAACGGAAATATAAAGAAGATTTCATTCAGAAGCAAAAGGGATCTTTGGACAAGTTTGTTGTAGCGGTAAAAATCAGCGGATCAACACCAAAAACTTGAGAACACGGATGATGATTTGTCTGTGACTGAGCGACCGGTGTGATGCGACAGACCAGGTTGTGATACCAAGTTTTGCGTCCGACGAAGAAAACAAACTAGCCGGCAACAAAACTGTTTCTACGCCCTGTTGGCCCAGAAGCAACAATGAAAACTTGGTGCAATTCTCTGGGGACAACGTTGTTGCAACAGACCCAGAAAGTGACCTCTCCTGTGAAAGCGCGACCATTCCTCTGCATACTTCTGACACTCTTCAAACGACGAGCACACTGTTCGAGGACATATACGATCCAGGTAATTGGAAACATATTAACAGTGAAGTGCGTGACATGTTAGTGGAGAAGGGTCCAATCAGGCTACGTGACTGTGAATACCCAAAGGACGAAGGTAACAGACATTTTTCGAACAATTTCTTTACACGGAGGATGCCGAACGGAAAAACAGTGGATAGGCGATGTCTAAGTTATTCGAAGATCAGAGACAGAGTATTTTGCTTTCCTTGTAAGTTGTTTGGCACGACTACTACTAGAGGCCAGTTAGCAAACTAAGGCTGCTGCGACTGGAAGCATCTTGGCGATAAACTTCAGCACCACGAAGTTTCTGTAAATCACGTTAAGTGCATGGCAGCGTGGTTGGAATCAGCTCGGAGAATGTCCAATGGTAGCGCAATAGATAACATGATGCTAGAACGAATTAGAAAATCTGCATTGGCGCGCAGTGTTAACAAGAATTCTAGCGATTGTACAGTACCTTGCCGAAAACAACAGCGCATTTCGTGAGAGAACGGAGAAACTTTATGCGCCGAACAATGGTCAGTTTTTAGGCTTAGTTGAGATACTGGCCAAATTCGATCCAACCATGCAAGAACATCTCCGCCGAATTAAGAACGACGAGGCTCACGACCATTACCTCGGGCATAGGATCCAAAACGAGCTTATCGACCTGAAGGGGAAAATTATTGATAAAGTGAAACTTGCTAAATATTTTGCCGTCTTCCTTGATTGCACGCCTGATGTTGACCACAAAGAGCAGATGTCCCTAATATTGCGTTTTGTGGACGTATCAGATCCGGAAGTGAAGGTGGTGGAGCACTTCATCGAATTTCTGGATGTGGACAACGCAACAGGAAAGGGGTTTTCTGAAGTTCTTCTTGCCGCACTGGCGAACCTCCGTCTGGACATCGCCGATTGTCGTGGCCAGGGGTACGACAATGGTGCGAACATGAAGGGAAAACACCAAGGAGTTCAAGCGCACATTCTTCGCATGAACAGTCGAGCATTTTACACTCCGTGTGGCTGCCATAATTTGAACCTTGTTTTAGGAGACATGGCTAAATGCAACTCCCAAGCAGTGACGTTTTTTGGTGTCATACAGAGAATATATAAATGCTTTGCTGCCTCGGCTGAAAGGTGGAAAATTTTGGAAGAAACCGTGCCTTTCATGACTACAAAATCACTTTCAGAAATGCGGTGGGAGTGCCGCCTGGAAAGTGTGAAAGCGCTGCGTTATCAGACGAAAGAAGTCACTGTTGACGGGAGGCACTTTGACTGTCGCAGATGCCGCCAATGATCCGCTAGTAAAAAGTGAAGCCGAATGTCTTGCAAATTATGAGCTCGACAGCTTCGAGTTTATTCTGAGCTTAATCATGTGGTATGACATTTTATTTGCTGTGAATGCTGTCAGCAAAACTTTGCAATCAGCTGACATGCAGCTCGATACAGCAATACAGCAAATCAAAGGCCTTGTTACTTTCTTGAGAGAGTACCGGGAAACCGGATTCTCCGATGCTATGATCGCAGCAAAGGAAATTGCGTCCGAAATGAACGTAGCTCAGAAATTCAAGGAACGAAGAGTCAGATGCAAGAAAAAACAATTCGATTATGAGGGTAACGACGAAGAAACATCTTCAGCGGAGGAGTCCTTCAGAACAGGATATTTCTTATGGATAGTGGATCAAGCACTTACCTCAATGGAAAAAAAGATTCGAACAACTGGAAGAGTATGCTTCAATCTTTGGATTTCTATACAACTTGAAGGGTTTGCGGTCATTGAACGACGATTATTTGTTAAAGTGCTGCATGGATTTGGACAACATGTTACACGCAGAAGATTCACGCGATTTGGACGGAATTGACTTGTGCGCAGAATTGAAGATTTTTCGAGAAATGCTTCCTGATAACATCAATGCCGCCCAAGAGTGTCTTCAGTACGTTTGGCCCATTCGGGATTCATTTCCCAACATCGTTGTTGCATACAGAATTATGTTGACAGTTCCTGTGACAGTTTCCAGCGCGGAAAGAAGCTTTTCGAAGTTGAAACTTATCAAAAACTATCTACAATCAACAATGTCGCAAAGCAGATTGTGCGGTTTAGCTATTTTGTCCATCGAAAAGGAAGTTGCCTCAACAATGGACTACGAGGACCTTATCAACGATTTTCCACAGCGAAAAGCCAGAAAAGTGGACTTCCGTCTGTGACAGTCAAAGCAGCTGCTTCGTAAGTCAGTGATAGTTTTATTATGTGTTCTAGTTTGTTGATCTTGCATGCATGTAAAATGTTTCCGAATCATTAATGTCGCAAGTTATATCGACCCCCATGCCATAAGAACCCCTTACCCCCTCAAAAATTTCACCTGTTTCCTGGCTTCGGGGGGGGGGGAGGCTACGCCTACCGAACCCCCCCCCGCCCGGGGTCCCGCATACTACTAAGGCCGCCTCAGTCCCAAGAACTGTCCCCCAGCGACCTGTTTGTTTTCAAAATTAAAAAAATCATTGCGAGACAGACGGTTTTCCGTACAGATATGGCCTCAGAAGTGACATTTTTTTTGCCTAAAATACACCCTCCAAAATGACTTCGGACATACTTTTGAAAGAATGATATACAGACTACAACGATGTATGGAGATGGTCGGAGATTACGTTGAAAACTGACGGAAAGATCTCACCCAAACATTGCACATGATCGGAGTTACATATAAACTGGAGCTACTTTTGCTACACACCTCGTAGTTGACCGTTATTTTGCTGTAAAGAAATGTTATTTACTTCTGTACTGTATATGTAGCAAAATACATCTAACTAACAGACTGTGTGTATTGTTTGTATTTTCCCTATGATATCACACACTACTTTTAATCAGCATAGTGTACTTGATGCAAGCTGCTGGTATCCATAATTTTGGCTGGGCTCAAAATTTTATTTTTTCATTCCTATCAAGCGACCATGAACCTGGCTATATAAAAGCATGGGGAGACAAATAAAATAACCCCTCGTGGCTTTTTTAAAAAATGTAAAACACACATTTTCATTTACAGCAGGAACTTCGCTATATATTGTTCAATTTTGTTTAAATATTTTTCACATCAACTACAGAACTGTAACCATTAAGATAACTGTTACGATAACCCAATGTTGTCACATAATTTATTTTCTAAGAGTATCCGACATTTCTGAGAATTTCGTTGACAAATGTAACGCTCTGAAAGTCCTTGCAGGAAATGACTCAAAGAAACATGTCAAAATACTGGATGCTACCTTAATGCGCACACATAATCAAAGTATATATTGTTAGTATGGTAATTAGAAAGGGGTTGTGATCTTCTAAAATAGTCCTCATTTGGTGAATATTCAAATGTATGCATATTTAGAGTTTAATGCAGAAAGTAAGGTTCGTACATGTAGTTCTTTTTCATGTCTGTATTGGTTGCTTCTACACGTGAGGCATTCCGAGTAGTAAAGGTTAACTCAATAAAAGCTTGTTTCCTGAAAATGCACTCTAAACGAACAAAAACGTCCTGTTTACTTGAAACTGTATTTTTTTAGGGAAAGGGGAACAACTGTCCACGAATTATACATATAACCGCGAGAACTGGCTGCCATAGAGCAGTTTTGTATATTGGAAAACATCAAATGTAATTTTTTTTTTTTTCCGAGCGTTCAGATTGCACGTATCTTTTGTAGAGTTTGTCCTTACTGTCCGAAACGCCTTTTATATGCACACTGCAAAACGTATTTATAGAGTAAATTCAGAGATTTTCTTGGATAAATAGTAGTATATTTCAATTGTATTATTCTAATATGTTTACAATGCAATACCATATGGAGTCCTAGTTTAGGGACACTCAGATTTAGAAAATTTACAGAAGGAATGCATTTCACTTCAGAAGAGTAATGTGTAAGTATAATAATCGAGATCTTAGTATGGCAACATGGAAATTTTAAAACTTTTCTCTCTCTTGGGAGGGCTGTTTTATAATTTAGTAAGGTCTCTTCTTCGTAACTGCATCTACATATTCTATCCTTGATCTTCCTTTTCCTGGTTTTCCTTCTGCCTTTCCTGCTATCAACACGGTGATCCAATCGGAGTGCCAAATAAGGCCAAGCATGCTGTTTCTTCTTTTTCCTATTATCTTCATGATCTGTCGTCTTTCATTTCTTTTCCTTTCGGTCCATGATATGCGCAGCAATCTGTGCTAACACCACATTTCAAATGCTCCAGCTTGGATATTTCAAGGTAGAAATACGAAATGCGAAGAGTATGCTCTTTAGCACGTGAAGTAATGCCTCAAGGCACTCTCCAAAGTGATAATGGGTAAAGATATCTGAAAGCTATCCCACGCATGTTTTTTTGTACCATATGAAATGTTTTGCTATCTTCGTTTACGAGTATATCCGCCGTCGCTGACGCGCGGATCCCTGCCCTGACTCGATCAGATACACTTTTCGCTTTCCGTGATCACCTAGCACAAGTTGGTTAGTGTCTTCTGCACTATTATTTTTCATGCCCATTCTGTATTTATAGGAAACATAAGTAAGCACTCTTAAAATGAATCTGGACTCAGTAATGGAATTTATCCTTTAAGAAACACGCTTTGAGGTAGTAAGAGAGTGTTTCTTGATACCACGTTAATATTTCATGAATGTAAGTATGATCCCTAAACTAGGACTGCAACCAATGGCCTTATTTGTTTGATTAGAAAAAAAAAATAAAAAATAAAAACTACAAAATATTACAAAACCCGATGAACTTTCCTGAATTTGCCTCTCCTGAACAAATTTTAAGTACCCGTTAAGAGCACATTTGGGTGTCCTTGTCCCTATTAGTTACATTGACGTAATGTGACGTAATTAAAAAAAAAAAACAGTCTACTATGTTATTTAACAATATATTTAGCTTCTTTACATAAACACAACTTCCAAATTCTATATACATCAAAATGAACTGCTGTAAATAAAATGCTTAGTCAGAACAAATGTTATAATTACCGGACATAAAAATGCTTACCGTACAATTAAAAAATAAACATAAGACATATTAAACGCACAGTAGTAAATATTATCTCATGAAGCACTTCGAAAAAAACACACTTCTTGAATTCCTGAATAAATAACTGAGTAATCTTAATTTAATGTTACTGCATATGATTTGGTATTCGCTTCACAGATATATATATTATATTTTTATCATCACATCCCATTCAAGGCACTGTAAACTAAGGAAATCGTTGCACTTTCCTACGTATTCTGCAAACCAAAATAGAAATAAATATATAGTAATTTTTTATCATATCCATGTTTATTCTTTCAATTTTTTGATCCACACATATTCCTTATAATGCTTATAGTTTCTGTTTTCTCCCTTATATATGTATACACAGGGTGTTTCAAAACAACACCGGCAACGTTTGGGAGGTGATTCCTGACACCAAGATAGGACAAGAAGTATACACAAACCTGGGTGCACAAATGCTTCCTTTCGGAGTTATAGGCTGCCGATAACATGAAAAAAATTAACTTTAAAGGTCCATAGCTCCAAAACATGAGACCTAGCAGAGTCGGGTCAAGACTTTATTTAGGAACTAGTATGTGCCCTATCCAAATATTCCTGTCAGATAATGCGTTACTCCTGCAACAATATTTATAGAGGTAGTTCGTGCGTACTTCAAATTATTTGCCCGTATCCAAACTGCCTTCATAAAAATCGTTACGTGAGTACCTCAGGATTCTGAAACATGTACTTTTGGATAGCGCATATATGAGTTCCTAAGTGAAGTCTTGACCCGACTACGGTACTTCCCATAGGTTTGGAGCTATGGATCTTTGAACTTTATTTTTTCATGTTTTCGGCAGTCTATAACTCCGAAAGGAAGCATTTGTGCACCCAGGTTGGTCTATACTTTTCGTCTTACCTTGGTGTCAGAAACCACCTCCCAAACCATCATCAATCTGGGACAAAACATTGTATGAATCCCCTAGTGCTTTGCATTTGTTTCATATTTAAATTCTCTGACATTAAAAATTGAAATCACACTCTTACAGATAAGCATGTTTGAAGTGAAAAGTACATTGAATGTAGGTAACTGGTATTAACGGGAAATAATTTATTGTTTTGAATTACTTCGTATTATATACTTAAAAGTACCTGTATACTATTTAGGTTGATATATAAATTAGGGTGATGGTAAAATGCAAATTTTTGGACACACTGGATTGATGAAATGCATCGTATTAAACTCTAGATTATATCTCCAACGCTTTCTCATGTTGACTGAAGATCAAATGCTATGTTACAAAAATTCTGTTTCCTGTAATCTTTAATTGAAATTCAATAATGCCTCAACACGCCCATTACTAAGGGGAACTTCAATTCCAATCCTCTCTGAAACTCCGTTGGTTGGTACGTATGAATGATTGTAAGGTAAAATAAACTTAATTTTCCCCTTGTCTGCAGTAGTCCCCAAAATCATTACCCCATTATCTTAGTATTCTGGCTTTGGGCCTGTTCCTCAGAGAACCCATTTTTTAGGATCCCGCTGAATATTTTTTGTTAATAAATGTGAACTTTAACAAATATTTGGTCTTTACTAAAATATATTCAATACGCTGTAGTGGTAAGTGATGTTCAAATAAATTATGGTGATGTTATATTCTGTGCATTTAGGACCAATTCAGTTAATACGAGGAGGTGCTGGTAAATTGACATGGTGTCATTAACACTGTGTTGAATGGAGAAGTCTTATATTTACCTGCAACAAGAAATAAATGACAGGCACGAGGAAACTGATAAAAGCCGACAGCATATACTAAGCTGACAAACAAGACTGCCTAAATTCATTAAATGTAAGATATGTTCAGGATTTGACGAATAGTTTGACTTACACTGGAGTTCTTTTGTCTTAGTCCTTATCCAGTATTGGAGTTATGGAGGACAGGACCTTGTACAGTATTTACGTTGATTCCAAATTATACCGGAATTTGAATCTGGTGTAGTTGGTGAGTGCATGAAAGACATTTTTCCCAACTACGCTGACTTGCATAGAATCACCTCACCATTTTAAACAGGAAGTTGCGGTGCGAAAGAGAAAATCTGTTACCTGCCCCTGTCTGGATTCTATAGCATATAAGGATTCTGTCATATTGTTTGCTCTCTGGTTGTACGATGTAAGACAACATACATTTTATTCCGTAATTACTAAAAGCGTGCAAATCACCACCAAATTGCGCCATACTAAACGTAGTCACTTGACTATGCCGAATTGATCTTCAATCTTCACAAATTATCAAACATAATGAGCACTATTAATATGTATACTTCAAGCAGAATATGATCACTAATGATCAGAAATAATTGTAACGGAAGTTTTAACAATAAAGTCTTCAGTAAAATTGGTGAAAGAAAAAGGAATACAACTTGAACCCTATATATAATGCAACAAGATTTCCGTCTATCAGTCAAACTAATTCCTAGAATGTTATGCAACCTTCCCAAACTTTTAAGAGTTACGGGTTGCATAAACTAACTGAATTCTTACGGTCCTGCAAATGGAAATATCTCCACTCTTGTATTTCTTTGGTGTAGCATAAATAAGAGCAGCAAATATTATCTTCACTGTTTGCTTAATTATGTAGTCCAAATCTCCAGACGATTTTTTGAACATGTTAATTCTAATTCTTTCTCTTGCGTTCGGTAAAATGAATAACTTCAATACTTTAGGTTGAAATTCTGTAATTTTTATGCGTTTTCTCTCTCTTAGAATTTATGATGAATATGAAGTGTCCCCCATCTTGCCATTTTGAAAAAAAGGATGTTTTTATATCCATTAAAACTGTACTTTTTTTTTTAATTCAACCCCTAAAATGTTGAAGCTATCCTTCTTACCGAACACAAGAGAAGAAACATAAATTAAGCGGTTCAGAAAGTACTTCGAAGATTTGAGCTACGTGAATAAGCGAACAGTGAGGTTTGCAAAATGTAGAAAAATAATACCCCAAGACGTAAAATTATTTAAATTAATGCGTTACAATGTATACTTCGATGAACGTATACAAGGAAATTATTATTATTATTATTATTATTACTAAAACACAGAATATCGAAAATGTTATGCACTATTTCTTCCAAATCAACATTTTGATTAAAGGTGATGGTTGAATTTTACATAACACAAATAATTTAAAATATTCCAATATTAATGTTTCAGTCCTGTTAAAATCCTACACTTATAAATAATCAATGTTTTCAAATCAGTTTGTCATCGTTGAATATTATTTCTGTAAGTTAATTGTAGCACGGTACTCTTTGTTAACGTACTTATCAATAATGACTAACGCGAAATACCGGACAATTCAGACTATACCATAAATAATAACAACAGTACACTATAAAAGATAATGATTTTTTGCAAAATCTCGAAAGAGAGAATAAAAATTCACACAATAGTCGTTCAATATCTTTCAGAATTCAAATCACTAACGATTACTCTTGGATCGAGAGGTTTATCTTAATCTGCTAATGAAGACTGGCTACGGAAAAAGTCCTGTTAATCTTTTAGGGCACAATGACATCACCTATTAACATCAAATGAGTATTTCTTGCACGGGTCTGATGATTCAGAGAACGAAAACTTCCGGCAAATTTGTGCATAGTACGTATTCTTTTGTCAGTTTTGCTTGTTATAGTCGTTAAGGTCTACATGCGTAGTGGAAGTAAGGTTTATGCATGCATAGTTCTACATGTTTATATCGAAGTGTTCGTATACTTTTAAAACTGGATCTCCCAATCATATGTAATTTTTTCTTCTTTCTGTCTTCATTAAAATACAAATAAGAAGTAATACTAAAACGAAATGCGTAAACTATATTTTTAATAATGATCCTATTGATTGACATTACTAAATGATCTATACATAACAGGACATAAAAATTGCCTCTTAATTTTCATATCACGTTTCTTTCTTCCTGAAAATGTACATTAATATGTACAAGAGAGATATACAAGTGAAGTACGTACAATTATCTGAAGGAATTGGATGGCTAATGTGTGATTCGATATAAATGTACTTCAATCCACATCACACTATGCTTTTCTCCCAAAAACCTTTACGCTATATTTAACGGGCACTTTCTTTTTCTGTAGATAAAGACTTCAAAATGTACTAGTCTATAAATCAGAAGAAATAACTTTACCTTTCATAAAGAAAGGTTAAGACCTATATTTTAATGATTTATCCATGCATCTTTCAATATTATTATTAAAAGTCCTCGTGTTTTCATGTCTATGTAAAACATGATACATACTTGCCACAGAAAGTAAATCCTTAAAGAATACACACATAATTAAGTCTTTAGTAATGTTCTGAAACATACATAGCAGAGCTTCATGAGATACGATGTCCTTCAAATCCTTCTGTTGTTTAAGTAATGAAAATAGTATGACGCCAACACGCGTCTAGTTTATTCTACTTTGCACACACTATTAATTTGTATATGTAACAGCAATGGTATAATACAGTAATAGTTCGTGTTATGTAAGAAGTCACCATACACACGGTGTTCTCCAAAGTCAGAGAGTCTGTAATCACAAGTGTGAAGAACCATTTTTAGCCTTCTTGACCGAAATCTTCTTTGAATTTCTCCAGTTTTGCCAAATCTTCATCGTTTACAGTTGGTTTAGATGTAGCTAAAGATCGCAACATATCACTCTGCGAAAATAAAACACGAGAAAAGTTACTATTTTGAGAATATTATAATGTTACTGCATCTCAATAATTTTTTTGACAATGTAGTGTGTAATGATTAAAAAGTTCCTGAGGTCGACTTTATATTGTACAGTGACCAAGAAACCAATGCAGTAAAACAACAGGGTTTATACAAAAATATTGAGCTCAATTTCCCTGAATTTTCCAGGTTTTACAGATATTAAGTTTTGCAATTGCCAGGTCTAGTTAAAGAAACTAACAAAAAGAGAACAAAAAATTTTAAGAATGATATGTATTTAAGAATGGTTACCCTTCTCCCCAATGAATGATTGCAATTAAATACGGAGTCACAAGAAAATAAATAATTAAAATAAATAAAATTTGAAATATTGAAAACTTTGTTCCATACTTAAATACATTCAAAATATACAAAAAAAATATTGAACTCAATTTCTCTTATTTCCAGGTTTTTTACTAGATATGATCGATTTCCCTGAATTACCCAGGATTTTTTCTTCCAAAATCAATTTCCCTGAGATTTCCAGGTATCCCAGGTTTTCCAGGTAGTGTATGAACCCTGAACAACTATTTTTTTCTACCATGAAATATACAAATATATCTAGCACATTTTTTCTTAACTAAATGATATGACTAACATTATAGTGCAATGTAACTATTTTCATAAGTCTCGGTATAGTAGCAGGAAATGTACAAACTGACTGGCACACTTCCTCAAAACTAAATGATATGACTAACATTAGTTAAGAAAAATGTCAGACGGTGTCCGTATTTAATTTTAATGGTTGGTTGCATGCCAAAGTAATTTTCCATTAATTCGAAAAACAAGTGTTCCATAGAACTCATAAAACTAGATACAGTAGACCACTGGGTCACGACGTTAATATGTTCCGTTCGCGAACCGATATTATTTTCCCATTTAAATTAATGTAAATAAAATATATGCATTCTTGTCACATAAACATATGTACTTTTTACATTTTTAAATCTTTTTCTATTATGAATGTTACTGAGTGAAATTAAAATTAGCCTTCATTGTTCTTAATTAGCCATAGTGAGGATTAACATAAAAATGCAAAAAAGAACAGGAAGTAAAGTTTTTGAACTTTTTTGTCAAATAATATTTACGGCAAACGCACGATAGCATCAATGAGCTCGTAAGACTAAATACATACTGTACATATGTGTGCATTTGTATCCCGAAATATCATTCGTAAGCCGTGGAAAAACTGTTCACAAAACGTGGTTCCTAACTAAACCGATTTGTTCGCGAAGGGAGATGTTCGTGAACAGTGGATGCACTGTATAGAAATTACTGAGGATTTTGCAAAAAAAGAAAATACGTTTCCGAAATGCTGACGTGCGAAATTCCTGCTGCTTCACCTAGATCTATAAAAATTGTTACACTAGCATTTTAAGGTTAATCACTTCATTACTACAATTACACTTTTAGTTGCTAGACACTACAAAACTACGAATTATTTCTACTCATCAATCATTATCTTGTCAAAAGAAAATGAGATCTTGAGTTTAACGTCCCCGGTTTTGTATCCTGTATTCTAGTATACACAAATGATAAATGGGTGTGAATGACATACATGCACAGAAATAAAGAAAACAAGCAACAATGGAATTCAAAGTAAAAATTTCCCAGAAAGTCTTACTACTATGCCTTTTATATTCTGTGACAAGAATACTATTTCCCTGCAGAAAATAAAAACACTGCCAATCGAATGTAATATATATATTCTCTCTTTCTCCTTCCTGGTCTTCCCTAAGATCTCTTCCCACAGATTTCCCAACTTCATCATCTAGAGCTTGCTATTAAAACTCAACTTTCTTTCAAAAATCATTTGTCACAAATCAAAGTATAACAGTAATAAATGCACACTGTTTACCATCTTTTTAATTATACGAGAGGTCTTTCTAAAGTTCTAGGAGTTTATTCTTATTTACTAGTTTTCGTCTACATTACATTGTAACTTTACAATACAAAGTCCGTTTAAATTATTTGCATTTTCCCAGAGTTAAACTAACTTCTTAAAGCCTTCTTCAAGAAACTTTTTCAGGTATCTTTTATCCACCTCTCACACAACGTTTTACAGCATTCAAATTCTGAAAACGTATACTATAACGGTTTCTGGAAACAGACTGTAGTCATTAGGTGTTAGGTCAAGTTAATAGGGAGGATGTAACTCCCACAGCAATCACTTGAAACATTCTTTATTTTGGTGGGCCGTATGAGCTTTGCATTAAAGGTCTCACATGCAACCTTGCAATAAATTTCGAAAGTTTAGAGGGGGGGGGGGGGGGGGTTAGCGTCTACCTACTGACTTACAAATTTACTTTTCCTTGTGTAGATTGTTTTATTTGTCCTAATATTTTGCTCATCTTTCTTCTGCAGACTTCATCTGAGAAATAAATTACTTATACATATCTTTAAATTAGTCCTAAAATCATGTAAAATATAAATTTGTTGCGAAAACACAGAAAACTATTACTGACCCCCACTACAAGTAAATTGTGCTTATCGTTTAATATCGGTTATATCCATTGTTGGCAGCTGCAATTATTTCTTGATGTGTAAAGCTGTTCGACAAGATCGCTACTTATTCATGTGATACAAGTTTTGAAACACTTGTGTTCAAGAAATGACGGTAGGTGACAGCAGTAGATGTAACAGACACTACATGATAAGCATATTTAATTTACGGTCGCAGTGGCGGTTGGTAACACTTTTTCAGCGTTTTCACTACAAATTTATATTTTACACAACTTTAGGTCTAATTTCACGAGTATATGTACTTATCTGTATATGTAATTTATTCCTCCGATGAAACCTGCAAAAGAAAGGTGGGTGAAATATCAGAAGAAATAAAGGAATCCACGCAACAGAAAACTAAAACTTTTAATTTAATTATGTAAGATCAATAGGTAAAAGCTCAACGCCAGAGAAGTCAATATTTATTGAAATTTAAAGAGACTACGTTGACAAATGCAATAATACAAACACTTTTCAGTTCTTTGGATCTTTCCTTTCCAAATTCTCTACGTACTTTACTTTACTTTATTTTTCAATTTTTTTCAAATAAGTTTCGCAACAGTGTTACACAGTGCCATGTTCTGGACCCAAATAAACTGTATATTTCAAAATAAATTACAATGACTTACCATCGTTACTGGTGGCTCCAACAACTTGTCTCCTGGCACATCCATCCAGGACATTTCAATAGCGCCAGGACACCCTGGTGAGCAGGGAGACAAGAGTTCATTATCAATTTCATTTGGGTTTGTCCGAGATGGTCCACTTGTCTTCCTAAAGTGGGTCGCCATCTGTACTTTCCGCACTGGCTGCATCAAGGCATCTCGTACGACAATACTGATATCAGCACCAGAATATCTGCGAAAACGAATTAAGATTCATTACCATACAGGTATACGTCACACTATATCATTAGAATTTACCAGCTCTTCAATTATGTCTTCAACTTGAACAAAATAGAACATGTGGGGACTAGTTTCGATACTTGGGTAGTATTATTATATTAGTAATGATGTGAAATATAAACGTTAATCAAAACCAAGGATAGGAATTGCGAAAGAAGCCTTTAGGATATATATATATATATATATATATATATATATATATATATATATATATATATATATATAAAACTATTTTGTGGGATCTGAATAAAGATCATAAAATACTCTGAGAGAGGAGTATTGTAATGTAAGGATCAAAAACATGGGCATTACGCAAAGATGATGCAAAACGACTGGAAGCTTTTGAAATGTGCATGTAGAGAAGAATGGAGAGGAAAACGAATGAGAGGGTGTTAAAAATAATTGGGGAGAAAAGAACAATGTTAGATATTAAGAAGAGGAAGAGAAACTGGTTGGCATATTGGATAAGATGGAAGTGTATCATGAGGAACGTGCTAGAGGGTATGATGGCTGGAAAGAGAGGGAGGGAGATAAGGAGACTGCAATATCAAAACAGAAAAATCGTACGTGAAGACGAAGAGGTTAGCGGAAGATCGTGGAGCATGGAAGCTTCTCAGTTGCAGCAAATGACCTGCTAATAATGGCAGAATACATATAATGATGATCAACTATGTCGGAAAAAATATAAATAAAACACCTAGCAAAACTAACATTAATTTGAGTGTGAAGATTTGATTTCCTTCCAAAATTGATTTCTGATAGTCTTTTAACATTTTCTGACTTTGAATGTGAGATAACTGCAGAGCTATGTGAATTATGGAACAGAAAACTCAGATCTTGAAATCCAGAAAAACTGATGTTTGCAGTCCAGGTGCTGGCTATCCATCACAATGTTACCTTATACTTTAGTATAATGTAACATGGTCCGAGAATTTGGAACATCCTATATATATTCGCAAGATTCCTATTAGTAGAGATTTCAAAAATATGTTTCGATTTATCGTAGAATTATAGGAGTGAGTCGCAAAATTTGCGTAAATTCTGCCCCAAACAACAATAATATTCATTTATATTCCATAAACATATATATGTAGTATTATGAGTTTTTAAATTTCGTTTATTTAATCGAAAATATTGCATTATTTTAGGAAATAAGAGTATATTTGGTAGTTTTAGTGGGTTTTTAGTTTATTTCCAATGATATCTTGAAGTAAGGAATCCTCCAAAGAAAATCAAAAAAATTATTTCGTACATTCTTCGAAAATTTTAGTTCAGAAAAGTCAACCATAATGTCTTCTTGACACATCTTTTTGTTTGTCAGAATTATATTTCATTGGATCATCCGCAATCACAGCTGCGTTTGAGATTGGGCGGTTCTTTTGATGTCTAGTAGAAAAACTAGCGTCCTATAGTTACGTCATCAAAAATATCCAATTAGGGATCTTCTTCCTATTATCTTTGTCTGTATAAAACAAGAGAGAATAGAAATTTTGAATAATGACAACAAGAAAAATAAGTTTTAGGCTTTCACATCTTTGAACAGTGTAGGAATGCAGTGAAAAGTTGCTGTCCTCAATGAACATTGGATTTTCTGTAGTGAGAGCAAATCTTTCACGTCAGGAAGCGAGTGGTTGGGGTAAGCCATCTTGCGCATATCCGAATTGTCTGGCATCGAAGCAGCGGCTAGGAAATTTTATTTTTTGTGTGCACCGAAATAGCCATTCAGAATGTTAGAGGTGTAGTATCATTCTTTACGAAGCCCTGCAGTGACTGATATGAGAGGTACCAAATGAATAATTATTTTTCTTGGAAGAATTCAACAAGTGAAGTAGTCCAACCAAAATTTTCTTCTGACAAGTAAACCTTCAAAATGATTGGTGTTTTGACAGTGAATATGGTGTTCGTTGAGAAAGAATTTAACATAATTATGCTGCACTAAGCTCCGTAGTTTTCTTCGGAATTGCTCATATAGAGATCCACAATGTGAATGTCTTAGCACATTCAATGGGGGGAAAATTGTCATAGCGTCAGCAGCGATTGTCATGAGAATAACACTGTATGTACAAACCTGTACATAAATTTACCCAAAGTTTAAAGAAATTTTAGAGTTTATAATTGGAAGAATTTTTTATTTTTAACCTCGAAAGTACTGCTCGTAAGGTGATTTAATTCTCTTTTCTTTGCTTACATGCAAGAAACATAACCACTTCCGTTTAGAATTTTCCCGGCTCAAGTAGACAATATGGGTGCATTTCTTTGGTACCGGTAACAAGAGATTTTCGTCAGTAGTTCGAATCTCGATCTGTATTTTGATACCTATCTGAAGTTTATAGTATTTATTGAATAATATATTTTTGAAATTTCAAATTAGAAAACATTATTAGTAATCAAAGGAATAAACTGATAACAAAACGTCCTTGTACGATAACCGGAAAGATATTGTGATATCATAAAATGGAAATGTTAGTGTATTTGTGCTTGTTTTCGTAGGTTAAGTTAGTTTAGCTAAGGTAGGT
The DNA here is from genome assembly GCF_964235325.1 of Thermobia domestica. Lineage (NCBI taxonomy): Eukaryota > Metazoa > Arthropoda > Insecta > Zygentoma > Lepismatidae > Thermobia > Thermobia domestica. The sequence continues at coordinate 40,594,448 of NC_137460.1, read as the reverse complement.
TAGTTTAGGTTAAGATAGGTTAGAAGTAAGATGTCTATTGTTTCTCAAGCAAGTTTCAAAAGAAAATGTCAGTGCAAATCGTAACATGGTAGGCTGAGAAGACCGTGTTGAAGAATGAGGTAGCTAAGTAGGGCGTAAAATCCTCTGACCGGTCATCACCATGCAGAACTGACATCAACAGTAGAAAGTAATGAAAATGCATAGAAATAGGTTACCAGGAAATAAGAAAGAAAATAGATTATGATTTAACTGAATTTTGAAGTGTTGCAACCTCGATATGATTTTATTTTCAAATGTTATATTTCATTTTTGTCATTGTCGACTAATAATATTAATATATGCGAATTGAGTAAATGGGTTGTAAAATATTTTCTAAAGTCAATAACCTATTCGGAATGAGACTGTTCAAACCAAAGAAAAGTTTAAAGTTTAATAATAATAATTTGTGAAGTTGAATTCTGATGGGTATATTAATTTATGATATATATATATATATATATATATTAAGACAAACATTTTCTGAAACTTTATGTTATGAAAAATTTCTACTGATTATAGAAATAAAGTGTATGGGTCGTGGATAGAATATTTGATTTTCCTTTCAAACAGAGAAACATTTTATTTAAATTTAAGTAGTTGAGAATAGAGTAATGTGCAATGTGTATGAAATATTAATGAGGTTCAGAGCAGTACAGGAACAATACACTCTTTAGTAAAAATTGAATACTACAGCTGTGAAGAAAACAAAAGAAGTGTTTTCTTAGTGTGACCGGAGATGAAAATAACCGAATCCCGAAGAAATTAATTATTTTAGTTTATAGTCGTTTTCCTTTTCCAAAATTTCAGTTTGGACTATTTTTTTTTCTTTCTTTCGTTGCGCTAAATTCAGTTTGGGATTATATTGGAAGTATTTTATTTTGTCTGGTTGGGCCATTACAGACTAATTTCAAGATTTCCTTAGTCCTCATTGCCAACTCCACTGGGAGGTCGACTTCCTGTGTCGGTGGTTTATGGTTCGCAACCTTTTACTCGAAGGGTCGCGGATGACGGACTGCAGGCCTGGATGCCGGGCTGCGAGTTGAGATGGAAGAGGAACTGAAATCGTATTTTTTGGGCAAATTTGAGTTCTATTTTCCGGAGACAACTGGGTTGGTGAATGGATTGGTGATTGTTGGTGGCATACCTGCACCGGGCCCAGCAGGTTCGCGACCACCAGTCAGTGATACATTTACATAATCCACAGTCCGAAGGAAAGTGAACATCATAAACAGAATATTTTCTTTATTGTCATTATTTTATTTTACTTATTTTTTTTTATATTTTTAAGTTAAAACAAAGTCAAAAATTAATACAATTATTTTACCCGCCGTCGCACGCGCCGCAGAGTCACACTCTGGGGATAGAGAAATTTTAGTTTTCTCAGAACTGTTAAAAGAGTTTGTGCTGTAAAATATACATGCGCAATTGTCAAAAACGTTGCAAAGAAAATATGAAACAGTTTATGTAACAGCGTGCCTTGATGTTACAATTGATCACGCGTGCTATGGAGGGTTAAATAACTGTTTTTACATTGAGCACCAGTATAAGCAGAACAGTTATAATAATAATAATAATAATAATAATAATAATAATAATAATAATAATAATAATAATAATAATAAAAATAAAAAGACAAAAATATGCTTGCTAACTGGCAAGATCTCAAACCCACCCTCAGCCTCGTTATTTCCACTTAGTTTAACCCTGCAAACGAAAGAAAACTGATTTACCTTATAAATGGCAACGTCTACATACAACAAATTTATGAAGTGACAGAAGTATCTTACCCTTCAGTTTTCTTCGCTAAACTCCTTAAGTCCTCTTCTGTTATTGTATGGTATGTGTTTCCTAAATGAAGTTTGAACATAAAGAGTCTTGCGTGCTCATCAGGTAAAGGAATGTAGATTCTTTTCTCGAATCTTCTACGGATAGCAGCATCCAAAATCCATGGAATATTTGTTGCACCCAAAACTAAGATACCTTCAGTATCATTACCTACCCCTGGAAACAAATAAAGAAATAATAACAGAATATTACTTTTCGTTTGAGAAAGTGCAAACAAAACATACGTATGATCTAAATTAAAAATGAAATACCTCGTGGAATGAAATGAAAAAGTTCTCAGAAGGCATGGTGACTAAATGGTAAAGTACTCATCTCTGGTGCGATGACTCGCTGGTTCGATCCTCGACCTGTGAATCTGGAGTAGACAACATTTGTGTCTGAATTTTCAGGAACTGTAATTTATTTTTATGTATCTCTCCAAGCTGCGGACTGAATTTGGATTTAAACGGCATTGAAAGTGTCACTGTTCATCTCACCAACTTCAAAAACTATGGATTCGGCAATAACATCGGTAATAATATTAGGGTATGTATATATATATATATATCCCCTTCCCCCAGTTGCGGGGCTGAATTTGGATTTGAATGGTATCGGAAGTGTCACTGTTCATCTCAGTGACCTCAAAAACTATGAATTCGATACTAATATCGGTGATTTTCGATCATATATATATATCCTCCTCCTCCCCTAAGTTGAACCGTCAAAGTGAAATAATAAAAAACATCTTAGGCCCGAACATCTATGTTGAAAATTTGATTGAGATCGGTCGGGTGGTTCAAGAATTTAATTAAATGAAATGAAATCTTTAAGTTTTACGACTCACGGTTATGCCGGCTAAGCTAAAGAAGACAATGATGAGAAATGAATGAAAATAGTGGAAAGAAGAAAGTGGAAGGAAAGGCAAAAAACCAAGAAAACCCACGCACATGGTGTTTGTCTATCACAAAGCTCACTTGGCGCGAGCTGGGATAGAATCAAGGCTCCCATGCACTAGAGATAAACGCTTTACCACTGAGCCTCAAGAGTTAAATCACAAAGATAATCTTCACTTCATTCTATTTGTAATTGTTTTCTAACTTTATTACTACTAATTCCTAGTACCTAATTATTAACATTATATATTACACAAACACATAATTGTTACAGAAGCAAGCTTAATATAATAAATGTTAACTTACCTTGCATCTGAACTAAGAACTCCGTTTTAATTCTTCTTGCCGATTCGGATTCGTTATCCGACCGCGATGAACAGAGTGAGTCTACTTCGTCAATGAATATAATGCTAGGCTTATGCTGCCTTGCAAGTTCAAACAAATTTTTCACTAATTTCTCAGATTCTCCAAGCCATTTGGAAACGAGATCAGAAGACGAAACTGAGAAGAACGTTGAGTTGTTTGCTTCGGTTGCTACTGCTTTCGCTAGGTAAGATTTACCTGTACCTGGAGGCTGTAAAATAATAATTATTTTATTAACGTCATTCAGTGTGATTATTAATTTTAACCAAGAACAAGTTTTACAATATTCTTAGCGTTTAACGAAAAAAAAAAAAATAATAATAATAATAATAATAAGGATGAGAAACATGCCAATCGAAGATCTCATCGAACTGAAATAAAATGATATGGGCGAGTGTAAATCATCATGCTTAGTTTTTGAGAAAAACTATTTTTTGTAAACCTAAAGGTTGATGCTGTACGATAACTATACTACATATGACACGAAAGTGATACTGAAATATACCTTGAGTAAGTTTTTTATTACAACACAATCATGACGGCATTGTAGTATGGTTAAGAGATATAGGCCAAAATTAACATTAAGCTCTTATACTTAAGATTTTTGTTTAATATTATCCGGAGATTATATATATATATATATAAGGTATGTTCCGAAAGTCACATGAAATATATTTTTTACCGCGCCTGACAGGTCACAGTCAGGTTGCGTTAGGTGGGCGGGACTCTCAGCTTTACAGCGCACCCTAGGTCAGTCTGCTCCAAGTATCGGTGACGTCAGGATCGTTGATTTAGTGCATCCCTGTTTTGAGGCCATGTCATAGCGGATACTCCCGAACAACGTTGAGCGATCAAGTTCTGCACGAGACTCGATAAAACCGCTGTAGAAAATCATGAATTGCTTAAACAAGCCTAATCGGAGTGTGCTCTTTCGTATGTTCAAGTTACGAAGTGGATAATGAAGTTTAAGGAGGGAGAGCAGGAAGGGGGTGCATGGTCACCCCCGCTCCAGACGGCTATAAACAAGCCAACCTGATGAAAATGTGACTTGTGTGCCTGAGTCGTTGATTGCTAACTGTCGAATGAGTGTTCGGCTGTTAGCTGACGCTTTGAACATTCCGAAAGGTGTACGCTAAGCTGGTCCCCAAATGGTTGGCATACGAGCACAAGGCCAATTCAGTGTTGATCGCGAGTGAACTGACGGAACTTGTGGAATCTGAATCGAATTATTTGAACAACTTTACTTACCAGTGATGAAACGTGGTCATTTCAATATGACCTAGAGACGAAGCGCCAGAATGACAAATAGGATATCCGGCATCCCTGAGACAGAAGGCGAGCATGAGCAAATCCAAATTAACGACAGTGTTGACTATCTTTCTGGATGTTAAAGGTGTGGTCCAAACAGAGTTTGTATCTCAAGAACAGACTGTTACTGCTGCCTACTACGTGGGTAATCTAGAAAAATCGCGAAAAAAGGTCATCCGCATGCGAAAAGACATCATCGCTACCTGGCTGATGCATCATGCCTATGCACTCAGCCACACGTCTCTGAGTTCCGTGAGTTCCTGATGAAGTACAACATGGTATGGTTGTAGCAGCCACCCTCGACTCTGTCGACTTTTTTTTGTTTCCCAAGATGAAGATAGTATTCAAAGAACGCCGTTATTGACAGCATTGAGGCTATCCAAGCGGCTGTGACAACAGCTTTAAAGGTGATTCAAGTCGAGGCTTTCGAGTGGGCGCACCAGGCATGGACAAAATGTGTAGATGCTCATAGACAGTACTTTGAAGAGTATTAACCCTTTGTACAAATATATTTCATGACTTTCGGGACACACCCTGAATATGGATATATTACATCGAGATAAACAAATAGAGATGCATGGAGATAATTCTCATGTGTAATGTTCCAGATATTTTATTCTATACTGTATATGAAAAAAATACACTGTTAGGCTGCAGATAGTGTTTATTATTTTCTCACAGTGACATATCCCTAATAGTGACACACACCGCTCACTGACTATGCTACTCAGCCATTTGAATCACATGGACTGCATTCCTCATGTGCTTGGACCATCCAGCATCTATATTAATAAATGTCTATGACAGTTGAATTGGATATAGTTAGTGTGACCAGACGTACTGATTTTCGCAGTACAGTACCGTTTTTCAAAGAGCTGTCCTGCGTGTTGCGAAAACACATAGGAAATCGAGAAATGTCCTTTTTCTTATATAAGTCCCGCGTAATGTCCTTAGTAAACTTATTTGTAATATTTTAATGTTTTATTCTTTATTCACAACATTCTGAATCACAGACACTTTTTTCCTGAATGATAAACCGCTGTTCAATACATTGTATTTACTGAGAAGGGCTTGTTGAGATATCGGTCAGGTAGGAAAGGTTTCGTTTTGAACTTACGACAGTGATGCTAACCAAGTTAAATAGAAGTTCCCTAGTGCCGCCCTAAATTTTCCCTCATTCCTTAAAATAATCGCACTCGGAAAAGCGATTTTAAAAGTGTCTCTAGCATTAACCGAAGTTTCACTCTACATTTGTAAAAATAAACTAACTGTCATTAATCAAAGCATTTGGAGTTGTGTTGAATTATTTCAATAGTTTTGGTCAGTACTTTTCATTTTAACAAAAACAAATGATTAACGTTAAATGAAATAAGGACATGCGTATTGCCGACGCAGTAAACTATCATATACTATATATTTGAGTACTACTTTTTGCTTGTCAGAATCTGGTCACCCTAGATATGATAGACTGATAAATCAGCCGAGTTTCCTTTATAAACCTCTATAATTAGTGATAAATGTCAGAGGATACATAACTCAAATATATTCAACAGTCGTTGCCTTGTATCATGAATTTCTGTATTTAAATCAGACTGTTTTAGTGTTCGCTTACACTTTCGTCGAAGGGATTTAAAAGTTGCGCAACTTGAAGCGTATTTTAAGATTCCCTCTTTCTGTGGAACTCTTCTGAGAGGAAGTGGATAAACTCACTTCTTTTAATTGCAAAAATTCCAGATTAGTCACTATCCACAACTGAAACGAAATGGGCTTTTGGAAAAAAAAGTAATGATGCCCTGTTTAATTGTTAATCAGTGAATTTAGGTCTTTGTTTATTCTGTGCATAAAAATTCCATATACGAGTGTGGAGTGAAAAGTTCTCGGCCTGACACAGAGATAGCACTCCAATCACCAAAATTTTATTGTTCTTGCCTGGGGGCGCATTTCAGTTGTTCGTAAACAAGTGTCAACTTGTTCTCTGAAGTAGTTTGTGTGTAGTCATTTTTGCAGTTAGACGTCTTGCGTGTTAGTTGTGAAAATGGATAAACTTGAATATCGTGCGGTAATCAAATTTTTAGTTTTGGATGAATTAGCCCCTACGGAATTCATCCGAAGTTGACACAAGTTTACGGGGACTCTGTTCCTTCCATGTCAACTGTTAAAAAGTGGGCAACTGAATTTAAACGTGGTCGCACATTCCTCGAAGATGACCCACGTGAAGGAAGGCCGAAAACCTCAACCACACCGGAAACAATCGAAAAAGTGCATGATATCGTGTTGGAGGACAGGCGAGTGAAGGTGAGTGAGAGCTGAGAGTGTGAGGATATCGGAGGAACGGGTGCGAAAACATCTTGCACAAAGAACTATGGATGCGAAAGCTCTGCGCAAGATGGGTGCCGCATTTGCTAACTGCTGACCAAAAGCAAATGCGAAAACGATTTTTGCAGCATTCTTTGGACCGATTCTAAAGGGATCCGACCGATTTTGTGCGGCGATTTGTGATAATGGATGAGACATGGGTTCACCACTACACGCCAGAAATGAAACCGCAGTCCAAGCAGTGGGTGGAAGCCGGTGGTGCAGCGCCGAAGAAAGCAAAGACATGGCCAGTATGTTTTGGGATGCGAAATGGATCCTGTTAATTGATTACCTTGCAAAAGAGAGAACAATTACAGGCGAATATTACTCCAACCTTCTTGACCAGCTGGATGCCAAAATTCGCGAGAAGATGCCTGGCTTGGAGAAGAAAATCATCTTTTACCAGGACAAGGCACCTGTGCACAAGGGTGAGTTGGCGATGGGAAAACTGCGGGATTTGAGGTACGATTTGCTCGGCCATCCCTCATATTTTCCTGATTTGGCACCATCGGACTTCTATCTGTTCCCAGACTTGAAGAAATTTCTTTCTGGGAAGCGCTTCACATCGAATGAAGAAGTTGAGAGAGTCGTGGATGACTATTTCCAGAACCTTCCAGATTCTCACTTCCGGGAAGTAATACTGATGGAGAAACGCTAGACCAAGTGTATTGAAGTTAAGGGAAATTATGTCGAAAAATAAAATTATTTTTGAACTGAAATTCGCAGTCTTCCATTGTCAGGCCGAGAACTTTTTACCCCATCCTCGTAACTCACTTTTTTGTTAGTTACACAATTAATGTGCTTCCAGGAACTTTCACAAGCCATCGATAATAGTGACAGCGAAAACTAATACAATCTGAATTACAAAAATTCGTGATACCAGGTGAGACTGTTCACATATCCCCTACAGCTGCGAATTCATTGAAAGTTCATACTACAACAATTGCGTTTGAAACGAGAAGCATACCTCGACTCTCTTACTAACCATTGCGATATCTCGCCTCCTTCGACACCCACGCAATTTTAGTTTTGGAAGGACTATACTAAATCTCTTATTAAACTTGGACAACCCAACTTAGATATTTAAACTTAAAAAATAAAAGATATTTCGTTCAACATTTGATCAAACACGGAGTGAAGAAATATGGAGGAATAAGGAACGAAATAATATCGCTGAAGCCACTGTTTATTTGTTGGCCTGGGGTTGAACCAAGAACCCTCACACCAACGATAGCGCTGTATCATTGTGTTACGTGTCCTCGTCCAATAATAGCGAGTGTAAACTGAGCCGAAGTCCTTAAACAAAACAAATCACCATTCAGTAACTCCTAACAGATTCTATACGAAATAATTAGGTAAAGACTTACCCCAAAAAGCAAAATTCCTCTCCAGGGTATTCTCTTTCCAGTAAACAAGTGAGGGAACCTAATAGGCAGAATGACTGCTTCTTTTAGCGCCTCTTTCGCTCCTTCCAGTCCTGCCACATCTGACCATTTAACATTTGGTTTCTCTATCACAATGGCTCCTTCCAACTTCGACTGAAGCTTCTTCTTCTCAGGATCATCCGAATCACTGTCGCTATCGCTTTTCTTATCTTCGCTCCTACAAATAAAGTTGGCAGCAATGATAATAACTATTTGTAATAATATATATTCATATGAAATGGTTGGAAAATTCAGGAAATACCTAGTATTGGACAAGATATATGAACACCTGAGATTTGGATTTCATACCGTTAAACAAATACTGGTTTAAAAAGTTGGTACTTATTATACTACGTAATGGAATTCATCCAAACCCAATTTTAATACATATACAAGAATCAACAAAACTTTAAATGGTCATTTACAAAGCGAAAATAATAATGTCTATCTGATGAAATTTAAATTTAAATTTTCTCATTTACGTTCTTAAAAATTATAACACACATCATGAACAGCTGAGAAGTACAAAAAAATTCTTTTATTCTGGTTCCTAAGGCACATAATAGATAAGTACTCTATTTGTAACTAGTAAGTCAGATTGTATTTATCTTTAAAACGAAAAGTCTCGGTTTTACCGGTTCTATGAGTTCAAATTCGGTAGAAGTGCACCTGGGACAGCTCAAGATATGACAAAAGCATTGGGAAATCGTGCGCCAAAAACAATAACAGAGCAACAATGAGTTCTAAAATTCAAATCTGGGAACATGAAGCTGGAAGATGCTCCTTCCAGTGGAATGCCTTCGACTACAACTGGCGATGAGTTGAAACGTATGGCTGAAGAAGATCCCAGGAAAACCTGTTCAGTATTACAGACACTTTGAAACCTCACTAAATGCAGTTTGTAACGGGAAAACGAATAAAACTCGATACATGCATGGATTCCGCATTAACCGATTGAGAACCAGGCACTGACCCGTTTAGAGACATCTTGGGGACATGTTCTCTTCTGTTTCGGAACAACATAACCCTTTTTTGGATCGAATGATCATATGCGACGAGCAATTGATCCACTACAATAACCAGACACAAAAGATTTCGTGGCTCAATGCTTTGCGCTGAATGCCAAACCTGATCTTCATCTAAAAATTCTGTATTAATATGTCTGTAGTTAAGCTATGAAAAAAATATGTCCAAAAATGAGACATATACCAATCGATAGATCTCAGTAAGCTAAATAAAATGATACATGATAATCCAAAAGCTTATGCGTAGTTTTTGAGAAAATCGAAAAAAAAAACTTTCTTAAAAACCTAAAAATTGATACTATACAAGAACCATGCCACATATTCTATATATTAAAATGTTAGGTTTATATCATTGTGACCAAGAAAAGTTCATATGTTTGAGGCCAATTCTTTCGACAGCGAATTCTCGAGAGCCACAGGCTCTAGAAAGATGCCGTTTCCACTGACCGATTGTAAATTTTGTGTAGATTGTTCAGTTCTAATTGAATATTTAACAAACATGGCCGTTATTTCTTTACTACATGTTTAGGTGTACACTGGAAGTGTTGAAATTTAAAGTAAAGCATCATATCCTACAAGTTATACATTCCACATTCACATGTTTGTATATAGGGGTTATATATCTCAGGCGTTTGTTACATGGCCAAATGATAATGAAAAACAAAGGATAAACATTTTTCTAGTCTAACAATTGAAAGATGAATCTTTATTGTTTGGAGTGTTTTGCCCAAGGGACACCATATATTACTCTTTTAATTGTGTACGTAATGTATTTGCTTATTACATTCTACATGCAAGAAAGAAAGAAAACATTGGTAATACATGAATTAGGAACTCCAACCGGAAATAGGCTCAAATCTTTCAAACGGTGCGAGATATTGAAAAAAATAATCGAAAAAATCTTCCCTTTATGGTACCCTTTACCGATTTTCATCAAGACGTTTTTCACTTGCGTGTGATAAACTGACATACGCAGATGTGAGGAATGACAAGGAGATTCATGCTCATATATGAATGATGCGCGGTGTAGACAGCGAAGGTTCAGCAAGTGTTAAGGTGACAATGACACCTGCAGGACTAGAATAAAATGAAATCTTTCACAAAAATGAATACAATGGTGCGAATACATAAAGTGGGAGGAAACGGGAAAACACCATGAAAACCCACGCACACAGTGTTTGTCCACCACAAAGTCTACTTGGCGAGAGCAGGGATCGAACCAGGGAACCCAAGCACAAGAGGTGAACGCTCCACCACTGAGTCACCGCGAGGACTACAGTACGTAGTATGGTTAATGAGATAAAACTCAAAATTGAAGGATTGGATGCAAGAACCAGGTAGGTCCATTTTTAGTGACTTTGACATTTTTACATGTTCCTGTAAGAAAAGATCACTCTACATCGTGTACAAGAATCATGTGGATCAGATGATTGTGTGTTATAATGCTAAGGAGATACCTACATACAGTGTTCATCGTGAAGTTAGAAGAAACAGACAGCTCCGTTTAAAAAAAAAAAAAAAAAAAAAAAAAAAAAAAAAAATTAAAAGTGGACTTACCTGCTTCTTGTATCCAACCCTTCAATTATGATTAATTCTTGCACTTATTCTATTTAACTACAACACTGTTCAAAGATAAGACATCAGTTGATTTATCACATTGAACTTAACAAAATGACATACCTAAGGATAAATTCTGATCAGCAGTTTCCGAGAAAATCGACAAAAACACATTTTTATGACACTAAAAAGTACGTTATTCATTGACAATACGGTAATACAATTGATAGTTCTACTACAACAGATTGTATACAGCTACATTTATGTAAGTATACATTAAAAACAGTTAGATATCAGATCGCGTGCGTCAACAATGTTACAGACACTCCAAAAGTGACACGCGTGCTCCTAACAGCTATGAACATACTATTTGATTATATTAATCCGATTTCCACACGAAGATGATGGTGTATCTTTCCCAAAACTAGAAAACTTTGCCTAAATATTTGCAGAATATGCCTAAAAATATACAGAGTAATGAGAATTTCGTAAAGTAGGTAGCAGTGGCGGCTAATGTTAGTGTTGCACCGTTGCATAACGACCAACATTTTTCAAATAAAACCATAATTAACAATAGTACTAACGAAGTGAAGAATGCTGCTTTCTATCATATAAACTTGGAGCAATATATTTTTTCCACTTTCATAATTGTTAAATTCATTAAACTATTCCAACACGAGGAAACAATCCATGACTAATCCCTATTACGTTGCAACGAGCTTCTAACGACCAAATTCTACAGCACAGACTACTGGAGCTAATGTTGAGGATGCTTTTTCCTATCTCAGAAGTTAACGATTTTGGTCGTTGCAATCCTCGTGTAACGCTGCAGGGTTTGTGAACAAGAAGCTTCCGCATTAGGTAAAATTTCTGAAATTCGTAATATTAGAAATCAGCAAATGCAATTTACTTAATATATTCGTATTAACAACAACAAAAAAGTGGTTCTCACGTGACTATGCCGAATCCTAACCAATATAATGACTTATATTTAAAGGTGATTTCAGAGTTGCAAAATACGAAGGAAAATGTGTAGTAGGCTAGTAAACAAATTGAAGAAATGCGCACTTATGAGTTAATTATTCGCTTACTTCTTTTACGGGCATTACAGAGTTGAATATTACCTGGCAAGTATTTAGAATCATATTACAAAAACTACTAATATGTTTCCGTAAATTAATTACGAATCTTTCTTCAACAAAGTATTGCCACTTGTGGACATTTGTTTGGGCAGTTTCAAGAGAAAGACAGATTTATCTTTGTTCTGTACTACGGACCATTTCAAACTTTGGAAGGAACATTAATGTGGTGATAGATTAAACTGATGATTAGAGGACAAAGGAAGTAATCTACAAAGAAAGAATAAATATATGAACAGCTCAGAATGGAACAGAGGACGAACGTATGTGATGTAATTTTAGGAGCTAAAGTCCGGTTTAAGTTCAGATGGGATCTCATAGCCGTAATATTGTTTGAAAAACAGATATTTCACCAGTATGGTTCAAATTTTCTTAAAGAAACTGTGCATAGTGTGTTTAATTTAGTTTTTTTTATTATTATTATTATTTTTTATATATATTTGGTCTAGGAATTAATTCGTGCGGTTGGTACGCACACATTGAAGCTGTAGTACAAACACAAAATACATAAATACCTTAAGAAAAATATTGTCCATCGCTAGCCACCACTTTCGCCCATCTGTCAGGCAATGTACGGATTCCGTGGCGAAAGAAGTCCTCATCCTTGGAAGCGATCCAGTCAGAGACCCATGTTTCGATATCTTCTGAAGAAGTAAACCGCTGTCCAATCAAATCGTTGTTCATGCAATCGAACAAGTTGTAGTCCGAAGGAGCAACGTCTGGTGAATACGGCGGGTGGGGTAAAACTTCCCATCCGACATTTTCTAAATAGGTTTTGACCGGTTTTGCGACATGTGGGCGAGCGTTATCATGTTGAACAATAAGTTTATCATGTCTGTTCTCCCATTCTGGTCGTGTTCTGGCCAGAGCTTGCTTCAAACGCATTAATTGTCGTCGATAACGTTCTCCATTCATAGTTTCACCCGGTTGCAGCAGCTCATAGTACACCACACCTTTCATATCCCACAATATGCACAGCATAACCTTTGCACAGTGAATATCTCGTTTTGGTTGTGATGGACCTGGTTCACCTGGTTTCATCCAGGCCTTTTTTCGTTTAGGGTTCTCGTAATGGATCCACTTCTCATCACCCGTAATAATTCGATGCAGAAACCCCTTTCTGCTCTGTCGTTGAAGCAGCAATTCGCAAATGGTTTTTCGTCTTTCAACGTCTCTGTCTTTCAATTCATGTGGAACCCAATGTGACATCTTTTGAATCATTCCCATGGCTTTCAAGCGTTTGGAGACTGTTGTTTGATCAACGCCTAATGCTGCTGCAAGTTGTTCCTGCGTTTGACACGAATCCTGCTCGAGCAATGCTGTCAATTCTTCGTTTTGAAATTTTTTTGGCTGTCCAGCTCGCTCTTGTTCTGCCAAGCCGAAATCACCACTTCTAAACCGTGCAAACCACTTCTGACACGTTCACTCAGCTAGAGCATGGTCACCATACAGTTCCACCAAAATACGATGACTTTCAGTCGCACTTTTCTGCATGTTAAAGTAATGCAGCAGGACACCCCGCAAAAACACTTTATCAGGCACAAATTGCGCCATGTTCACTTAACTACAAACTGGCGTTGTTGACGCTTTAATCCACTGCCCTATACTACGAACGATACGCGATGACAGGGGTTTGCAACACATGTTTGGATACACGGAACTGTGGGACGCTCCGTTCGTTGCGCCATCTCTTGTCCACCCGCACGAATTAATTCCTAGACCAAATATGTATAGCTGAACAGGATACATTTTCATTTGTAATCTTCGAGAAAATAGAGAAACAACTAGTCCTTATAGCGCTGAGTGTCATTCGTTATCAGAAATAATTGATATTATTGTGTTGGAATATATATATATATATATATATATATATATATATATATATATATATATATATATATTATATACAATGTTAAGTAGCACATTGTACTTCTTCTTGTTTGTCCTTTCCTAACAGTGACACACATGGTTAACTTTCGGCTTGATTCACTACAGCTTCTCCTGACAGCAGTCTTAAGAGTAAAGAACTGGATATTGCGTATCGAAAATTGAGCGTACAATGGCCAAGTCTTGTCTATCAAGTCACAAGAGATCCGATAATTTTACACAAGAACGTTAAATCGCACGCTACAAGAATAAACAGGCACAGAGATTCTATCTCTCCATTCCCTATTGACTTTTATTTCCTTCACGCTTTGAGACACTTTAATTGGTATGTATATATATATATATATATATATATATATATATATATAACCGAGGGTAGCATGAAAACTGCCATCCAGACCTTCGCCGACTCTAAAAGTGGAACTTTTACGCGAAAGGCACAAATGATCTTGCCACGTTGGACAAAGTGTTTTTATTTTGGCTGAAGATGTCATGTGGCTGAGTTAATCATCCTTTTCCAGCACCGAGGCTATATGAAACAGGGACGTAAGTTTAAGATGGAATATGAACCACTGTAATGTATTCGAATTTTAAAGGTCTCCCACCAGAAATCAAATCCGAACCACATGCATCATAGGCGCATGTGCTAGTCACTAAACCAACGGAAGGTCTAAGGTGCGTAGATTATTTTATTTACAGTTTTATACGTCGGAAGCACGAGAACACATAATAATAACAGCCGAAATCGGTGTCGTGATGCTGTAGTGCAGTTCAACTGGCGGCGAAATGGTGTGTTAGGGAACGGCCATATTGTAAAAGGTTGATGTAGAATGACTGTCTACAAGCCCACTAATTGTACTAGATTCAAGTCTCGTCGTGCTTCGGGGTCCACCTTAATAGTATTTACTTTTCTTCATAACCTCGGTGATGCATAAGAAAGTAAGACACACAAATACTCAAACTCAATAATAATAATAATAATAATAATAATAATAATAATAATAATAATAATAATAATAATAATAATAATAATAATAATAATACCACCATTTAGTTCCGCTTAAATGTATACTTGTGACTGAGAAATTCAGGATATGGAAGTCAGGATTTGAAAATTGTTTAACTACCAGAAGTCTTTGCAAATCCAATGAATGGTTTTGTAATGGCCACGTAGATTATGAGTTAAGAAACACGATTGTTTTCTAAGAACCAGGAAAACGTGACGAAAATTGCAGTTGCCACTAATCAAATTTTAACATGAAAATGTACGTTTCTTATGATGTATATTGAAGACTATATGTCTATATGATGAAATCATAACTAATTTGTAATATATACAGACACAAAATAAAATTTGTACTTCTTTTTACTTACTTTGAATTTTCTCCTGCTTTAACTGGCTTCTTTTGCTTTCCTTTCTTTAAATATTCTTTCAATTTCTCTGCACGTTCCAAATACTGTATGCACTTTGTACGGATGCTCTCCTTAGCTCGATCACTATGAGCTTCATCTAAAGAAAAGAGAATATTACAAAATACATTGATTAAAATACTTCTGAGGAAGTAGTATAACACGTGGAGTTTCCTTGAAATAATGACATTTAATTATATTTTGCAATTATGGCATATTATGACTTCAATACATATATTTTTTAATTCCTGTATAATCCTTGCACTAACAAGCTTTCGGCTATCTCCTAAAGCCCTACTCACGGAGGCTCAAACTTTTCGAAGATAACGGTATACAATAAACTTAATGTGTTCAAAAAATTGAGTTTATACTTGCAATATTTTAGGAGAAAAAACTGTTAAAAACGGAGATACGTTCCTACCCCTCCCCCCCCTGTACTTCTTACGATACTTACATTTTATAGAGTGCAAGAAATACTCTACTCCATGCTCATACAATCTCAATGCTTCTTCATAATTTTTATTCTTATCTTCTTCCGTTGCTCTCGTAACAATATCAATGGCTTTCTGAAATTACAAAACGTTCATATATAAGAACAACATATGAACCTTTAAAAATATCAACACACTTTTTAAAATATATATAAAGTACATATGACACGCACCTCCATGTTCCCTGAGAAAGCATATTTGCAAATAATCATTTGATATATTTCAAATACTCATCGATATTCTAGTTCAGGGAGCAAAACTTCCGGTCGCCACGTCGCCATTGGCGACTAGAAATTTAGAGCTGGCGACCAGTGTTCAGTAGGAATAGTTTCTGCTAAACGCACAGGGCTGCGCAGTTTCTGTTTCGCACGAAAATAATTGTCACAGAGTGAGAGAAACCACGAAATCTGAAGTCTTCACAACGTTGTAATCCATCCCTCCTTCCTACCCTCCTAAATCTAATAGTCTGATTTTGAACTTTTATGCTCTGATGTAATCTCTTTCTTTGTCAAACCAAAGGCCGTGGGTAGAGGTGGGACCTCTCATAATTTGTACGTGAGAGATACTAGCGACCATCATTTTTGGATTGGCGAATGCGTCTGACATTGAAATTTTGCACCCTGTTTAGTTGCAAATTTTATATGAACAATTCACTTCCTTACAATTCACTGAAAATTCTGACACTTGCCCATCTTCTATTACGAAGAAAGAAAAAAAGCTAATAAACTTGAGAGAAAATTAACGTAAAGAAATCTACAGAACAAGATGTGTATGACTAGAACACTCTTTAAGGTGAACCTCTATAAAGAATACCTTTTCACACAGTAAAAATTTACTAAACTGTGCTCTTGGGTATAGTTCAAAATTCAAAATCTTACCTTGTACCCAACAAGGTGAGATTTTGTATCATGAAGAATTAAATTTTGCTGTGTATCTTGTTCCCGGCATTGTCATTGTTAACTTTAGTGGAATGTGAACGCATTCTACCAACTACTTTATCGTCAGCGGACAAATATTTCCACCCTAGTACGTTTTTCAGCATCGTATATAATTAAAGGATTTTTTTATTTTGAGTATGGATATACATTAGGATTTGAAAAAATAGTTAAAAAATACACCTGGGCCCATACGGGTTTTTCAGCGCTTATTTTAAAGAAATATTCAATGTCTTTGAAGTAAAAATGTTAAAATTGATTTATATTTCAAGATTGTCACTGTCACAAGTTGCAATAATTTTCTATTCACTGGTCTTTTGAAAAAAAAACTGGCCACCATTTTGAAATCTTCTATTGGATCGCCGAGAAAATCTATACAGCAAATTTAGAATATCTCGTGCTTCTACCCTCAAAAGTCCAAAAATTGCAACCCATAGCGTTCATACCCGCTTGTTTGAAAAATGGCCGAAATTCCGAAATTTTACGTTGCATCGTGGCCAAAATGCATACAGCTAATTAAGTGTCTCGTGCTTCTACTCTGAAAAATTTAAACTTAAAATACCGAAAATCGCGCATAGTGTGGATACTCGCTATTTAAAAAAATAAAATAAACTTAAAAGAACGAAAGTTGTACCCTGTAGTGTGTGTGGTACAGGCAGACAAACGAACAAATGTAGATTGAGTCATCCCAGGAGTCTCACTGACATTCGCCAAATATGAATACCAAATATATTACTTTAAAACAAAGATATAATTCATGTTTTATAAAATAAATGTTTCAAAATGTCTTATATGAACTAAATTTCTTCCAGCGCAAAATATATGGTTTTATTGTTGAGTTCATTTCCGATACATTGTGCGTTCAATTACGGGAATTTCCCGAGCACTTGTTGCAAGACAGTTCTTTCCCGAAAATTAATTTAAAACAATTAACAAAGATATAATTCATATTTTATAAAATAAATGTTTCAAAATGTCTTAAATAAAAATTAAATATCTTCCAACGTATTCACTTCCGATGCTTTGTGCGTTCAGCTGCGGGAATTTCCCGAGCACTTCTTTCACGAGGGCTTTTCCCGAAAATACAGCTTTCTTTACTGTACATCGAAATTTTCATTAGTACCGAAGTTTGAATTCAGCACTTGAAATAGTAAGCGTTACACAGTCTTCGGAACTCAGTGAATTAATCTTCTTAAATTTGACAAGAATTATGCTATTGCTGGTGTTGATTCTGCAGAATTATTATTTGAAAAGTAGCAACAGATGTCTGAACTAAACTGTTGTTCTTGGGAAACCAAATTTTACTGAATACTTGTGTTACGATCAAAGGTAAGAAATAATACTAACAGTTTTTCACTAATATATCTATATATTTACTGGTAGTACCGGCACCTATGGCCTTAAACCCGTCAAACGTATGACAGATAACGTCCCTCGACGTCGCCGAGCATACTATTCACGGAAAGTATTTTCTTAAATATAAAATCGAGTATTTTACTTCAAATAGGCTATAAACATAATCCATAGTATGGATTCTATACATTAATTTGTTCCATAATTATCTCAAGTTAAGGTAAGTTTTTTATTCATTCAGTGCATTCAGAACTTTATAAAGGTCTTATGTTGTTGTATACCTTAACGTGAAAATATCTAATTCGCCCAAGGAAAGTCCAAAATCTGATAAATACTACTTTCAATATGATCACCTTAGTTATACCAATAATATACGAGGGGCATACTTAAAGTCGTGAGCAACATGTTTCCACAACTGTAATCTTTAGTTGTAAGTGAAACCAAGTATCATCTCAATCTATAGACCTTTCTACATCTTTCTTTCCAGACGTTGACGCTGTTTGTTGCTAGCACGTAACCACAGGCAGGATTTCCAAAATGGCGGGCAGCGATGTTTCGTTTCGACAGCGTGCTGTGATTGAATTCCCTGTTAAAGAGGACCCATCTGCTTCTGAAACTCACCACAGACTGCAGCGTGCCTATGGAGATGTGTTCATGGGTGCCAGCAGTGTTAGAAGGTGAGTGAAACATTTTAAGGATGGAAACACGAGTATTGAAGATAAGCCTCGTAGTGGACGCCCTCGAACTGCCTCCACGGAACGCAACAAGGTAAGGGTTGATGAGCTGATTAGGCGACATAAGCGTACCACAGTGAATGAAATCCACGGATGGCAATGGTTTAAACCATGTTGTTTTGGTTTAAATAATTTGCTGTATGTATTTATATTACATATGGACAGAAACAGGTTTGTTTTCTTTTGGTAGGGGTCACATAAGCTTGAAGCGAAATCCAAACCGCTTCCCGGCTTACATCCGAGAGAAATTGTTCTCCATTTGGACTCGAAACCGGGACTAAATGGCCACAAATGCCATGAGTCTGCCGACTCACTCACGAAGAACTCCTGATAAAAATACGTTGTACTGATAATATAATTATATTTACATAGTTGTTAATATAATTGTCAGGAGTCATTTCACAAGGACAAAAAGATAAACAGTTGCACACATGAAACTATTAACAGAATTATAAATCGGGAAACTCCCGCCTTAGCCATTGGGAAAATCCTGTTATTACTTAAAATGCAAAGCAATAAGGGAAAAATTCCGTTATTGCTTGGCATTTAAAATTTTATGATCAACGTATCATAATCAGTTCGCTAAAATTGAGGTATGTAGGGTGCCTTCCATTTCAATTCAGGCAGAGCATGTACCATCACCATCTCAGATATTTTTGAAACTTTTTTTTATAGCAACTAGACATGTTTTTAAGAGACCCATATTTTTTTGTTTTCTCGAAAAAAAATTTCCCTCCAAGTAATGGGCCATCAAAGACGGGGAGTACAATTTATGAATTGTAGAAAACATGGAAAATGGTCAACTTCGGAGCCTTACCATTTGGCTATGGACACAAGTAGAGTTATAATTCTTGTTGTGGTATGTACATAGGGATATAAATAAACTATATTTTATTGTAGTTTCGTTTGCGCATGCGTATCTTTTTGTACAGAAATTAACAAATGAACGTCAATTTATCTGAAAAGTCGAAGTTTGCGAATTTTTTTCGAGCACTTCTGGTTCGAATTTTAAAATTCTGTTTTCACGGTTGGTAAGACCTGGTTATCCGCTTTCCGGAAAAAAAAAAAATGTATCGCTTCTGTGTGCAACCGTTTTGTCGCAAAAAATTCGAGAAATTGTAAAATTTTCAAAAATCGCCATTTTTGGGCGCCATTTTCTCGAAAACACCATCTTTTAAAATTCTGGAATTTTGTCAGATGGTTCAACTTTACATGAATAATAAACACACCAAATACCATTCTCGACCAATGCTTCATGAATTAACTGCATCCTTTTAAAGTTAGCGAAGTTTCGTTAACTTTGATGTCACAGTTAGCAACACTGGGAACAATAAAAGTGCAATGATTTGATGATGTTTGTGGTTCACATTCATTAAATGAAGAACAAAAGGTTTTCTTGACCGTTTTTTTTTCATTATTTTGATCAAGAAGGCTCTCTGAAATAGTAAAATGAGCCCCCCCCCCTACTCCTCCGTTTTCTTAAACCGAAATAATCTGAGGCGGAAATTACGATTACGAAACACACAAGTTTTAAGTTTACTTGAAATGGCCATCCAATAAATTCTGATGATCTATAAAAAGCCTGAACTATTACCTCAGTGATGATTTGAAATGCTCCAGACAAAGTCTCAATTAAGTGCGATGTCATTACAGTGATCGAAAAAGGACAAAAAGTTTAAAAAAATAAAAATAAAAAAAAATCGAAACGTTTTCTTACGCGTTCCAAAGCAATTTACTGACTTTTTAAACAGAACAATCTCAACATAAGAATGGGTCACTCGGAATTTTACAGTATTCGACTAAAGTGGGTCAGTCCGCAACCTGCGAGGGAAGTGTGTGTGAGTGCATTGTGCAAATTTTAAGTTAACTGGTACTGCGTTGCTACAAATCAAAAGTGCAGCCTGTATTGAAGCTATCATGAGTGACCTATTTCCTTTAGTAGTATGATCCGTAGAAAATGACAACTGTCTTCTTCAAGAATGTGGTGAATGTCCTGGAGTGGAAGGAATAAGTGTGGAGTCTTTAATTACTGATCCTGATGAAAATGAAAGTGTTACGTATGCCATATGGGAAAACAATAATCTCGTTAAAAAACTGTGCCACTTTCTGTTTCGTATCGTACATTGCTGGTTTAACTGTAAGAATTGTAATTCATGGCTACATCAAGAAAATCTAAAGAGAATTAATTGCTACCGAAAACCACCGTATAAAATTTCAAGATACAAATTCTATTTTACTTCATGTGGACTTCGCTGAAAACTGGACTGTTATTCTGCAAAGTGAAATTCAGAGTTAACACCGGAATATGAAACAACTGACAGTATTGTTGTAATAAACGACGATAAAACACACGATTCGGCTCATGTACTCATAGCCATAGACAAGATTCTAAAAATACTCGAAGAAAAGCGAAAATATATTTTATAGAAAAAGGTTTGAATACGAGAAAATAAGTGTCTACAATTTCCCAAACCGTGTCAGTGATTTCTGATGGTGCTGCATCCCACTTCAAAAATCGCTTTCAGATGTTCGAGATGCAGACAGGTCCGATAAAGCAGTGGTTTTGCAGTGAAACCGGCCATGCAAGGGTCTCTGTGACGGTATTGAGGGGAGGGGGGTGTAAAGAATGTGGCAACGCGGCATAACCTTAAGCAAAAACAGATACACAGTATTAAAACCGCAGAAGAAAAGAAAATGAAATGAAATCTTTAAGTTTCACGTCCCACGGTTATGCCGGTTAGGCTAAAGACGACGGTGATTATGAGAAATGAATGAAATGATGGAATGCAGAAAGTGGGAAGAAACGGATTAACCCCAAGAAAACCCACGAGCACGGTGTTTGTCCACCACAAAGCCCATACGGCGCGAGCTTTGATCGAACCAGGGACCCCAAGCACCGGAGGTGAACGCTCTACCACTGAGCCACCGCACCCCCACTAAAACCGCAGAAGAATTCGTGAGTATAGTGCAAGTACAAACTCCGGGTATTACTCTCGTTTTGTTGCCTGGAACTGAATTCGACGCCTTCCGGAAGAAAAACAGGGAAAGTATGCGACCGGTAACTGGTATTCAACGAAGTCATATTTGGCTTTCGGAAAATGGCGAAGTTTTTATGGCAGTAACGGGTCACCATGAACTAACTTCATGCTTCCCCCAAAATCGAACTTCTGCAATTCAAAGTGTAGATTTAAGAAATCTGCAAAAAGGAACTTTTGTTACATACATATATGTATGATAACACTGTTCAACAAATTTTGATCGAAAGTATGTAAATTCATTGAAATTGCGATTTTTACATTCATTTAAGCATATGAAAGGAAATGATAATAAAAAAAATTTCTTAGCCCAGGCTGTGAAAAAAAAAACGCCCTTGTACAACAGTAGCTGTATATATACACAAATGTATTAATATTTATAGAACTTTTAAGCAAAATCCTTGTAAAAACCTACATTTTACTACTTTTTTTTATCTATTTCACTGTGATGTGATAACCTGGGGAGTTAAGAAGTACCCTAACCTATAGCTTTCTATACTCTTCCTTTCCTTTTTCAAAATTGCGCAAATATCAGTTTCACAGCGATACAGAAAATAAAGTAACCGTGGTCAAGTTAAACATTAACAATTCCGTAATAAAAATCAGTATTCACATCAAAACATGAAAAATATGTACAAATACCTTTTTGTGCAAGAACTACACTGCAATGTAGACAAAAGTTACAAGTGATCCCTTGTACAGGATTATGTTTATTTTATTTTGAGCGTCTTCGCTTGGCTTGCCTTTTGTAGGTTACATCTGGAGCATCCCTTGCAATAGTCCAACAGTAGATGGCCAATATGTTAGAACTCCACTTTCCCTCATATCTCTTCTCCATGGCTGCAATCTCTTGATGGAAACGCTCACCATGTTCGTCACTTACTGCTCCACAATCTTCGGGAAAGAAGTCTAGATGTGAATGAAGAAAGTGGAGTTTCAGAGACATATTGCAACCAAGATTTTCGTAGCACAATAACAACTTTGCTACCAGTTGTTTGTAATTTGTTGCTCGGTGTCTTCCCAAGAACTGTGAACAAACACTCTTCAAGCTTTCCCATGCAGCTTTCTCCTCGCCGTGGAGAATTTCGTCGAAGTTGTGATCTTTGAATAGTTGCCTAATCTGTGGCCCTATGAAAACACCCTCTTTAACTTTGGCATCAATTAAGCGAGGGAATTGTCCTCTTAGGTACTTATAGGCCTCATCCTCTTAACAAAACTTTTCATAAGACCTGATTTAATATGTAGAGGGGGAAGCGAAATTCGGTTACGATCTACCAATGGTTCATGCTGCACATTTTTCACTCCCGGCTGAAGAGTTTTTCTGGTACTCCAATCACTTTTGCGGTAATGAGATCCACGATCTCTACTATCCCATTCACATATAAAGCAACAATACTTTGTATACCCTAACTGCATACCTAGCAACAGTGCTATTACTTTAAGGTCACCACAAATGAGCCACTGAAAATCGTAATATTTAATGGCTTGAAGTAAACATTTCAAGTTTTCATAAGATTCCTTCATATGAACTGCGTAACCTACAGGAATTGAAGGAAGTTCATTTCCAATATGTAAAAGCACTGCCTTTAAACTCACCTTGGACGAATCTATAAAGAGCCTCCACTCCGTTGGTTCGTAATTAATTTTAAGTGCCCTCATGAGACCATTTACATCTGTACATGCCACAAGTGTGTCTTCCATAGTAAAAAGTGAAGTGAACATCTTCTCCCTATTCCGATACACTGAAATATTTACTTTCTCCTGCAATAAATGCCATTGCTTTAAGCGTGACGCTAAAATTTCGGCTTTGCTTTTCGAGAGGTCCAAGTCTCTGATTAGATCACTTAGTTCCTCTTGAGTAAGTCTATGTGGTTCACATAGAGGTTCTTCAACAAACGTAGGGTCCTTCGAAGTGCTTGATTCAGGAGCTTCAACTTCTTGATCATCATCAGAAAGAAGATTGTATTCTTTAGGTGGGTCAGGAACAGGTAGTCCTTCTCCATGTGGAACGGGGCGCATTGCAGAAGGAATGTTAGGATAGATCAAGGCCCGCTTCTTCTTCGTGGAAATTCCCTTCTTGACGGAAGGAACCATACAAAAATAATAATCTCTGATGTGGTCGCTTGGCTCCCTCCAAATCATGGGCACTGCAAAAGGCATTGAGCGCCCCTTCCCATTAATCCAATGTCTTAGATTGCTGGCACAAGTGTTACACACAATGTGGGGCGCCTTTTATCTTGGTCTCCAATTTTACAACCAAAGTAATATTGATAGGCTTTTCTTATTAGTGGTGTTATAGTCTGCTTTTGTGAGGAAAATGTCACTTCCCCACACACGTAGCAGAAGCTATCCGCACTGTTTACACAATTTCGCGGCATTTTTGTTTATTGAAATGCTCAAAATGTCACTTGAAATAGTTCCGACAACTATTTAAAAATATACATTCGAAATACCAGTATTTTTGCGTACTTGTAGTTGTATTTTTATGTCCTGCACTACACAAACGTCACACCCAAAACGCTGATAACTGCACTAAACCTGTCTTTTCTAACAATAGCAGAACACTACTGAGATAAGGAACACAATGAAACCAAGCGTTCATATAGTTTCTCCAGTGTTGCCAGATCAGTGTAACATTTTACCCCAAACGAAGCGAATATATTTATTTTTAAAGCGTTATTATTAGACATGCCTGTAAAACGAAAAGTAGAGCTAATATTCGAAAATAACTTTCAAATTCGTGATCAGCACCACAAAATCAATAAGAATTAGCTGATTTTGTTCAATTTACATTTTCGTTGTTGAACAGTGTAACCAGTAGTGCGTAGCAGAAATATTATGAATAAATCATGAATTACGTAAAGTTGAAGTGCTGTTTATACTTCCACATGGACCTTCAGCATTTGTGACTATCGACAATGTGCTACGCAGGGGCAGATCCACGATGGACTTCTGGAACGGGGGGGGGGGAGGGGTAATACTGCTACTTAGAGCTACTTTTAAGAGCTCCAAACTCTGAGATCGGTTCTATTTATATATAAAATAAAAAAGTTTCTTCCCCCTAGATCCACTCCTGGACGAATTGTGAGTGAGCCCACACCTATTGGAATACCTGCACGGTTACATGCTATTAGCGAAGAAGACACCAACCAAGCAAATGATTGGTCCATGTAATATATATATATATATATATATATATATATATATATATATATATATATATATATATATACAATAATAATAATAATAATAATAATCAGTGAAATTTTGTTTCCGAAGACCATTCTAAGTAAGTGAACTCGAAATTTGTGCGTTTCGTAATCGTAATTTCCGCCTCAGATTATTTCGATTTAAGAAAACGGAGGAGTAGGGGGAGACTCATTTTACTATTTCAGAGAGCCATCTTGATCAAAATAATGAAAAAAAAAAAAAAAAAACGGTCAAGAAAACCTTTTGTTCTTCATTTAATGAATGTGAACCACAAACATCATCAAACCATTACACTTTTATTGTTCCCAGTGTTGCTAACTGTGACATCAAAGTTAACGAAACTTCGCTAACTTTAAAAGGATGCAGTTAATTCATGAAGCATTGGTCGAGAATGGTATTTGGTGTGTTTATTATTCATGTAAAGTTGAACCATCTGACAAAATTCCAGAATTTTAAAAGATGGTGTTTTCGAGAAAATGGCGCCCGAAAATGGCGATTTTTGAAAATTTTACAATTTCTCGAATTTTTTTGCGACAAAACGGTTGCACACAGAAGCGGAACAAATTTTTTTCGGAAAGCGGGTAACCAGGTCTTACCAACCGTGAAAACAGAATTTTAAAATTCGAACCAGAAGTGCTCGAAAAAAAAAATTCGCAAACTTCGACTTTTCAGATAAATGGACGTTCATTTGTTAATTTATGTACAAAAAGATACGCATGCGCAAACCAAACTATAATAAAATATAGTTTATTTATATCCCTATGTACATACCACAACAAGAATTATAACTCTACCTGTCTCCATAGCCGAATGGTGAGGCTCCGAAGTTGACCATTTTCCATGTCTTCTACAATTCATAAATTGTACTCCCCGTCTTTGATGGCCCATTACTTGGCGGGAAAATTTTTTCGACAAAACAAAAAAATATGGGTCTCTTAAAAACATATCTAGTTGCTATAAAAAAAAAAAAGTTTTAACAATATCTGAAATGGTGATGGTACAATTCTATATTTTTTTGCCTGAGTTGAAATGGAAGGCACCGTAGATATCATTCAATAAAATTAAAACTGAACATCCAATCTAAGCTAAT
Organism: Thermobia domestica; assembly: GCF_964235325.1. Classification (NCBI taxonomy): domain Eukaryota; kingdom Metazoa; phylum Arthropoda; class Insecta; order Zygentoma; family Lepismatidae; genus Thermobia; species Thermobia domestica. Next base: position 40,568,376 of record NC_137460.1, on the reverse strand, counting down.
GACGGAAGTTCTGTAGGCAGTCGATAAAATTTGCAAATTTCTATCAATATATTTAAACAATGTTTTTTTTAAATAATAATAATAATAATAATACAACAACAACAGGCATTCATTCAAGCAAGCAGAAATATACAATTTGGTTTCGTTTCGTATGTCTAGGCTTAATATCCTTATGTAATACCTAGGTTATTAAGGAGAAAACTTTCGCTTAAAGTGACATCCGAACCGCTGCTTGGTTTACATTTGAAAGAAGGCTTGTGGTTCGACCGAGAACTGAATGTGGGACGCCTTGATTATAAGTGAGAAAGATGTAAAACTAATACAAATGGTTTGATATGGGGAAACGTCACCACGAAGTTCATACGATTTAAAGCATTTTTCATTTTTGTTTGTTTGTTTGTTTAAAAAAGCCCACCCTGATGAAATCGCTGCGAAACTTGGATTTTGAACATAGAACGGTGAAAGAAATGATTCACAGCTTAGGTTATCAGAAGCTTTGTGTCCGTTGGGTCCCACGTTTATTAACTGAGAACCACAAACGTCATAGACTAACCATTACCCAAACCCTCTTCAGAGATTTGGACATAAAGGTGATGAGTTTTTGACGAGTATTGTAACTGGAGATGAAAGCAGGTTCCATAATTATGAACCTGAAACAGAACGACAGAGTCTGGAATGGCACCACTTAAATTCGCCACCGAAGAAGAAAGCGAAGACAGTGCAATCGGTAGGGGAAATTATGGGGAGAGTATTCTGGGATGCACAGGGTTGCTCCGTCGTGCCATGTGTGATAAACGTCCTGGAAAAATCATCCTTCAACAGGATAATGCGCGTTCGCATACTGCACGTGCCATTGTGGAACAGATCAGGAGATTTGGGTGGGAAACACTTCCACATCCTCCCTACAACCCCGACATGGCACCTTCCGACTACCATCTTTTCGGTTTTGTGAAGGAACAGATGCGAGATCATCGCTACGAAGCAGTGCGTCAGTGTCTACGGGCAGGTGGAACGGAATTCTACTACAAGAGTATTTTCAAACTTGCAAGACGATGGATAAGATGTGTGCAAAAGAACGAAGAGTATGTGGAAAAGTGAAAAAAAAAAAAAAAAAAAAAAAAGGTCTGTATATTAAAATAATATATTTGGTTTCACTTATTAATAAAATAAAGATTATGGTTGTAAAAAAAAAATGTTGCTCATGACTTTCAGCATGCTCCTCATACTAACAAAAAGTTCAAAAACTTAGGTGAGTTTTTTTCAAGTGGGTCCAATCCCAGGTCTTTTCGGGTTGGGCTCAATTGGGAAAACCCTGATATACATACCTGTAAAGTACTAGTTGTTGCCATTATTACCTTCCACACTGGTTAACTGCGAAAAAAAGAAATAAAATAAAACTCATACACAAAGCAAACATTAATACGTACTTACTAACATTACAAACACAACAATAATTACAAACATTAATAAGTACCATTAAATATGAGTTACATGAATGTTCTATAAAACATGAATATAACATTACTTTTGCGAGTCGTATTATTACAATATACAATAAAAAATTGGGTAGTTTCCAATAATGACAATATTAATAAATATTGAGAATTCGTGATTCTTCAAGTGTCCTTACAGTGTAATCCCTGCTTGGTTATCTTCTGCTATCTGCATTACGATTTTAGTAGGAAATTTGAGACCAATGGAAAAACTAAATAAACCACAAAGCTCAAACCTTTGTTGCCTGAATATGTCATTAATCCTGTTCCGTTTTCCTATCAGACAACCGAAAGGACTACATCACAAACCAGAACAAATTCAACAACTTTTACATTCAGATAATAAATTACTTTTGTTTTTGCATGTATTACATATCGCTTACCGAGGAAAATTTCCAAATATGCTCTAGGAAATGTTCAGATGAAGTTAACAAGTCCAAAAAACTAAACTATTTTGTGATGAGTTAATGTAATCCACAAACTATTTTGTGATGAGTTAATGTAATCCACCTAACCACATCCTCTAATACATAGGTTATAGCGTAACATACATAACCACAAAACTGGAGAACAAAAAGCAAGAAATACTTACGGGGGGCGCCGTGTAGGCTACAGGAGGAGGTGATGATGAGAATGAGTAGAATGAAATTTTTCGTTTAATGTCACATGGTTATGCCCACAGAGATTAATGTAAGTGAATGATTGTAAAATTACTTTTTTGTGCTCTCCCGGGACCATACGCACCAAAGGTACACGCGCTAAACACTAGACCAGCTGGGGGAGGGGAAGGTGAGAGTGAATGAAATAATGTAACGATGAAAGTGGTAGAAATCCAAGAAAACCCTAACACCAGGAGTGAAACCTCTACATAAAATGGTTAAGACACAATGTACAGTAGTGCATACTCGTGCTATCTAAGTCTCTGGGACTTGGAATTGCATTGAAGAGTTGCAAAATGTATATTATTGTAACATTTTCGCGCTGCAGGTTCAATCAAATTCAGAATTTGGAAAATTTACTGCTAAAATTGAATACTCGGTATCAAAACAATACGTAGCAAACGTATGCAAATTTGGTAACAGAACATGACTTTGTAAAGTATTAGATAACAATAATTAATAATAATAATAAAAGCATGTGGTAGTCGTCTTTATCTTCACTTGAGACAAATAAGTGGAATGTTATTGTCAGCCAGCGCAGATCTTTTGTTAATCGCATTTGTTATAGAAACAATTAATTTTAAAAAATCATGCTGTTTGATAACATTTTGAATGTACCACCAACCCTATTACAAAGCAACTTTCTACGACGTGCTGCAACATCTATGCAAAATAAAGTTTATCTAAACATAAGTTTAGAAAGTACTATTTGTTCTTGCACTGAGCATTAGATCCATCAGAACATCTGTTTCCTCCTCATAGTAACTTTAAACAGTAACTAGCATTAATTTCATAGGGAGTGGCAAAGAAAATATCTGGGAGATAGCTATTATTCTGGAAAAGATATTATTTGACTTACATTACAATATCACATGTAAGCTATGGGGGGCAGACGTAATCATCAGGGGGTGTCCGATCCCTTGCCCTCCTCTGATGTCATCACTGACTATAAATGAATGAACAATGGCCTGCTGACTAGTCCGATGATGACTTTGTTCCTCATGGTGTAAAATGGATGGAAATACTTTCGTGGCACAACCACCTAAATTAAAGCAATTTAAACTCCACCTTTGGAAGTGGAAATTCTTGTGGAATTCTCACGCTGATTTCAAAATAAAACTTCGCGGATACATTCATAACTATCTGAATATTTTTTAAAATATTTTTTTAAAAAAATATAGTCCTACATACCATTTGAAAGCTTTTTTCATAAGCATTAAAATGATGCCTTAATCAATGTCTTAGTTTTTTAAATTACTTGCAAACACCAATCGAACAAATATCACGCAATTTTCGGTATATTTTGAGAACTTTAGGGGCATTCAATTTTGAAACTAATTCACATATCAACCTGAATTATTAGGGTTTGTCATTTTCCAAACGTATACAGAAGTATACCAAATTTCATCAAAATGTTGCAAGGTGATAAAATTTGTAACAGATGATAAAAGAACGAGACAGTTTTTGTAAGCGGGTAGTAAGAAGGCAGCTGTTACGGAACTAGAGTAACGAACAGAGTGAGTGCGGTGAGTATCGGACAGTCAACAGGCATTAAAGAATACTGAAAAGTCAGGTGGTCGATAAAACCTTCTTCCACACAAACATACACATCGGGAGGGACGCTGCTTTTCTTTACATTGCTCGATGGGTATCTGAGCAGTACGGAGACAAGAGGCGGAAATTAAAAAAGTTTTCTTGTCCAATTGTTAGCAGCCTTCAATTCTCGCATGATGAGAAGAAGTTCTATTTGCCAGCAATAAATCCCAGATTCTGATCGTCGTTGTTGTTGGTAGGTGCTCCATTTGGTTTACCGTTTCCGTAGCAACAGCTTGGAAAGGGCGGATGTTGGGAGACGGAGATCAGTATCTACTAAGAGTATCATTGACTTCGTTTCCCGGGATGACAAACTGCCCTTTCGTATGAATAAGAGTGACAACTTAAGCATTGTCTCGGGTTCGAAGCTGTTGATGAATATTAATATACAGCAATATAGTTGTAGACGTCCATGGGTTGCTACATATTCCTTGTAGAGCACTAAAGTTGTCACTGCAAATGCAGCGATAAGTATTTCCCTCTGCAGCTACAAATTCAACAAATGGCCTCTCCTACTTGGTGCAATCTGTAAGCTTAATCTGGCTACAGCTCACTAATCTGTAGAGTTACCGATTGCTTTTAATTTCTCAACAGGATTTTACATCTCTTCTCATACATGATTAAAATGATATGAACATCTTCTCAGGCAACTGAGCAAAGTCTCTGCAATTAAGGAACCAGTGAGTAGGCCACGATAATAACCTTAATATTACACATCTAAACTTTTTTTCTAAAGATATGTGTAACTTAAGAATGAGACAGTATGCCATTTTCTTTTTTTATATCTCTGTACAGCTATAAGCCGTTGAGATTTTTTTTTCTTTAAACACACGTCATTCCTAACAAGGTTCTATAATGCTGGCCCCAACATATAGGCGAAAGTAGGTTAGTAGCCACGATGGTTCTTTTCTCCATCAAAGCTCAATACTGAATTCACATAGTAATGCCGAGCAAGCGACAGCGAGTGAAGGTGAATCAGTAGCCAGGTTGATTACTTTATTACAGGTCTGGAGAGTGGGCGCCACACAGCAGTACGGTTGAAAGGGCAACGCGTTTTCTCTAATTGTGGCTCTAGTGGGTTTTAATTTTTCGCGATAAATGACGTAGTTTCATCATGCTCGGTGCAATTATGAGAAAGATACATACTAGCCTGTGATATGTGGTCACTATAAGCTAGTATTGCATTGTCTCCGGCAGGGCAAAGTAGGAGGGCCTACAGAGTGTAGGTGCGCCAATGAGGACGAGTATGCGCATAAAGAAACATTTCTTTGTTTCAATACCTTAAATATGGCTGACCGTTTTCATGGTTGAAATTAGCGCCACTGTTCGTGTCCACACTACTAATTGCAGCGCGTTTTGTAGTTAATTCTATTTTCCTTGTGAAGTTTATACATTTTACAGGTACGTTTCTATTTTGTGGCCTGTACTTCAAGTTCGACCCATTATGTGACCGAGATTTGAAGAAAGTATTCAAAGTTCATAACTCCCAAATCAATCAACGAACCAAACTATATACTTTTTTCTTTTCATACCTGGGCAATTATTTCTAGCAATAGATTTTAAACGAACTTATATTGCACAGTTACCTGCATAACGTCTCTATACATCACGTGATCTTGATTTGTAAAATGACACTTTATCCTAAACTTTTCAATTAAGGCCCCTATTTATTCACCACAGTTAATCAAGCTGTATTTGAAATCTACACGGAAAGGATCTGACGACTGTCGTTGTCACGAAACTAAATAGCTTATTTACCTATTAAAGTAAAAACCTGATCATGAATTATGCGCCGCTCCTGGCAAACACAGGAAAACCTTCGTATAAACTGTATGGGAATATTTCGTTGCTCCCATATCTATAGTAATATACATTCGATGAGTCAAAATATTACGTAAATAATCCAATTAGATGGAACTTCCTCAATTGCCTTGAAACCATTCACAGTTACCGACTTGCCCTTCAATCTGTTCCTAGTTAGTACGGAACAGCAAATGACACTGATAATATATATAATACACATGTGATAAACGAAACGACCAATGATTAGATCACTTCGATTGCGTTGACAAATATCTCTTGAACCACACCAAGATTAAAAAGCATTCAAAACCTCAATATACCTGTAATTACCAATATGCTACAATCACTGACCTCTTTAGTTAATTGTTTACTAACAAGAGAACTGAACTTCCTGACACTTATTTATCGTCCTTAAAATATATATTATTACATTTTGTACGCTTAAATCACGAGAATTCACAAACTAGCAAGTACGAACCGTACAACTATTCATTTCTTTTCATCATAGCAAAAGTGACTTTTCAGTTTATGCACTTAATTTACCTCCTACATGTATTTTAAATAACGTTTACTAACGAACAATTGACTGATCTTATTAGAACAATACATACGACCTACCACTGTAAATAATTTAACAAATCACCTCCATAAAACTGACAACCTTTATGAATGCCTTGTTTTTCAATTTCTCTTCAGTATTTTTAAACAACACATTCACAGCGTACAGACTGTAAATACTTTTACTAAGGACAGATGATCAATGGTACCAGGTGAACACAGAACCTATTTTCCGATGTTGACATAGTCAATTAGCGTGAAAAACCCTTGGAAAAACCGAAGTGACCAAAATAAAACAAACCCTTTAGAAAAAAACAGAATGTTTCAACAATGAAAATACTTTTTCTGTTAATACATCAAGCAATAAAAGTGCGTTGCTAAATGAACTCCTCCCAATAAACTTGGATTTTTTCGGAAACTGTGTATTTTCTGTCAAATGCATAACTAGTAAATTCATATTGAGATTTCTTCTCTAAAGTTAAAATATAATTAAAACATTATACACATAGGTCAATTTTAATTTTTCGAATTCCATGCAAATTATTAATGCATTTGTTTTAAATGTCTCAATTTTAACATACATTATTATAAATCTAATTTAAAAGGTACATCAATCTATTGGAAGTATTGATATTGATATAAATATCAGAAATAAATGATGTGTACAATATGGCTATTTTGAATTGTTAATTTAACATAATTTTTGAATAATTGAGTGACAACTATGCGAAAAGTCAGTGTGTCCGTTGATTGTGACGTAATATGAAGTGGCCGCCATATTTACTTAGTGACGCATGCGTATTTTCTGAAAAGCCTGAATCAGTACTGTATACCGGGGACGAAATCTTGAAGCCATTTGTGAAGAATTCTAAATTCGACTCTTAAATTGTTGTCGATCTTGGAACTAGAAAAATAATGGCGAAACCAGAACAGATTTTGATAATAGAACCACAACACGAGCTCAAATTTAGGGGTGAGTGAATTATTACGAGTAAATAAGATTGTTGTTAGTGCTTGAACGAAACTACACCTTCCTAGCGGACTAAAACCAAAGTTAGATAGCTTAATTAATTTGCCTGCTTCTGCCTTTCAATTGAAACATACAGATAGTACATCGTATTACATATATTATTTCTTTTTACTCTACATAAGTTGCATTAGTGAAGCCGGGTAATGTAGTGACTATCTCTATTCGTATCAGTGGGAGGTGTGGAGAGCTATGGATGATTCGACATATCTCAAAAGTAGTGATGAGAAGGAATGTGTGTTGTAGAACAGTCCTAGATGTGTGCATAAAAAATGTAATTTACTGTTATTTGCAATCACAAATATTCTTGATTAACATACTAATATTTTAGCAAATTGCTGGTCTATATTCTAGTACTAAATTAGTATTGGCACTAGTGTTAAAGTGCCTTGAGTACATATGAATATTATTGGGTTAAATTCCAAAGTTGGGCGTCCGTTTCCAGCAAAATTTTTAAAATTTACAGGAAAGATATGGATAATTTGATCGTTTGTGTGCTTGATAATATATAAGAGTCTCGAAAAATCTGTTTATTTGTTATATATAAGCGGTTATAAACATGGGACTATACGGCGAGCGGAGGGAACTACTTGGCGCAAGGTAACCAAACAGTTGCATTGTGGGAAAGAAACGAGCATTTATGTTATCAACATGGCGAATGTACAAGGGCAATGAACTAACAGTTTTAACATTTGTGAAGCAATACGTTGATAACGAGCAAAATCTTTTAAAAGTTTGTGAAGAGCACGGATTAATGAACCTAATAACAAATTACACAAAGTGTACAAAGGAGATAACAGTGAAAAAACTTGGTGAAAGTGGACGCCCAACTTCGGAATAAATGCCTTATTTGATGTTACTTTCTCGCTTACAACCTAGCTAAACCTAACCTTACATCTTTAAATACGTAGTTTATTTATCTTTAGAAAGACAAAAGCCATTATGATTGGAATAAAGCGGTCGATGTCAATTATAGGAGAGGAGAAAATAGAACGTGTGACTAGTTTTCGATACCTGGACCTGGGTAGTAGTGTTAGTAATAACTTGGAGTCCGAACGTGAAATAAAAGCAAGGATAGGAATGACGAAAAAACGCTTTAGGAGGAAGAAAGTATTATTTTGTATAAAGAATTGAGTAAAAGGCTTGTAAAATGCTTCGTGTAGAGTATTGCACTGCATGAGTCAGAAACATGGGCATTATGCAAAAATGGTGAAAAACAACTGGAAGCTTTCGAAATGTGGGTGTGGAGAAGAATAGAGAGAATTAGCTGTATCGAGCGGAAAACGAATGACGGTATTTTACATGATATTAAGAAGACGAAGCTGGTTGGGACATTGGTTAAGAAGGAAATGTATCATGAGGGACGTGCTAGAGGGTATGGTGGCAGGAAAGAGAGGGAGGGGGCGAAGAAGATAACAATTAATGGACGATATCAAAATAGGAAATTCATATATGAAGACGAAAAGGTTAACGGAAGACCGTGGAGCGTAGAAGCTTCTCAGTTGGGGCAAGTGACCTCCCAGTGGCGACAGAATACCTTTGATGATTATGAATATAAATTTTGACTATTAAAAATAGCTACCGTAATTAGCGAATTGTCTAAAGTAAAGTTCTGAGGAAGAACTTCCGAATTGAGTTGAATGCATACTGAATACTTAATATATGCTACTGAAATTGATACTGTAAATGACTGGCAAAAAATTATGTGCTCATTAGTATTCTACACAGGAAGTAAAAGTATGTGTTCATTCATGAAAGGAATCAACTCTCACTCAAGCTGAGTAATGCATACAACTTAACTGTCATTTGCAGGTAGTAATACAATAACATGGAAGTATATGATGCTTTATACTTATGCTATTTTGAGTCGGCTTAAAAGGAATGAAACGTGTTCTTCGCGGATGTTGGATAGGATTAATCTCCAACGAAAGGAATATTTTCGAGAATATTTTACAATGGCAATAGCTCAATGGTTACTTTTGTAGATATATATATATATAGTTTTCAAAGAGAAAGTTCAAAATTCTGAAATTCCTTCAATAAATATTATTTTGAGGAATTACATATAATTTGCATGTTCATAACAGATTTTGGGTTAAGTGCCAGAGAGTACGTTCAAAAATATGAGAAAATAGGTAAAATTTACAGGAAAGAAATAGTGAATCGGATATTTTCCGTGAAATTCATACAAACTAATTAAGTTTAATATGATATTTTGACATACCAAAAGGTACGTCATGGTACTGTTTTAAGTGGAGGGATGCTGACATCAAACATGAGGGTGTATTAAGGCAATTAGGCCTAGTTCCCCGTATTCAAAGATAACAGTTCCATGTGATGGATGTGACATTTCAGATTTATAACCGCATGTGCCGAGGAACAGGGATTATTACATTTTATGAAGAGAGACAGATTATTGAAATTGAGCAGAAAATGTCATAAATACAGGAAAAAGTTAAAAATTAAAATAATATAAAAAGCGAAAAAAAATTGTACGTATTTAAATGTGAACATCATAATGGTGGTGTGAATGTATTATGAGAGCAACTAGCCGAATAAACCTAATATTTTATAGAGACCTTCGTTTACGCGTATACCCACCGTCAGTGACGCGCCTGATCTCTGAACGCAACGCGCTGGGTTGCCAATTTCGTCCTATTTTCTTTTAATGGCAACATAGCATTTTTTAAAATTTAGTTCTATGACATATGTCTGGATACAGTTAGTATTTATTTGAGTGAATTTACGGTATTTATTCCAAAGTTGGTCGTCTGCCTGGTTTTCGACAAAAACCTCAAGAACAGCTACGAAAATTTAAAAGCCATCAATTTTTAGGACGACTAAAGAAGAAAATGAAATGAAATCTTTGAGTTACGTCCCACGCTTATGCCGGTTAGGCTAAAGGAGACGGTGATTATGAGAAATGAATAAAATGGTGGAATGAAGAAAGTGGGAGGAAACAGGAGAACCCCGAGAGAACCCACGCACACGGTGTTTGTCCACCACAAAGTTCACTTGGCGGAACCAGGGTTTGAACCCGGGACCCCATGCACCAGAGGTGAACGCTCTACCAGTGAGCCACCGCGGCCCCTGACTAAAAAAGAGTATAATAGAGGAGGGTAAGGTAGAGTAGAGTAAGGTAGTGTTAAGTAGGGTCGGGTTAGCTTTGGGATGTTTGGAGCCTTTTAGTTCAAATTAATGAAATGTAATTTCTCGTCTCTGCGTAAGGATGCCAAATGAAATATTTTTGTACACCTGCTGCTAAGTTCAGGATACAAATACTTGCTACTTTCTCAATCCAATCATGCGGTAACTTTGCACGAAGTAGGTCCTTCCGCGTGCCAAATAGTTAAAAGTGAATTAGCACAGAGGAATGCAACTTGTTTCTGGAGAAACTTTCTAAGATGACAATTAATTTCGTAATAAATAAGAAAATGTTAACGTTTTTAAGTGTGAACATGTTTGACGTGCTCTGCGGCACAAAGGTCAAAATTTTGTGATACGCGCTTTCTGTACAGGAGATCAGGGTTTGATTTCTGGCAGGAACTCTCATGTAGTTCTGATCCCATGTTATTCTGTAGTCTACTTTCTTAGATAACTTCAGTACTGAAAATAGACGTTAAACTTGCAAAATCAGCCAACCTATAAATTTTTATGCGTAGTTTATGTCAGGTTATCTTAGAATGCAATCGGTTCAGTAAGCTATACTTTTTTTTTTTTTCTTTAATTTATTCAGTGCCTTTTATGCAATTCATTGGATTAGAATGGCTATATCACTTTTTCCTCAGTGTATGTTTGAAATGATGGTTTTGAAGAACATAATATTCTTTCGGTAGAGAACTCGATACGAATGTTAAGATTTCAACATTCTGCACTAGATTTCAAAATATTAAAATTGACTTTCATCTGACTGTGTAGAACAAACTCATTATCTCAATACAGCCATAAATGTCCATATTTTTCCTTCAAACCTGTCCTTTTTCGGGATCTTATCAAAATTCAACTAATACAAGAATAGACAGTTTTAGGTGGGCCACTCATTGACAGCAGGGTAGTCGATTCAAGCTGACGAGCAGTGCAAGCAAGAAACTGGATTCACAATGGAATTCAGCCTCGTATTGCACATCAGGGTTTGCTCAAGTGGGCCCAGCCCGAAAAAACCCGGTGGGTTTTTTCGGGTTGGACCCGCCTGAAAAAAACACCTTAAAACCCATCTGTTTTTTCAGCTTTTCGTTAGCATATTATTGGTACAACTAAGGTGATCACATTGGAAGTGATTTTTTTTTATCAGATTTTGGCTTTCCTTGGGCGAATTAGGTACTTTCACGTTAAGGTATACAACATTGAACGTAAAACCTTTATAAAGTTCTGAATGCACTGAATGGACATATATATATATATATATATATAACCGTACCTTAGATTGAGATAATTATAGAACAATTTAAACGTATGGATTGTGCTTATAGCTTATTTGAAGTAAAATATGCAATTTTATATTTTAGAAAATACTTTCCGTAAATAGGATGCTCGCCCACTCGGCGCCGCCGAAGGACGTTTACGTCTGATGGTTTAGGGCCATAGGTGCTGGTACTACAAGTAAATATGTAGTGTATTAATAAAACTATTTGTATTATTTTTTATTACCTTTGATGGTAACACAAGTATTCTTCAGTAAAGTTTGGTTTTCCAACAACAGTGGTCCAATTTTTACCTGTGGTCCACGGGGTCCCTGGTTCGATCGCAGCTCGCGCCGTGTGCACTTTGTGGTGGACAAACACCGTACTTGTGGGTTTTCTCGGGGCTCTCCCCCTTTCTTCATTCCACCATTTCATTCATTTCTCATAATCACCGTTTCCTTTAGCCTACCCGCCATAAGCGTGGGACGTAAAACTCAAAGATTTCATTTCATTTTTTCGAATGGTGATTTCTCCGGTGGAACAATTGAGGCGTATAGTTTCTAAATCCGCCATCTCCAATTTTCAAAAAAATTAGATAAGTAGATTTACTGGTATTCCTTTCCATGCCCGACACGATGAGAGAGATTTTTTTAATTTGGTAGTTATAATGAATGTCCAGAAAGCAGGAAAGTCTTTCTAAAAAGAAAATTTTATCTCACATAATCTCTGAGTTATCAGTTTTTCCTGTTTTTCTCGAAACATTTTAGGAAGGAGATGGCGGATTTAGAAACTATACGCCTCAATTGTTAAGCTCAACGCCTTGTATGAAGAGGATTCCGAGTTCGAACCTCGGTATGTAGTAAAAGGTTAGAAATCTACATTAAACTATAGGTCCCTAGGTACTATAATTCAAAGTTTATAATTAGGAGGACATTAATAGGTCCAGGGGGCCACTAATAAGGCTCAAGGGGGGCTCGAACACCGCTACTTCATACACACACACACGCACCTTAACTTACGTAACTTTTTATGCAACTCAAGAGGGCAATACTAAAACGTAGTAGGGGGGGAGGGCTTTCGCTCCCTGAGGTATGGCTAAATTCAGCTCTGACCCCTAGTCTCTACATCAGGACTTCTTCACCCGATGAAAAACAGTGGCAAAGACAAACCACCAAGCTGCACCTTGCTCAGGGGCTTTGGACGTCGAAAGGAGAGAAAATTAATTGTTAAAGAACCCTAAAACCAACACAACTGAACATAAAGCAAGTGAGGGCAAAAGCCAAAGTGATTTATTTTCTTCAGTGATTTAATACATATTAAAATACATAAATTTCGCCTGAAGTTATGCAAAATGTACAAAATTTTTCAAATTTCGGGGAGGGGAACGGGCCCTCCTAAATCGTAGATATTATCTGGGAACAAACATGCAAACACAAAAGAATTTTCGTCTTAAATATCGAATAGTGATTTCCCCGATGCTATATTTACGATTTACAAACCCTATGGTACGAAGGGAAGAAAGCAGATTGTACCGTTACATGTTCAAAACTTAGAGACTTAGGTCAGGTAATATTTTAGAAGCCTAACATATAAGTTGACCTAGTCTTCAGTCCAGTATGATTCGACTGCTCTAAAATTCGATACTTTATAGTGATACAATCTGGCTCTTATTTTCACTCAATTTATTTCGAAATTCGATTTTAATCAAAGTTTTTTTGTTGTAAAAATCAGGTGATTTAAATCAATCCACTCTGAGGAAAGGTAATCATATTGTCAAACCGGACGCATTGTTAAGGTTCCTTCTTCCTATGTACAGTTTAACAATTTTTATACATCGCCGAAGAAAGGGTCAGAAAGCACTGAAATCGTATGAGTAAATCGCAGAAATTAGTGGTATAAGACATACTGTTTTTATTTGACTTATGTATCCTATAGCATATCAGCAAATATTTAATCACATGAATTTCTTCTATGTGAAAATTTTACAAGCTTTTTACATGCGAACATTATTAATATTAACTACTATGATGGAAGGGTGTATTTGATAGAGGTAACAGTTTTTCATATTTTAAGAGAAGTTAGTTTCCATGATTTTCTTACACGTAAATTTTCATTGCTATACACTTCCTATAAAACTAAACCTGTTGAAGGTCGTAGGTAACGATCAAAGATTAGATTGGAAATTCATGAAAGAATATTGATTATTCTGAATACGGTACTGATTATTCTTCACTTTCTCGTGCTTTGAACGAATATCTATTAGCTCTTTAAGTTTGAATAGTTGGGTTAGATTATATCTAAATTTTAACAGTAAGTGGTCAGTTTTGTTATTTCGAAAGCTTGACAAGCCCTGCTTAATATAGTGTGCTTTGGTAGTCTGTTTTTCTTTGATTATTCATTGTGCTTTAAATATTGTAAGTACTTAACAGTTTCTGGAAAGAAAGTATTAACATATAGTGGCATGAAAAACAGAATGTTTGGAAGATGTATAGGGTAGAAGTCATAATTTAACAAACGTGTTTATTATTTTATAGGTCCCTTCACAACTCCAGTTACTTCTTACATGAAGTTAGCGAATCCGTCAGATAAGAAAGTTTGTTTTAAGATTAAAACTACAGCACCAAAGAAATACTGCGTTCGACCGAATTCAGGCATTTTGGAACCCAGAGCTTTTGTAGATATAGCAGGTAAGTGTGTTTCGTTGTAGCAGAACAGTTCATAACTTGTAATATATATATACAGGGTGGTTCAGTAATGTTGGACAGCCCTGAACAAATCGGAAATCAGAAGAGATATTAGCAAGAGTGTGGTGGATCCAGATACTTGTGGAAGGGGGACGTCTTTTGAGGTACCACACAATGTTACCAGGTCAACAGTGTTGCCAGCTCAGTACAAAGTTGTATTTTTTTAAATGGAACATATAGAAGTTTATGCCATCAAAAGAATTAGTACAGAATGTGAATACCAACAAGTGAAACCGCACCTGTCAGTGTTGCCAAATAAGGAAGTTATAAAGCTTCAAAGGTCAAGAAATTAAAGTGTCCGTAGAGCAAAACTAGCAAAAAGGCAAGAAAAATAATACTACGGAATGAAAAGAAGTAACCGAAAGAGTAAACCAAAGAACGCACAGCATCCAGTGAGTAACAGGGTTGCCACAGCAAAGGGGGAAAAATTGAAAATTTTGCAGTTGCTATAGGAGGAAAAGTGCCCATATGACATAATGCTGGAAACACCATAGAAAGTTTATGTAAGATTCAGGAATCCTAATAGCGTTTGTTCGAAAGCGATATCTCTAACCGTTTTCGAGATACACCAATGGTGTGCGGGGTTTGCAACACTGCATAATTGATTTGACGATTAGACCCGTGCAGTTCTTACATTTTGTTGGGCGTATCATTTCCATTACTCGTTCCTGTAGTTTGGAGGGCGAGGGAATTATTATGCAGTGTTGCAAACTCCGCACACCGTTGGTGTATCTCGGAAACGGTTAGAGATATCGCTTTCGAACAAACGCTATTAGGATTCCTGAATCTTACATAGACTTTCTATGGTGTTTCCAGCATTATGTCATATGGGCACTTTTCCTCCTATAGCAACTGCAAAATTTTCATTTTTTTCCCCCTTTGCTGTGGCAACCCTGTTACTCACTGGATGCTGTGCGTTCTTTGGTTTACTCTTTCGGTTACTTCTTTTCATTCCGTAGTATTATTTTTCTTGCCTTTTTGCTAGTTTTGCTCTACGGACACTTTAATTTCTTGACCTTTGAAGCTTTATAACTTCCTTATTTGGCAACACTGACAGGTGCGGTTTCGCTTGTTGGTATTCACATTCTGTACTAATTCTTTTGATGGCATAAACTTCTATATGTCCCATTTAAAAAAATACAACTTTGTACTGGGCTGGCAACACTGTTGACCTGGTAACAATGTGTGGTACCTCAAAAGACGTCCCCCTTCCACAAGTATCTGGATCCACCAAACTCTTGCTAATATCTCTTCTGGTTTCCGATTTATTCAGGGCTGTCCAACATTACTGAACCACCCTGTATATATATATATATATATTATACAGGCTTATTAATTTCAAAACCGACAGCGTTTGGGAGGTGATTCCTGACACCAAGACAAGACAACGCATAGACCAACCTGGGTGCACAAATGCTTTCTTTTGGAGTTATAGGCTGCCGAAAACGTGAGCAAATTAACTTTAAATGTCCATAGCTCCAAAACTAGTGGACCTATCGCAGTCGGGTCAAGTGTCCTAGCCATGTTTCGGAATCCTAAGGTACGCAACAATTTTTATAGAGGCAGTTTGGTTACGAGCATATAATTTCAAGTACTCGCGGAAGTACCAGAGGATTCTGAAACATGGATATTTGGACAGAACACATACTTGTTCCTAAGTAGTCTTGACCCGACTGTGGTAGGTCCCATAGTTTTGGAGCTATGGACCTTTAAAGATCATTTTTGTCACGTTTTCGGCAGCCTATGACTCGGAAAGGAAGCATTTGTGCACCCAGGTTGGTCTATACTTTTTGTCTTATCTTGATGTCAGGAATTACCTCCCTAACGTTGTCGGTGTTGTTTTGAAACACCCGATATATACATATATATATAATATAACTGGTCTTGTATGAATATCCAGGTCATTGTTATCAAGGGTTGTAGGACTCCTATAACAACCTATCGGACAGTTGTATCATGAGTCAAGGCGTTTCATTCAAACTGAGAAGAGTCGGTAGATTCAGTCAGTACCAGTTGTTCTTCCGACTGATAAGCAGGTGGAGTTAGTGCGAGATATCTTTGAAATTATCATCACTTAGGCTGTGAGGGAGTATCTGTTAAAATTTGCCTGAGTCATCAAACTGTGTGGAATGTACTGAAGAATCGCTGTACGCTTGAATCGTCACCTCGCGGAAATCTAGAAGTGGCTTCGGTAGATAGTCTCCATCTGGACAGACAACCGCATAGAAGGGAATGAATTCGTACAACGTAGGTTTCCTTGCCCCAAATTTAATCTCAGATCTTTCATAAGAATTTTCAACAAACTCTACTAAATATAGTAAAGAGGATCACGTATAACTTCCATGTAGAATATGGATTACCACCGTTAAAGTCACCATTACTTGTTAAGATGATAACGGATTGACTCCATTAACGAACTCTGCTGAGATAATTTCTCTAGCTATCGATTGCATAAAATAGAACTCAGCAATTCGCGTAGATATGGAATATAGGTGGCCGCCGTTAAGTGTTAAAATATTAACGGATTGACTTCATTAACGAACTCGACCGAGATAATTTCTCTAGCTATCGATTGCAAAGAGCATAATTCAGAAACTCGCGTTTGTTCAAGGTTTATAGTAGGGAGTAACGGACGTACGTACGAACAGCAGTCTTTATATACGACTGTGTGATTCTAAAAGAAACGTTTCTCTGAAACTTTGAATGATAAACGGGGTAAATAACAAGTTCAATAATATACAAAGATTGAAAGATATCTTTACTCTTTGTATATGATTAATTTCTATTTTTGCTGTGTGCATTATCTTAACATCGTGTTTCTTATGTTTACTTTCAAATAAATTTCTGGATCAATCAGAATAAGCTGAGCGGAAATCAAATCTTGTGTTGAAGTAGAGATGTGGTAAAAATCTGTTGGTAACAAGATTGCGATATATGCAAAACGTGTTCTAAGAAAATTTCTCATATAATAAACAATCATACTCCCAGTAGTAGGGTAGAACTAGTAATGCTGATTTTGTACTTACACAGTTAATGCACTTAAGCGTTCTTTTAGGTACAAAGAAATTCAGACAAGATGAGTTAGTGTTTTTCAGTTCTGAATTTGTCCTTCAAGTACCTATTTATTATGGCGTAATAACTAGCACTGTTGTGAGTCGATTCTACATCAAAGTGTAGGTAAACTAGCATCAGGTGAGCGTAAATGGAATTTTCTTTTGGGCTGAGAGAGATTGAAGTTCTTACACCACTATTACCATAATAGTTGTAATGGAGAGTCAAATAAAATACTGAGAGGGTTTATTTTATACTAATCTGGACTATGTAGTTAGCCACCATAGATATTAAAAGACAAATAGGAACAGCTCAAATGTCAACTGCGAAGAGCATGCTGTTCGAATCACTTGAGTATTAAGGATTTCCGTTCATTATCTTATTCTTAGACCGCGTTGCCGCACACACACACACACAATAAAAAAAAAACTTGAAACCCTGCAATATTTCTCTATATAAACAGTCTTGAAAGGGCCATAAAGCTTTTTATTTATTTATTTATTTATTTATTTATTTATTTATTTTTCAGCTTGCAAAGAGTCAAAACATATGCAACTTTCTGGGTCGTCTTGCTTGCTATCTGCTATCTCCCTCCCACTGATATAAAGAAGAAACTAGTTTTGCCGCTTCCGAAACAAATGTTTCTTTTGGATAGGGAGGGGAAGCACGCCAAAATACATTTTTAATGAGGAGGTTCACTATTTGTCCACTAGAGTGCAATGCTAAATGGGTGGAGATATCTTTCTTGGTTTCAGAAAGTTGAAAATGTAAACAGTAAATAGAAAGATCGAGCTGCAAGATTGTTTTTTATGACAGCTACAAGATTCATGTAAAATGGCAACCCAGCTTTAAATAATAGTAATAATGATAAAAATGGGGGAATGATTTTATGAACAATGAAGATAGGTCTTTATTTCTGTAACAAAGATGGAGACATATTGCTGGAAGAAAAGATATTCTCAACTTCCAAATAACTCGCCGAGAAAGAATCGAATGTAGTTGGAAAATGGGTTTTCCTTGGCAGCGAAGAAGTGAGTGATAGCGTTTAATTTTCCTAACATGCTCTACTCACCAAATATGATAAATCTTTTCTTAATGCCTAATGTCACAATTTTTATGGCGCACACAACTAGAGGATCCAACACTATATTACAGCACGTGCATTTGTTTCAGATATGAAACTAAAAACGAATATAATAAAACTATATATACTAAACGTCAAATTTTCGCCGAAAGCTGTCGTCATTTTCAAGAATTAGGTTAAGGTAGGGAGTCTGGAAATTACATAATGTCTATTGACATGGAAAATTTGGAGAAAAACAAAACTATAATTTACCTAGAATTTATTTTTGTACCTGAAAATCCTGGATTCCATAAACTGGATTTTTTTCCAAATTAACTATGTTCACTACGTATGTCTACTTTCCTTAGGGACATAAAGTTTTGTACGTAGATGACGACTACGGGGATATCTGGGCTCTCTGTCACTGTTCCCACTTGCTTGTTACAGACCTTTTGTGTGTGTATATATATATATTTATCTTTTCTGTGACAGCCAAAGACCTGGAAAGTTTTGAGGTGTAACAGGGTGTCTATCGGGCACGAAATCAGAAAACGGTCATGAAAGTCACGAAATTTAGCTTTTGGGTTATGATTTTTAATTGTACAAATGTAAGTTACGTTATAATAAAGTTACGTTTCTATCGCATGGATGAAAATTCGACCTAATTCGCACCCAAATTCGCTCTTGAAAGTGTTAGGAAATTTTGTTTTGTAAAGAAGAGGTCACGAAATTCCATTTTGGAATTTTAGTAGACATGCTGTGTAATTTCTATGTATTACTTTTTAAATAACATTATTATTTAATTTTAATAACTTGATGTTAAACTATTTTGTTTATTACAAACTAAATACGACTATTATTTAAATAGTAGTTCACAGGATTCCAAGGCAACATTATAAGTAATCAGGGTGTCTTATCGGTTACGAAATCAGAAAACGGTCATGAAGGTGAAGAAAAAGTCACGAAATGTACAAATATAAGTATAGACTGGAGAATTTTATTCTATAAAACGTCAAAATTCACCACTAAAAGTGTCTATGGTCGGCTTTAGACGCTACCAAATCGCAAGCAAAGCACGCTTCTATCGCATGCATGAAAATTCGGTCCAATTCGCTCTTGAGAATGTTACTAAATTTTATGGTTTGGGAAAGAAAAAGTCACGAAAATTCATTTTGGAATTTTAGTTGACACCCTGGTAATAAAATGCAGTTGAGTTTGTTCCTCTAGTTGCTACCTCAACTTAGATTTTGAGGAAAATGTTATTCTAGCAACACTATAATTTCTATGGATAGCAACACTGAAAATTCTTCAGGTTCATATTTTCTATTGTAGAATAACATTATCTATGATTGTGGTAAATTACATTTCATTATCTCCTTTCACTTACGAAAAACAAGCAAAAAAAATGGTAAATTTTGTATTATTTTTAGTATGTCAGACACTAGCGAGGAAATTAAAAGTTTTAGACAAGCTCGCTCCTTTTATGCATGTGAGAGATTAACTTAAAGGCTGTGAAGAACATTTAAACTTAAGTAAGGTAGTATCTGAAAAAGTGCTGTTATATGGACTAATTGTTTGTAAGACCGTACGTATAGTACATAAATTTGGATGCCGAATAATTATTACGTCATAAACCTGGCACCCAAATTTCTACTGCACAAGAAAAGGTTTGGAAACCGTTATTAATTTATTTAATAGCATTTTGTAAATATCTCTTGGCAAATTTTTACTTTGACTCAAACAGTGACTTCAACCGATTCATCTGATCCGGTTCCCGGAGCAGTTTAGGAATCATTCCTGAACTGCTCCCGGAACCGGATCAGATGAATCGCTTACAGTTACTAACACAGTGAAAGTAATGTACGATGTTAAGAATTATACTATAAGTACAAGGGCCAAAATGTTACTAAACATCAATTTAGGTGAAGCGGTGACTCAATTTTGGGATCTAAATGGGGGACTACCGCCCCCCAAACCCCCCGCTCAAGTACCATAAAAACAACAATAAATAATCAAACCACTACTATAAACCTAATTTAGAAGCAGAAAACAAATCAAGAATAAAAGTAATATAAATTAAAAAAATGAAAACACTCACCGCTAATGATAGACATATCCAGCATGCCGTAAAAATTGAAAATATCGCTCTCCAAGTGACAATGAAAAATGTTCCTTTCCGCACAGACGTTGATTTATTGAACCGAGCACATTTGCTATTATTACAAACAAGGAAAACCAATAAACGCCCACTTCTCCCATACTTCGGAAGTAACTTCAGCCTTCGACAAACAACCATCACATGTTTTCTTAAACTCAATTAAACCACATAGTGCCGCAAAGCGATATGAGTTAATATCCGAATCTAATACAAACTTATTTAAAAACGACAAGTTCAAATTCTTTGTATTAAATTCATGAAACGGTTTCTCAATTGCATTTGCTAACTCGATCGTCGCCATGAAACGAAAATTCAATTACGCGCTTCCCGCATGCCACCAGCAATAGCACACACATACAAGCAGACAGAACATGTGACATCATACTTACAAACTACCATATGACTGTACAGAGACACCTAGTGGGAAAAATATGAACTAAGACGTCACACCAAAGGCACGAACAGTTCCAACAAGTGACTCACGCAGAAACAGTTCTAGGAAGTGACTGAACCTATGAAAACCGATTAAAGTCACAGTTTGAGTCAAAGTAAAGCCTTGCCTATCTCTTTTATAAAATAATAATAAAAATACACTTCTGATACTCGTCATTGTCTTGTAAGTTATTTAGAAAAAAATTAAAAGTGAGCATAGAGGAGAGCTACAATAATGTAGTGTATGAGACTCTTTCTTTATTGTTCGTTTTTATGCTAATCTTGAAATTTTTCTTTCATTGTAGTAAGTCTACAGCCATTCGACTTCGATCCAAATGAGAAAAATAAACATAAATTTATGGTACAAACGATGATAGCACCTGATGGAGATATTAATATGGAATCCCTGGTATGTATATACACTATGTGTACAGGGTGTTTCGTAATGAAAATCGGAGTTTTTAAGGCTTTGTAATAGTAGTTGCAATTAATTTACTATTATAAATAATGCATAAAATGAAAGAGCAACTCAAATAGTTTTGCACGCATGTGTGCGCATACACTGTTTCCTTTGTCTGCCGTTAGAAAGCGCTAGTAGCAAAGATGGGGACTAGTGAGCAAAAAGTGTTTTTACGTTTTGCAGAGACTGAATCCGTGGTTACAGTGTAACCGTCTGTGTGGAGAATTTTAAGGAGACTCTTACAACTATATCCTTACTGTTTGCAGTTGCTACAGGCTCTAAAGCCTACAGACTACGTTTTACGTGCCAACTTTGCAAATGAAATGTTGCTACATGACGAAGATTTTCTGGATCGTGTCCTCTTCAATGATGAATTAATATTTCATCTAAGTGCGATATGAAACTCATAATGTTCAGATCTGGAGGTTAACAAATCCTCAAGATGATACAATTGCAGCGAGATTCCCCTAAATTGAATGTGTTTTGTAGCATATCCTGGCGAAAAGTTTATGGGCCTTTCTCACCTATCGACTTGATGTGTGGCGTGTGTCGAATGGTGGTCACATTGAACACTTGCAGCAGGAACTGAGTTGCTCTTTCATTTGATGTATTGTTTATAATTGTATGTTAAATGTAATAAATACTACAGAACCTTAAAGCTCCAATATACATTTTGGTGTATCCTGTATAATGATATACATTAAAGATACTAAATAAGACGTTTTGCTTGCAAGTCAGAAACGGCTAATCCATGGAGAATAAGGGCCAGAATAAAGTACGTTGTAGAAAGGGAGGTATGCTCTGAGTCACTGTCGCCCATTTTGAATGTTTTGACCAAAGAGTATTTGATCCAAGTCAGACGAGCATTGACAGCAAAGAATTAGTACAGAGAAATCTGTAGAAAGAACAACTAAAGAGATAATGAAAGGAAGGATGTGCGAAAATTGGTAATAAAGTTAAATGTGAAATAGTGCAAGTTAAGCAAGTAGCAAAATTCATGCGAAAAACTGGTATGACAAACTGTGAGAATAAAACAGGATGGGTATAATCAAGGTTGTAATTGTTTGTCCTCTGGAAGACAATTATAACTACAATTCCACAGTTGTTCACCCGTGGTTCGGAATGTTAAAACGAAGATTTATTGGCAATTTGAATTGTTAAAAAAAAAAAAAAAAAAAAAAATCCACAAAACTTAGAGATTATAATTTTAAATATTAATTTAAAATATTTAACGATTATGTATAAAATGCCCTTTCGATCATGATTAACTTATAATTCGTCGTTACACTTTTCCACACTATTTGCATTTTTTGAAGGGGGGAGTGAGAGATTCCTTGAAGTGAGTCCAAGGAATTACTTCATAGCGAAGAGGTTATTGCAGATGTGGATTCTTGATGACCTATAGCATGAAATCAATTTTAGTATGCAGTTTTCGGCATACACAATATTCTACAGGAGAGGATAACTAGTGGATATTCCTTCTTAATACATATGCACACTGTTCGTTCTCAGGGTAGCTGATGTGTTGTTCTTTCAACAGGAAAAATCCCAAAGGCTTTACGGTAGTTTATTCAAATACTCAGGATAAGCAAACGCAATTGTGGAATATAAAATACTCAGTATAAGCAAATTGTGTGTATATATAAAACATATAGAAACGATGCTCGAAGTAAAATATTTAGTTGCAGCAACATTAATTCTGTTATCGGAGCACTACGATTCGTGAGAGAATTGCTGATTTCAGTTTCTCAAACCTATAAATGTTGCTAACTAACTAAATGAAAATGTCCAAAAACTCACTAAATATTTATAAACGCCATGCATATAAGAGTGCTTAGTTCAAATAAACGGTAATTAGCAATAGTGTCAACTGTGTACTGATGCCTGTCCGTCTTGGTCGCACCTGGTACTATGAAAATAGAATTGAAATGAAAGACTGTTTTGTTCTGTTAGTTACGACGATTAAAGGAAATTTGTTTCTCATCAGTTCCAGCAATAACCAACAATAAGTTGTTGTTTTTTTTTTTTCTTCTAGAACATAAAAATACATTAAAATGGATTTTTCCTTAAGTTGCCTTGTATAGTCGGTGACAGAAGAGTGTATATAACCGGGAAGCGGTTATAAAGTAATAAAATTTTAATAATAATTTATTTGGCTTTAGGTATGTTTTACTAGCATGTAAGTTCCTTTTTAAGCAGTTGGGTTTACCAAAACTCCTTCATTTATTTACCCTGTCTCTCCGTTTGGGAGACAAAAATCTCAGGAACTGCGCGATGAATCGCCATCAACTTTGGCCAGGATGTAGATGGTTAAACGTTAGGAATTGAGTTTGTCAATAAAATTGGTATACAAGTCGAAAATGGTAGAAATAAACTTTATATATATAGAATAGTGGTAGAAATAAAATAGCTCTTTCTTTCTTCATTAATTCATTCATTTGTTTGTTTGTTTCGGCATTTTAATAGTCTGGAATAAAATGTATAAACGTAAAATTCTTGGGTTCGAATTGTAATCGAATTTCGAAAGCAAGTGGGATTTATTCAGTGGATGTAGTTGAATAATGAGCATTTTTGTTCTGTTCAGAAGAGATGTCAAGTTTGAATACCATAATCAGTTAACCTGACAGGTTTTGCCTTAGGTTTTTCTGGCTCTCTGTCGTGAGAATCCTGGTATATTACGTTATAAAAGGCAGAATTTGTGTGAAGTAAGAATTACTTCAAAGCCGTAACTAGTACTATATTAATAAATAATTGTATTTTTATTCGTAATTTTGGACATTGTAATATTTTAATTTGTGTCTGTATCTTTAATAGTGGAAGGAGGTGAATCCTGAAAATTTAATGGATTCAAAATTAAAATGTGTATTTGAACTGCCAATGGACCCGGCAGCAGCACAGGAAAATAGCGTAGATGCCAAAGATGGTGGCGTTCTTGAAGATAAACCAAAAAGGATTGGAGATACTCAGAAGTCCTCACCAAAGGTAAGAACAATGCTTTTTTTCAGATAAAATACTAAACCATTTATGATGGAGAGTTATCACAAGCAATCTACCATCACTGACAAGTGATTTTCCTTAAACTGAAAAGTAATTATGCACTCTGATCCACTAAGAATAATCTATTATAACATTAATCCTTCAACCGCAATCTAATTCTTCCTCAGAATACATTCTCTCCTAAACTTGTTCCTCAACGTGAATTGAACTAATTTTCTCCGTTAGTGTAAGTCGCTTGAAGATATAAATACAAAAGATACTGCAATGTAGACAAGAATAAGGTAAGTTCCTTTTGAGTTCAAATAATGTCTTTCGTACTTGCGTGTTTTACCCAGCGACTATGTAGGTATCACATTAAAGAGAGTATTTCGAATGTTAAAGTAATAATTCCGTTTTGGTCAATTAATATGGCCAACCAAAGACATATAATCCATGACTGTGGGTTTTCTCCCACATTTTCATTCCTCCAGTTCATTCATAATCGTTCATTTCCTAAATGACATACCCATGGGACGTAAACATAAAAAAGCTTTTTCAGAGACATATAAGGAAGGGATGTCCGTTAGACTTATAATCTTGAATTATCTTTTAGTTAAATAGTTCGTATATATACAAAAGTAAATATTTCGTTAAAACTGAGTCACTTCTTATTACAGACATGGCTTCCCTATTCCTTTAGATCAGCATTTCACTATCAATTACTAGGGAACTATTAACGATACACGAAAATCTTACCTTTGAAAAGGCTGGATTATGGCATTAAAATTAGTAGAAACCTTGAACCAATTAATTTGAAAACATGGCTTAAAGGACTAGGGTTTAGATTTGTGGGCTTCCGGCATCTATGGCCATTTAGCCCGTCGCATATGAGGGCTGACGTCCCTCGGCAATCACACCCAGGAAAAGGGAAAAAAGAAAGAAAGGATTGAAGAAGAAAGGAACCGGCCTGGGACCTATATGTTAGGTACCATCCCGGCATTCGCCTGATGTGAGTGAGGAAACCCTCATTCAGGATGGCTGGCCCAAAAAAGCTTTTTACACTTTTTCGACCGAGTGCTCCCACCGGATGACTTAAAGGAATTATTTGCGTAATATGCTTTATTTGTTCCGTGTTATGCAAAACGGCGTTGTTCGAGATCTATTTTTCAATGTTTTTAAAATGAATTTGTTCAGCACAAAAATTTAAGATGATAAATAATAATGAATATTTGGTTATTTTTACAATTTAAATTACACACATATTGTCAAGCCGTAAAAATCTGTAGTAATAAGAACCGTGTTAGGCAAAGTATTGCTGCACTGAATCACAAGGGCCATGGGTAGTCTCCTGTTTCCGTTCTTCGAGTATAATGTCCTTCATCACTTCGAATTAGAATTTTTGTGAGGTGTTCCTTAACTTAGTTATTTTGGAACATTTTTTTAATGATCTCTGTTACAATGACAAATGAGAAAATCAATCAGTTCATTTTTTTAAAAAGTTTTTACTATACAGGAAAATTAAATTCCACAGAGAATTTATTTACAAAACCATTGGTCGTTCAGCTTTAATATTATTGTATCTGAAATCGGAAAAAACTATAGAATAAGTGAAATTTGTGAATTAGTCTGTTACCCTATAAGGTTAATTAAGAAATAGTTGGGAAAAATTAGAAGCTGTAATTCCATGCCAAACAAGGAAAGGTAAAAAAAATAAAATTAAAAAATATATAAATATCAAAAAGTTTCATTCCATAAATTATAGATTGAAAAAGATCTTTCAAAAAAGTTTATTTAAATATGGCCGTGAAATCGAGGAAAAATGTAAGAGAAACACAACAGAATACAGCTATTTTACGGACAATTTACAAAATGATGATTAAGAAGTTCCTTGTACCTATAGGGGAGAAAAGAAATTAAAATAATCAGAATTAAAGAATCTGTAATGGTTTGCAACAAAAAAAAAAAAAAAAAAGTCAGTTTGTGTATTGTACAGTCTGTAAAATCACGAAACGAAGTTCTATTTATATCGGACAATTATCTAGAGAGTTTAGGTATGGAGGCTTTTTACTGAAACAGAGAGACCGGAATTAAATTTGGATAAGGGTTAGGCCGCAATTTTACTTTTTTTCCCCTCTCTTTCTTTCTTTCTTTCTTTCTTCGAAAATAGGTGTATTGCCAAGCAGAATCACAGGAGAACATGAGAGACTACCTCCGTGTGAATGTTATGTTTCTGAAATATCCATATATGAGAGAGGTCAATGTAGTTGCAATTCTATTTTTTTTTTTTTTTTTTCCTTCAAACAGCCACTAGAACCCCGAGTAGGTATGAAACACATTTGGTTATACGAGAAACACAAGAATCAATTAATGAGAAGACAACCTCATGTTTCCAGCCCGGTCGTTTCCAGCCATGATGTCATTGTATGATCTAATTGGTTGGTTGAGTGATTAAAAAAAATCTTTCAATGCGTTCCAGTTGTATAATTTATCTTCTCTGGCAAAGAGTAATAGTTAACGATTATTGTTTATTTTGGAAACATCGCTTGTGTTTTGATATTGTTCCATTATATTTATTAAGCAGATTATACAATGTGTCCAGCTGAGAGTCCAATACCACTTGTAGTAAAGGCGCGCGTGCGAGCCCTTAGACTAGCAAGGAGGGCTCTGAGAGTTCGTTCTTATCATAAATAAGACAAAAGTTTTTCATAATTTGTGTTGAGAGTAACTTAAGTACCTTGTGGAAGACATTAAAATCTGATGACATCAAATACCTCAAAACTAGCTGTATTGAATCGGATTTTGGTAGCTAACATAATATGTTCTTGTTAAGCAAGACCTGAAAGGTTAAGAAAATTGAATTTTGGAAACTGTGCAGGAAAGCATTTAAAACGTAGCATATTAACGATTTCCTTTCCATTGTTGAGAGAGGTTATTGTAAAAGTTTCCAAACTAAAATCTCGGAGTAATACATTTGCTCGCCTGACTGAATTCTTTGAGTTGACTAAGGGGGAATAAATGTCTCCTTTGAACATTTTTACCTGTAATTGTGTGATCTTCGAGAATTTAAACAAAATGGAAGGATAACAATGAGAGCAAACTTTTCCTCCTTAAATTTTAAACTGAGGTACAGATTATTTTAAAGACTGCCACAGTTGAAAATAATGATAAAGCTGAAGAGTAGAATTGATTTATATCACAAATGCTCGAAATTTTTTACGTACTGTTTGAATTCTACCCTACTTGGTGGAGAAAAAAAAATGTATACAAGCTATTATTGCAACTTGGGTTTGTTGTTTCAGAGGGAAATTTTCAGTATATGGTAAGTGTACGTTCAAGTGCCCCTTTGCATCACTGAATAATCAAAAAACAAGCTAGACACGATGTTACAAGTTATTTGCTTATAGATGCTATAGGATACATAATTTAAATACTACGTTTTTATCTTATAGCTCAAGTTGGGTGATTTCCTTATACTGTTCCGTTAGTGAAGCAATTAACGAAATTTCAGAATGCTAAGTTTCCAATATCAAAAACATTATTTTTAAAATTTGCGAAAATTCTGCGCGCTTCTACGACCCATCCGTAAGTTAATCTACAGTGTTCAAGAATTAATTCCAAATTTCTGCGCATAGATAGACAAAATTTTCAAACTCAGTCATGTATTTTCTAAGAAGACAATATGTTGAAGTGCAGAAAATAACGATTTTCTGGAATTTCGTTATTTTCTTCAGTCACAGGGAGGTTTATGAACAAAACTAGCAGTAATCTTGATGAACAGTACAACACATGAATTTCCATAAAAACATTGTTTCTAAAATTTCTGAGGATTAATGTTGTACTAGTCCTTTTAGGATAATTCCACAAGGATGAGAAATTCAACAATCTGTCCAGTTTAGCAGTTTTAAGAAGTTACTAAAGAAAGTGCCAGAGCCTATTGAATCCTTATAAATTTGATTTAATTTTGAGTTAAGCGTCCCTTTCAGCAGCAGGGCTATGTGGGACGGGGACTTTATAAACGCGAAATCTGAAAGCACATGAGCTCCCACCGGGAATCGAACCTGGACCTCCCACACCAAAGGAAACTGTATAAGTAAATAATCTAATTTGAGATACAAGCTAAAAACGTTGTGTGTTACGATACTTGATTAAACCGAGCTTGCAGTTACGACAGATCTAACCTGTCATACCATGTCTTCTGGCACTGTATATTTCAAGTCATATGGAAGACTCTTTATTAAATTAGAGAATGCTGCAAGTTGATAGATGAAAGTTTTGAAGAGAAACATCAAGTTTTGCAAATGACTTGTTTCACCACTATAAAACAGTAACGTAGTGGTGATCTCTTTGCAGGCAGGCAATGTTGGAGATGAATTGAAAAAGGCAGCGGAAGAAGTAAAGCGTCTAAGGGAAGAAGAAAGCCATCTCCGGCAAGAAAATCTTCAGCTGAGAGTAAGTAATATACGATAAATGCAGCGAATTATCACATTGAAATATCCTATAGCAAAATTAAATAAATAATAATAAATTTATCTAATAAATGTGAGATAATCAAGAGATGCCGTTAGCACCTCAGAACATTGAAAATTTCATTTGAGATCAAATGCCAGTCTTAATCACCCCGGAATAAAATATATATAAAATGCTTAAAATTTGAGCCACGTGTGCCAGCGTTGCCTTCAATTTCATAAAATTAGCTTAGGAAATGCACAAGTTGTATTGTGATTTCTACCCAAAATCCGTTGATACTACGAAGATAAGTCAGTAAGTCACAAAACGAAGTATCTTCGAATTGATGCAATGTAAAATTGATTACGAATATTACTTGTTCTTTGATTCTTTCCTCAACTATAGGTGTTAGCACAACCGTTTATCGCACACTGTGCTACTAGTCAGTGTTATTATGCTGCGGAAACTAATTCGAGTGTCAAGTGGTTAAGGCAGCAAGTGTATTAGCTCATTGTACGCGTGTCGAACAGGGGCCCATAATTCGAGTTTTGTTGAGGAAATCCATGAGTTACTCACATGGAACCATGTATAACATTGTGCATGACAAAGTGTGTGCACGATGGTTCTCAGTAAGATCACTGACCAACACAAAGAAACCAGAATGGCCCTATCATTATAACATTTTATGAGGTACGCAAGAGAGGATAGTAAGTTTCTGAACTACATCGCAATTGATGACGAAAGTCATCGTTCACTAGTTTGAATCGGAAAGAAAGCGAGACGTATGGAATGGAAACATTCCTTATTACTCAAAACGAAGAAGTTTGATCAATGACGCACAAAGTTCATTGAGCATCAGTGATCATTGGCTCACAAAGATCATATTCTCACCCAGAGGGATGAAAGCTATTCGAGGATGGCAAAATATTGTAAATATATTTTTATAGGAGAGCAAATTAGAAGATTTTGAATTAAATTTAAAATACTTTCAGTTCACGATAGAAACCAAATATACGACGGCTACAAACTAAATTGTATTATATACATTTGAAAGGTACACACTCAAGCTATTTTTTCACATAATCGCCATACAAATTAAGGCACTTATACCGTGGCATAATTTTTTTTCAATACAGTTGCGTAGAAATCTGCCACCTGTGATTTCAACCACTAGATTACACCGGCATGCAATTCGGTGTCAGTGGCAAAGCGTTGTGTAGCGAGTAGTTTCTTTATCGCTGGGAAAAGATGGTAGTCGCTTGGCGCCAAATCGAACACCGCCCATCCCAAACCATCCAAGAGCTTTCGGGTACACTTGGCCGTGTGTGGACATACGTTGTGGAAAAGCTACACCTTCGCGCCTGAGTTTTCCCCGGTTCACACAGTTGGCGATGGATTTCAATTGGCTTGTTATTTTTTGCCTTCAGAAACCTAATCACAGAACGCATCTCACAAGAGGAAGGATTTTCTGTTGCAGCGCAGATTGTAACACGTCAAAGAAGCCACAGTAAGAGTGACACAGTCTTCATGCTACCACAGCTGGATGCGTACTGAGTTTGGCAACGTTCAGACACTAACATGGTGACACTAGCCCCGCCTACTCCGCGGTAGGCCAAAACGTCTGGTACTTCCTGGACAACCCTCGTATATACTGCAAAATAGGGACTTCTTAATTAGATATCAACTTTTTCCAACATATAGATCTTAGTGTGATCAACTACTGGAGTGAAAAATCAGAAAATTGCCCAAAATGATTTAACAGTTTTACCATTCTCGTATATGTAGGAAAGTAGTGTGATATTTGCTCAACATATGGCAGCAGATACTAGGGAGCTAGCATCTCTAAGCCACTAGTGGCGAATGATTCGTATCAAAATGACGGAAATGCGGTTGAACTGCGAATACCGTAAGAATTTGTTAAAGTAGTACTGATGTTTGAGAATGTTTCAAGGTTTAGAGATAGTGGAGACATGATTATGTATTAATCCCCTTCAAGGCTGACGATTTCTCGTGTACGTGACAAATTCGAACCGATGGAACAGTATACGATTATCACTAAGGCCAGAGTATAGAGCACGGAAGAAACTCGTTCGAACCTATATCATCAAGGTAATCTCTTACGTCCCTGTGGTAGTGTGGAGGGGCACCGTGTTGTAAGCAATACAACCTCTTGTTACCGTACAGTTTTCAAATCGTTCCAACACTGAATCCGAGGACTCATTACTTGTAGCAGTTTGTGAGGGTCGCCCTGATCAAACTTCGTGTTCATTATACACTGTTCCATGCAGTTGAAATTCGAAACGGATAGCAGTTGTGAGCTATGAAAGGGAATTAGTACCTCAGCTACATTCTCAAATTTCCAGTAGCATTTGAACACATTGTTATGCTCTTCGAAGTCCAGCCGTGTTACCACCATCTTGATATAAATCACTCAGCACTGGCTACTTGGTACCTGCTGCAATCTGTTGGACGAACATCACCTTAGTTTCCTACTGAATTTTATCTCCTCATGTGGGAATATGAATTTTTAGTCATATTTTGAAGTGTTTTTCTGAAAGAGACAGATGGACAAAGGATTTGTAATGTAAGATCTCACTAAGGAAGAATTTTTAGAAATAAGACTGGGAAAGGAAAGAGGGGTGGGAGTTATCAAAAGTCTCTATATCTTGAAATTTCTGAATGTTGGGAAGCATGAAATCTGGTATATGAACTTATTTAAAATAGACACGTCTTTCAGTGTTTATATATATATTAGACCTAAAAGGAAGAAAAGGGTTCATATTTCGAAATCTGCTAAAGGTACAGACATGAAATTTGGTATTTAAAATAATTAAAGACATATTTCAAGCGTTTATTGATACTTCTTCTCAAGGAAAGAAAAAATGTCGGGATTGTAGTTGTTAAAATAAAATGGCCATATCTCGAAATTCCTTAAGGGTAGAGGCATGAAAATTGGTGTTTATACTTTTAATTTAAAATAATGAAAGACATGTTCAAGCGCTTTTTTTTCTGAAGGGAAAAGAATAGGATGGGGTTGTATTTGTCAAAAATAACATGACCCTATCTTGAAATCCTTTTAAGAGTAGAGACATGTTAATTAAAGACCTGTTTTAGCGTTTTTTGATGTTGCCTGAAAAGGGAAGAAAAAAGGGTAGGGGTTGCAAATGTTAATGAGATGGTCATATGTCCAAATCCCGTAAGATTAGAGATACGTTAGGGGTATGCGAAGTGCGAGGCCGTAGGTCGAGCAAATGTGGGGGTCATGTGGCGAAGTCCCCACCTAGTATATATATAGCGAAAGTAAAATAATAATCACAATTATATAAAAAGAGATCACCGATTTTGTTCTCTGACAGTGCTATTTCAGTGAAGTTCAGAATGAATATGTACGATTGAATAAGGAATTGAACCCGAATGGCCGGCTTACCGTACCTATGAGTTGACTACTGCATTATCCAAGCCGCTTCCTGTCGCGCTACACACCTGAATTTCAAATTTATAACAGTGTGTCACGAAATCAGAAAACGGTCATGAAAGTCACGAAAAAGTCACGAAATTTAGCTTTTGGGTCACGATTTTTTTAAACTGTACAAATGTAAGTACATATTAAAATATTTTGTTCTATAAAACGTCCAAGTTCAATACCAAAAATGTCTATCGTCGGCTTTAGACGCTACCAAATCGCAAGCAAAGTACGTTTCTATCGCATGGATGAAAATTCGGCCTAATTCGCATTGAAAATATTAGGAAATTTTATGATTTGGTAAAGAAAAGGTCACGAAAAAGTCACGAAATTTCATTTTGGAATTTTAGTAGACACCCTGTATAAACGTATTCAAACTATCAAGTAAACGATTCCCGCTGATTTTTGAGCCAAAGGCACGACATAATTATCAAAAGATACTACCTACAAACAAATGAAGTTAATAGTACAGGAAAGCTTGTCCAAATATATGGTTTCAATAGTTTAGCGTAACGTTTGCTTAGTGGTTACAATTGACATTTAAAAAAAGTGTGACTGACTTAATCAAGGAGAGAGTATAATACAAAGATAGTTATTAACGATTTTGATATCCGTACGTCTGGAATGTTTCTTTTCTTTCTTTAAGAACATAGAAGTTTCTGTAAGACGTGGGACTTCTTGAAAATTATAGGTAATAAATTATCTAATTTAAAATTTGTAAAATAACAGTGCCTCCATGTCATTAAATGTTCAGATTTGCTCCCAATAGAAGTAGAGAATTTTTGTGATTCACTTAGCGTAGTGAAGTTGTTGGAAGTTTCTTGAAATAAAGGGTAGCGAAGTCTGCTCTAAAAAGCCAGAAATAATCAATTGTAGGTAAATGAGCTGACCAAGTTTCATCCAGTTGCTGTTGGATTAAAGTTGAAATGGGTTGTAGCATCAGGGAATTTTAGTTCATAAAAATGTTCACGATAGCTGTTTTGTTGTTTTGGATATGTTTCAAACTCGATTCCTTTTTATTTCAGGAGGAATTGACGAGATTAAAACGGTCCTTCTCCAACATGGAATCCACAAACCAGCCTTCAGCCACAGTTACCAGAGTAGTGTCACCTCAAGCAGCGCAGCCTCCAGTGATACCAATGATTTACGTGGTGGCGACATTTGTGGCAATATTTGTGGGTATAATCATGGGAAAGTACATGCTGTGAATTACGTTCCTGGTGCTTTATACATGTGTGTGCAGGTCCTTTTCTGCCCCCCCAGTCCCATACAGGAATTCCAGGTACGAAGTAGCTCTTCTACTATTGTCACATCAGTACTAAACTAAAAAAAAAAAAAATCTCAGCTCAGTGCTGGCCATATTTCTTACCATTCTTATTATTACTTATTCCTACAGTGGCACCTTTTTTTACAGTATTGAGTAATTTAATTGTGGTGCTATTGTAAACCCTTCTTTGAGTTATTAATCTCCCCTCCATTTATTTTCGTTATTGTGGGATTTGGCGGGAGGAAGGAATGCATACATGGATGGGAAAACATTAAAACTGAGAGACTTTGCCATTGACTGGCTCTAGTGAACATAATGTTGACAGAATTGACATGTAGTTGGAAAATATAAAAAAGGAAAAAAATAATAAAAATATATATATGAATGGCTTACCTATGTTTGTACATATGTTGTATAATATTGAAAATAGGCAAGATCAGCTTTTGAGTAGTTGTGATAATTCTGACTTCGAGGTTTACAAAGTTGCACTTTTTTTTATTTCAAAGAAAGAATTGCAAAACAAACAAGAAATAAAAATCAGTTGTTGGACCAGTGACCCGGTCGTAGACCCTATTTTCTTCCTTTTTTTTAGTGTAATGACAAAAATAAACTTCATTCATGCACGGCGTAATCTTTTTTTTATTAAAAGAAAAAATCGAATAAACAATGTTATGTAGTAGATTGTTTTTGTTAACGAACGCAATGAGACTGACAGTCAATATCTATCTATAATATCCTTTCAAGTCCACCACGGTAACATTCACACAAACACAATTACACACATACACACACACCTTATTTACCGATACAATACAATTTATAACATTTGTATATAGTTGAGACATTTTTCAACTCATAGTTCAAGAAAAAAAATACTGGTCAGTGTTGATATAAGAAAAATAAAAGTAGTCAAAATATAAGTTACACTTTAAAATTCTCGTAGGTAAAAAATATTATTAATAAAAGTTGAAAGTGGCTGTATGTATTGCTTTTAGATATAAATATAAATATATATATATAAAAGACGGAAAACTCCTTTTTTGGCAGATTAGTCTTGGACATAAGCTTCTTTAGGATATTGCGCTGTGGGACACTGGTCAAAAGAAGCACTCAGGTGGCATTACTTTTTTTTCTGTTTTTTTTTTCTGAAGTGTTGGATATAAGTACATCATTGCTGTTGTTGCATCAAGCAATTAGTAGAAGAATGACTTTTCAGAAAATTTGTTGTTGGAAGAAAAAAATGTTCCTGCATTTGATGTTACGAAACACACGTTCATTATCGGTGAAATTAAATGTTATTTATATATAAATATTATTATTAAAAAAATACTTCTCCTTATTTATGTATCATTTTTTGTGAATAAGTCATACAAAACTGGTAAAAAAAAATATATATAAATATCACGTATTTTAGGCCGTTTATATATGTAGTGAATAAAACTTAAAAGTAATTGGATGCAATGCCTTATTTCTGTGTAAATGGTGATGTAGTCATTTTATCTTTTAATAAATAAGTAAATAAAAGTTGTCGCGAACTACAAATACCTACGAAATTCTGTAAGATTTGGATAAAGGGTGTCAGCTTCTTATATTATACGAAGTTGTACAAAAATAACGTTAGAAATGAACAAATGTCACTTCATAACCTGTGCTAAATATGCATTTTTTGTTTTGTTTTGTATATAATTCCAGTGCTGTTTGTTTTTTCACCTTCAGTTGTTTTCAACTAGTCGGAACAAGAAACGGGATTTTTTATAAAAGTTAAATGGGAATTATCAGCCATTTTGGAGAAATTTGGGATTTTCATGCCAGACAACGGAGTTACCAATAAGAAAGTCAATAATTACATATGTATGATTATTGCTTTTGTGGTTAAAATTAAATGATTTTGTCGGGGACTTTCATGCATTGTTATGTTGTTTGTTTTGTCACCTATAGTGCACTGTCTTTTTTTTAAAAAAAAAGTAATAAATGCTAATAATAAAGAGAGAAAAAAATGCTGAAACATGCATGAGTTTGCCACAGTTATTTCTCTTATACATATAATAATGTAACCTGCATATTATCCATCCAATGATACATGTAAAGCGTATATTTTCGATATTTGTGAAGTAAGGGAATCGTAAGAAATTTTTTTAAAAAAAGTTTGTATTTTCAAATGTTACTCGCATGTTATAAAGGGTAAAGCAAAATATAAGATGGAACTAATGATAAGAACCTGTGTAACTTGGATATGATTATGATTAAAGGCATTCACAAGTTTGTATATTATATTTGTTTAAATATAATATACAGCATAGTTATTAAGAAAATGTTACTGTAGATGCAAGACTTTTCAGTATATCTTTACAGTCACATCGAAACTAACTAGTTGAATATTTGTTTCAGTCAATTTTAGGAATATACTAAATGTGACAAGAATTTGGTATAAATTATTCGCAATATTTGGCGAGAAATGTATACCAGTAGTTGTCGATACATATATTGCCCACTTACCTTTCTTTGAAAAATTGTGCTCTTATCTGTAAGTGAAGTTGAACGAGATCCAATCGTCGTTTTACTACTTATAGGTCTGAGTAATGTATTTTTGAAAGGTCGATAGCTTGTATATAAAATTATTTTTGTAAGAACTGCTGCTTACCAGTATCTTGATTTTGCTGCCATAGAGATTTGTTAAATCGATTCTGCTGTACTATTTTATTGTCAAGAAAAACCTGGAATTTCGTGTTGAAAATTTGGTCGATTACCTTCATAATTCTCCGAGGTATACAGGTTCTTAATAAAAATGAAGAAGTCGGCTTAAGAAATGCTTACTTGCTAAGAATAATGTTTTTATTAATGTTTCTGAATGAATAGAGAAGTACAAAATATCATTTTCCCATGTTAAAGAAAGGAAATTTTTTAAGCTACAAACTGCAATCAGTCTATTCATTTCTAAAATATTAATATTAATTTCTTAATTGTCTGTGTGTTTGAAAATGATCTATACTTAATTCATTCACTAATTGAATGAAAATTGCTAATT
Organism: Thermobia domestica; assembly: GCF_964235325.1. Classification (NCBI taxonomy): domain Eukaryota; kingdom Metazoa; phylum Arthropoda; class Insecta; order Zygentoma; family Lepismatidae; genus Thermobia; species Thermobia domestica. Next base: position 40,531,758 of record NC_137460.1, on the reverse strand, counting down.
TTTTTTAAACTATTAACTCATCCAAATAATATGAAGACCAACAGAGTAATTGTAAAATCTTTTTAAAAAATGCTGTCCATCTTAAGACGGTAGTCATCCCAGGTGCCAGATATGTGTAGTGGTTAAAACGGAGGAATCTCGAAGCGGGAATGAAAAATGAATTACTTTACCAGCAACTTGCATAATCACACATACTTTAGAAAAGTACGCTGTAAGTTATTTCGCTAAACGCTTCATCGGATAGGAGGGGAAGGATAATAATGATGATAAAGAATAGAAATAGGTGTAAGTCCTCGAGATGAACGCTGTGTTGGAATGGAGGCTTGTGTAAATGCCTGCATTTGAACACGACGTCCACCTGAAAGCTTGGCAGCTATTTCTTTATATCCATTTTCCACTCTGCATGATAAGAGGTTTAACGAAAGCCTTAAAAAGTACTTTCCTAACGTGCGTGATTATTTTCACTATTCTGGTAAGTAATTTATATACATTTTTTCCTAGTCTGAAATTTAACTAAAATAAGCAAATTTACATGCAGGACACAGCAACATACAATTGTGTTGGGTCAGGGCACTGAATGAAGTTATTGGCACATATGGATGTTCCTAGAGCTAGATGCCAAGCGGTAATAAATCTGGTCCATTTGAATGTGTAGTTTCCGTAAAATTGTTTATATTAATGACACATAGAAGAGTGAGAGGCTCAGAAGATACCACTGCATATTTCAACATGTATATAAAGACTACAAAAACCTTCTGTTTGAATTAGGTAGTTTTTCTTTCTTTTGTTATCAGCTACGAAGTGTATGCACGTGTGTATAGGAAGGGTAGTCTACTGTGCGTTTTTTTTTCTCTCCTTTCCTTTTAAATTATTGTATAGAAATAACTTCTGAGGATTCTGTAAATGTTTATGAATAATTAAGTATGGAAAGAAGTGTGAGAATAATACTATGACGAGAGTAAGTTTAAAAATAATCTTCGTCTGTGGTATTAGTCATTATTTTCATTGAAGTGGTGGCTTGTGTGTGTGTATGTGAGTAAGAGAGAGAGAACATGTATGTAAATAATGTATGCGCGCGTTAATGTGTACTGTCTTAGCAAAATAGTTTTAATGCTGAAGATAGAACTTGCAGCTCAGATATTGAATAATATCCGCAAATATGGAATATTACGTTCCGTTGGATTGCCAATACAATTGCCCATTATATATGTAGGTCAGCACAATATACTACAAATGAATATTCTTTTGGAAAATATAAGTATTTATGGTTAATTCATGATAGATGAGCGTTATGTTCGTTGCACCTGCTGATAATATATATATAAAAATGCTAATGTGTTGTATGAGTCCTTGATCTGTGATTTTTATATTTTAGAAAAATTGTTTCTAGTGATTTTGTGAGTTAATTTCTTTTGTGATATAATACTCGTAACATTGGTAAATCCACATTAATACTTATAGACAAGTTTTTTTCTTTCTTTTTCTTTTAAATGTCCCAGTAGCTCCCTTACTTTTTACTTTATAATAATTTATTAGTAGTAGTAGTCTTAAGTTTCAAATAAATATAGTGTTTCCATTACCATAAGAGTGTAGTGTATTTTGTTTTAGTTTGTACCTCAAAGTATACTCATAATTTTTAAATTCTTCATCAGTAAATAGAAATATCGCGAAGTACGATCGCGATTTTTGTTTTTCAAACATATGTGGAAACATATAGGAATAATGTCTCATTATAGGCAGTATTCACCTTCCTCTTCAAAAGTAAGTTAGTTTATATTTACAGAAATAACTAATCTTCGTGATGTTTCACAATTTCAGACTTTAGCTAATAATCTGAATTCAGTCCATGCTTATTGAATGCTTGGATAAAGATGGCAGCACAAACTGAAATTATCGGTTAAAATTTGAAATTTTCGAACATGGAAATGGTTGGTTATTTCTCTTATGTATAATGTGTTCTTTGCGCTTATTATAAGGTCGTTTAATACTATCGCAAGAGGTATAACATGCACGGAAGCTATATTATTTGTGTATTCATATGTCATTCATTAACTTTGGTAGGCATTAGCTGTACAATATATGGTTGGAATTGGAGGTTAAAATCAATTTTCATGTAAACTTGCATAAGTGCCTCTGTATATCCATATTTTACCAAATTTCTCAGTTAACATAAGTACATACAGCCCTGTAATATAATCACAAAATGACACTTAAGATTTATAGATATAACCATATGAGTTTGTAAATGTACACATTTAAAAGAAGGCTATAACTTGTTCACTGAAAACGTATATTTGCTAGAGAAAAACTACACTCCATATTTTTTTCCCCTTGACAAAAGTTTTTTTGATGAAAATTCTAAAATTTAGATGTAAACATATTTACTTACTAGAACACAGAAGTCCCAACTTGGCTTTTCGTTCGGTACATTTTTTTTTTCTTTCTTTTAAATTTGTATACAGAGTTGTTACATATATGATAAAAAAAAATATTTTCAGAAAAGATTATAGTACAAACACAAAAGAAAATAGGAAACAGGTGGATTTTAATTATAGTTACAAAAATGTATGTTGTTGTTGATAGGAACAGTAAATATAATAAGTAGGTTGTGGAAAATTAATATTTGTTTGGTATAGCTCGAGTTTTGTGAAATATCACGTTCTTATTAAGGTAATACGTAAAAAATTTGAGTTTACACTCTCTAGTAAAAAGTCTTCTTGAAAAAAGGTATATCTAAATTTAGAGAGTAGTACTTATTTACAGATTACGTTGTTAATAAGGTTAATTTTAATTAAATCAGAATGAATGTGTATGTGTGCCAAGCTTTTACGAAATATTAGTCTATGAGAGTAAAAAAAAAAGGCGCTGTTTTTCTTTAAAACAACTAGAGCAGAATTTGGAGATAAGTGTCCTAAAATTTTAACAAGTATCATGAAAAAGATGTGTTTGTATACATTGTTTACATCTGAGGAATAGGTCGTACGCTTGTCGCATCGTGATTGTGTTGGTGTTGACCATATTCCTTAAGAGCCTGCCTTACTAAAAATAATACAAAATTTATCATTTTTCTTTTGCTTATTTATTCATAAGTGAAAGGAGATTATTATTCTATAACAGAAAATACGAACCTGAAGAATTTTCAGTGTTGCCATCCATAGAAATTACGTTGTTACCAGAATAACAATTTCCGTAAAATCGAAGTTAAGGCAGCAACTGGAGGAACAAACTAAGCTGCAATTGATTACGTATCATGTTGTTTTGGTACCCTGTGAACTACTTTTTAAATAACATTATTATTTAATTTTAATAACTGAATGTTGGAACTATTTTATTTATTACAAACTAAATACAACTATTGTTTAAAAAGTAGTTCACCAGATTTCCAGACAACATGATACGTAATCAGATGCAGTGGAGTTCGTTCCTGTAGTCGCGGCCTTAACTTTGAGTTTGGGGAAATTGTTATTCTGATAACAGTGTAATATCTATGGATGGCAACACTGAAAAGTCTTCAGGTTCTTATTTTCTGTTGCAGAATAATATTATCTATGATTGTGGTAAGTTTCATTTCATTATCTCCGTTCACATAAATAAACAAGCAAAAAACTGGTAATTTTGTTTTATTTTTATTAAGGCAGGCTCTTAACTAAATAAAATATCGAGAAACTCTAATTTTGTAGTACTTGTAAATTCTATGCTGCTATTATCTCCAAATTTTCATGTTATTTTAAAAAAATTAGTGAATGTTGTAAATTATATTGTGATAAAATTCTTAAGATATATTACTAGTCTAACCTTAGTCTCTTTTGTTTTTCTTCAAGTATTATGATCAACAATTTTTTTCTTTCTTTTAATGTGTTGCTGCGTTGTCGAGAAAAATGGCTACAACTTAATTACATGAGGCAATAGATGAATGAAGAACATTTTTAAAAAATACGTAATTTCATTTGGCAAATTAAAAAAAAAAACTATAAACTTTCGTGCTTCCTCAAATTTGTAATCCCTTATTGTTAGGGAAGTCTCGTGTGTATATGTCGAGAGAAAGAAAAAAAGTATGCAAACTAAAAAAAGTTATCTTTCGTGAATAAGAGTGCCTGCAAAAGGAAATATATGCATTTTTATTATTTAATTGCTCTCTATTTTACAGCAATAATCATGCAGTTGTAATTATTCTTGCGGTGCAATGCAGATTTGTTTCCATAATCTAAAAAAACAAAAACATGAATATTTCCAAGTAACTCATCTTATTTCTCTATAATAAATTCATGTGTTCAGGGGGGTTTACTAGTACCATTCTTTTGGAGTGTTTGAGCCGTACTTTTTGAAAGATCGCTTGTTATCTTAGTGGTTCTCTTGTGAATGTGAATGATGTTTACAGAAGTGTTACGAGAGATATATATATACTGGTCCTGTTTTCATTTGTACAGTTCTCAAATATATTTGTTTATAATAATAATAATAATAATTTAATGTTGATTACGATAAAGGAGAAACAAATCCCAATAATTGTATCACCTAAGGACACCTGTCTTAAAATAAACTACTATGAAGTGGGGTTTCAAATCATTGTTTTGTGATTATTATTATTTCTTGAAAATATTTTTTAGGTGTCTCAACACATTAAAGTGAGTATAAAGGAGTGTCAATTACTAGTAGGTGGGTGCACTCATTTTACGCTAATGAGCAATTGAATTAGAGATACTGGCTAAGTGGCATGTAGTATCCCCATTTGCCTTAATGATGACAGTGATGGGGCGTTCATGTATTCCACAAGACACTTGAAGCGTCGGAGAGGCACACTGATCCCTGATCGCTGCACAGCTTTTCATAATGCACAAAGTGTGATTGGAGTAGGCTCCAGGGCACGGATATCTCTCTTGACAGAATCTCAGATATGTTTAATGGGATTGAAATCGGGGTTCCTTGGGACTAGGTAATATTCACGTGCTGGAGTGGTCGTCGAACCAGTCAGCCACAATCCGGGAGCGATGGGCTGAAACATTCCCTTCCTGTAAGTACAGGTCACCTGCAAGGTACTGGAGGTGAACAACAGGGTGAATATGATCTAACAGGTTCTTGTAACGTTTGCCGGTGAGCGATGTTGTCAGATGGGATCTTATTCATTTAACGTGGATAGCTCCCAAACGAGTATACTACCAGCAGCAGCCTGAACTGTACCCTATTGGCAAGATTATTTCATTTGCCTCATGTAGTAGAGGACTTATGTATCCGGCTATCGGCGTGTACCAACTGGTATCTCGACTCACGTGTTCAGGGCGATCATGTTTCATTTTCGAGCGTCCAGTGGCGGTGTTCCTTTGCTCATATTAGTCGCTATGCCGTGTGTTAGGTAGAAGTACTTTTGTGGATTCTTGCATCTGTACCTCATGGCGAAATTATTCTGGATGGTATTGCTGTTCACATGTCGTTGTTGACTAGCATTGATATGAGTAGTCTGTTGCACTGTAGCCCGTTTATCCGTTCTTACCATTTGAGCTAGCCTACTGCGACCCCTGTCATCGATGCATCGTATACCATGACATTAATCTTAGTGGTAATTTTACCCGAATCCACATACTTATGGTACATGGTTATAGGTGGCCCGTGGAAGCCTAGTACCTGCACAACTTCAAGAACGGAATGGTCTACTGTCTGCTTCCAACAATCTGAACGCGTTGAAATGAGCTTAGGTCTTGTATTTTGCCTATCCTGTAAACAACCGTTATTCATACAGCCCGTACGAAGTTTGAAGTCCTTGGTATTATATGCCACCCCCTCCTGTTACATCCGCTGGGCCGAGCTCAACCCCCATTTCCGCTGAACTGTTATCTCTAACTCAATTGCTAATGACTGTATACTCACCATGCTTTCTGTATCCTGTTAGTCAAAAGATCAAATTAAACGTCGAATATTCCATGATTGTTGTTAGCATTGTCAAAATACAGAATGAATCTCCAAGGTATTTCCAAGAAGGCTTGATATTTTCGACACAGTGCCTGTGTGGTTGGATAAATGCTGCTAGGGATCCTCTTAAAGAATAATTAATTAATTTTAATATTTGTAAATAGTCATTAGAAACAAATTATTGACCAGGTAAGTGCACTTCTGGTCAGAAATAAATAAATAGAATAATTATAGTGTGGAATAAATGTATTTTAGAGCCACACTTACTGGAGTTTTTCCGTTACTCTAAGTAAGACTTCAATAGTTCTTAAAGTTAGTTTATTTCCACTGAAAACACTACAGCATGTGATGAACTCGGTGTGTAACGCGGTATAAACTTGTTAAATAATCCTGATGATGAACACTCGATAATGTGCTCGTAATCATGATCATTTGATGAATTATGGTCGCTACAGAGATACTTTATGGTTAATAATCTTGTATACATTAACGTTGTGTTCTTTAATGTTTCATTAGTAGTAAGACTGAAGATGTTTAATGGGAATAGGATGCATGGAAATTAATTACATATAGGTGAGAACTATATGCACTGACATATCGTTTTCAGGCTTACAGTGCAGTTTTCATAGTATAAAAGACCTTAAGGTCATTTTGCTTCACGAGACGAAGATAAACAATCCTACATGGGCATTGGACAAACTTTGGAATACGGGTAACATCATACTCTGCCGTTTACCGTCGTCCCAACTGCAAAAGAGGAGCACGATGACTCAATAGTAGAGTGCTTGCTTCTGTGGGTGGGGTCGCTGGTTCGATCTCTGGCCAAAGTAAGTTTGGACAGCATCGTGTCCGTGAGTTTTCTCGGGTACTCCCATATGCTCATTTCACCATCATTCACTTGCTTTAATCGTCCATTTCCCTTAGCCTAAAGGGCATAATCGTGGGACGTTACACTGGAAGATTTCATTTTCAACAACCAACCACAAAAGAAAATAATGACTCAGGATTTGTATATAGGTGGAAATCCGCACTAGAAGTCTCAAGAAGTTAGTGGAAAAAAATCTTCAATTTAACGTCGCATAAATATGCTCTTTATGCTAAAGACGATTGATGATTAAGGAATGTGAATAATTATTATGAAAGAATTGGTAAAGTGAAAATGTAGGACGAAACGGGAGAACCCCAAGAGAAAACCTACGGACACTATGTATTGTCTATCATAAACTTATTTTGCACCGGAGATCTCCACTGCCAGAGGTGAGGGTGAGCACTCTACCACTCGGAAACCGTCCCTTCTCCTGAAGAAGTTAATGTTCATTAGTTTAGACATGTCAGTATGTGTAGTTATCCAGGGGTACCCACGGGCGAGTTTCAGAGTGCAAATTGCCCCCTTGAAATTATTTGAGAGCATAATTTTTCATTGAAAAGTATACAAACTGAAGAATGGCATATTTGGGGAAGGGGGCAGCCCTGAGTTATTAGCTATCTAATTAATTTCCTTGCATCCTATCCTTACTCGTGTCGTGACGATACTGACAGCAACCAGCGAAATTCGACATTAAATAAGTTTGAACAATTCTGTAACAAGATATAGAATAGCAAGATTAGTACCTTCTGCCTTTGTTTATAAGACATCTCTTTAAGTGATTTACATTAGCAAAAAAGAGATTTCCAAATGCTATTCGAATCAATAATAGATGATAATCAGGTTGAGTTCATGTTCAGAGCACTTTATTTTGCGCCTCAACAGTATCTTGCGATAATTAAACTCTTTCAGTAATGAAAAATAAATAATGGATAATAATCTGTTTCATGTACCTTTGAACAAAGTTGTGACACACAGGGAGAGCATGTTGCAATTAGCGACGATTGGCGCACTTTTACACTCACATTAAATGGCTTAGGAGAATTTGTAGTTCTTTTCATCCTGTTCGTTGCTTTTCCCTATCCTCTTACAATTCCAAAACATGAGAACCATTATAGGCTAAGAAAGTAATACAGTTTTATCCACTCGTTGCTTTGGTAATTGCCACTTTTTGTTTCGAACTACACACGTTCAGTAAACAACATTGGCAATGAATTGTTTTGTAATTTGTATCTGGATACATATTGTAAGGTTCTCCCTGTGTAGGAGTAGGTGGAGCTTGGTAGAGTAAGTTGTAGCCCGGAATAGTCTTCCACTACCGGTTTTTATTATATAAAACCCTCTATAAACAATATTTTATAGAAATACTATAATGATGTAGCTTCCCTAATATAAAGTAGAAAAAGGTGACCCAAGGCCCGAGCAACCTAGGACAGGATCACCACAGAACTCCGAGCAAGCTGGCTGGAGTGGATTAGGGATCCCCAATGCTCCGAAGCAAGCAAAGAAGGGTAGCCACAGAGCTCCGAGCGAGCTAAGTGACTGAGGTTGGGAATTTCGACAGCGCTCCGAGCAAACTAAGCGGGAGGGAAGGAAGCCTAGAGTTCCGAAGCAAACTCAAGGCTTTAGTTTGGGTATCTCCTAAGCTCCGGGCAAGCTAAAGGAGGGATTGACCATCCGAGACTGATAGTTGTTCATCCTCTCGGTTATGGGTGCTCTAGATGATGCGATGGCGCCAGTGGCGTAACTACGTTTTATGGGCTCCCCGCAATAGAATAGCAAGGGCCCTCGCCTTAACATTTTTTGTGGAATGATAGATAACAATAAATAACCATGCTTCCCTATATCTGTGAATAATGAATTAAATGCATGCAACTACTAGGCATAAATATTCATAAATGGAAACCACTTTGTTATACATATAATTTATTCAGTAAGCTTCAGAATGGAAGATGGTCTTACCTCTTTGCAGTCAGTGACGTTAGTCTTCATGAAAAGTAGCAGAAATTAATTGAATGATTTTTCTTTCTTGCTTTTCTGTCGGTAAAATCCTTTACTAACTCCCATACATCCATTTTTCCTGCTTCGTCCGCATTTATTGAGAGCAGTGCTAGATTACTTAATCTATTTTGGCCCATTATGCTTCTCACATGGTTTTTATTTTATTTTGTTTTGTTTTACTAATTTCAATTTTGGAACCTAACTTGAACTGACAAAGACAGAGATCGTCAAAAACAACAAATACGCGATAAGAAGTTCTGAAAAGCTAGACTCCAATGATTTATATTTAAAGTTTGATTCACTGTCACTGAGACGACTATCTTCACACAACTCATCAAAATAACATTTGACGTTTTTGAATCGTTTGCATTTAAATGATGTCTGAACATTCCATTTTTCACACAGGTTGTTTCTTCCTTCAGATATAGCCGAAAAAAGGGGAGGACGGCAGAATATTGCCGACTAATACAAAACTGAAAAGCATGTTGATTCGACCTATTAAGAGCCCCCTCCCGCATTCCAGGGTTTTCGCGTCATAGTAGTTACGCCCCTGAATGGTGCTGCTGTTCCCTCGCACGTAGTGGTGGACACGTATCATTCATAATAATAAATTGGCGCATAAAAATTAGTTGGACTGTTTTTAGAGCGATTCAAACCTTGCTGAAAAATTAATTCAAGAAGTGGGACAATCATCTTTCATAAATCTTTCTCATATTTAATTCATCTAAAATTTACTGTAGTGACTTCCATACCGTCACCTTCAATCGCCTATCGTTTAATACCATATTGTGCATTTCCTCGATGTCTTCATCAGTGGTTGCAGTACAATAACTTCGCCACCTACCAAGATTAAGCTGATACTGAAGTATCATACCCTCATTAAACTTTCCATTAGATACTAGACACCTGTGTAGGATAAGCGTACACAGTATAATTAATGAAATATAACCTAAAATTTCCATCAACTCTTGAATTGGAATTTTTATTTAATATTGTGCAAAGACATGAATTGGTAAGTGACATCGAGCTGAACAAAATTACATGGTTTAGTGTGTTATCGTGCGCAGTTTTCGAGGAAATAGTTTTTTCCTTCTTCTTTCTGTTTAGACACCATCCAGACATTGTAGGGAGACACCTACTTGCAACCAAGTAAAACACTATTATAACTGAACTTCATACTCAGGTATGTAGTTTAAAATTTCCTCTGTGGTTCTATGTACATTTGTTTATATACAGGGTGTTAATGAACTATACCGACAAACTGTAGGAGGCGATTCCTCACATCAAAATAAGTGAAAAAGTTCATATGGACCTGTGAGGGAAAAGTGCATAGTTTCAGAGCTAGGGCTGTCAAAAATCGCGAAAAATCCAAATTTAGAGAGACTGTGGATGGTAGTCCTTATCAGCGTAAAGAAAGTCACGCATATGCAATCCAAAAATGCATATTTCATTAATGTTCAATTGGTGTACAGAGTATTCCTTGTAGGGTAAAATTCCCAGACATGCCATCAACCGAATTTTGAGATATGCTCTTGACTTTATGATTGGTCCAAAGTAGTCAAATGATAAGCTTTGATAGCAGTGAACACGAAATCATTTGGCGCAATGTCGGAAGTGTTAAGGATCGTCAGCAGCACGGTCTTTCGTACTCGGGAAAACGCATGCTGGGATGTTTTCTTTCATGTTTATAAGTGGAGTAAACGTGAATTATACCGTGACGAAATGCATCGTATCACGTTATTCCGAACACAAAAGAACATGAAGCTGCCGGGTCTTAACACTTCCGACTCCTCTCCGAAGTATTGGATGTCCATTGTTTTCAAGGCTTACTTCCTATCTACTTTGGACCGTCCTTGAAATCAGGGTATATCTGAAAATTCTATTGAGAGCATATCTGAGAATTACACCCTGTAGGGAATACCTTGTACACTTATTGAAAATTGATGAAATATGCACTTTTGGATTATGTATGCTTGGCTTCCTTTACGCTGATAAAGACTACCATCAACAGTTTCTGGAATTCGAAATAGGGCCTGTTGAAATTTAGCTTTTTCGCGATTTTGGACAGCCCTAGCTCAAAAACAATGCACTTTTCGCCATAGGTCTATATGAGCTTTTCTCTTATTTCTGATGTGAGGAATCACCTCTTACAGTTTGTCGGTACAGTTCATTAACACCCTGTATATACAATCGAAACCGGTTATAACAACATCGCTTTTAACGACGTATTGGGTATAACGGCGGAATCTAACTGTACCGTCTAAATCCTATATAAAAACTGTGTATTAAAAAAATCACTTAGTACGACATTGTATATTACGACATATCGTATAGAACTACTTATTTTTATCACATTATCGGAGAAATATATCGGCTATAACGTACAATGTTGACTTTTGTTTGTCACGTGTTTGGAGATTGCTAACATCAATGTAAGGTTTATTTTCAAATCCTTGTTTTGCTTATACTATACAATACATACAGTAGTTTAAAACATGCTCAACATTTTATTCATTAGCCAAGGCAGTGTACGACATTATTAAACAATTTACACTGTTACTATTTTCTCACTTATTATAAGTTTTCATATTTTATTGCCATACAGTATTATTGCTGTACGTACTGTATAAACATTAGAAGAAAATATCCCCTTCAGTCCCACTCCATAAATATTGAATGTATGGTATTTCAGTTACTTTTTTTTATTTGTTTTGTTTTAGATTTATTCTGTTCGTTAACCATGTAAATGTTCAGCCTAAAACTTAAATACGAAATTTTGAGGAAGAAAAGGAAAACCCGGTTTGTGCGACTATCGGCTATAATGAATATAAATTTGCGGTTCCTTCGGAGTCGTTATAACCGGTTTCGACATTATACATAATCTTCTCAAATCGAATGACCCTTTTTGATATATGCTGTATTCAAATTTTGTACGTACTATTACGAGATGTTCCTTTAAAGAGAGTTGGGTAAATGGCCACTATTTATGTGTATCTTTATAATAGATGTTCTGTACTCATCATTGTACTCACCACGAGCATGTACGTCCATGGTGTGGATTTTTTTTTTTTTTTTTTTTTTTTTTTTTTTTTTTTTTTTTGTTAAGTCATGCAAACTAATGCTAGCACATACTTTTGGATGAAAATCATAGGGATTTCATAAGTCCTTTTGAGTAATGGGAACAGATTATAAATACCAGTGGGTGATCTATGGAAAAATTGGCAGAAAGAGGATGTGAGAAAATCCCAAGAAAACATGACTACGATGTTTACTGCAAGTTTACATGATCTGAAATCAAACCAGAGGCTGTCGCACCAGTATTCATAATTCATTCAAGGTTTACACAGGAATTCTGATATTGATTTCCATGACTAAGTAAGTAAATTTTCCAACCCGCGATATGACGAACACAATCATTTACGGTTATTTATTAAAAAAAAAAAAAAAAAGCATCCATCAATCCCATAGCCGTCCAGTGCTCTCCTTTGTATTTGTAAATACACTATATGGTTACTTTCTTAGTGTAAAAACTCACTAACTTCCCGTATTTAGAATACAGTAAAATATTAATACCAAACAATAATTACAGACTAACGATATCTTAACTATTTCGTCATTCTGGGTACTCATATGCAAGTAAACATGTACGAGTAATTTGGTCTCTCTGATTATCTACAACCAACAAACCTAACAATTTTCCTTTGTAGCATTTGAATTTTTGGATCAGAAGATCCAATATACAAGGGGGGATCAAATATAAACGGGATTTTTGTTCCTGAATATCAACAGTTGGTAGGACTGGCCGCGCGCTTCTGCTATGTTTAGACGGGACTGCTGGGAGTGGAGAGAGCGTGCTGTTAGGTATTTCCCGCCATTTCGTCAGTACCGCTCATGATGTCCGAGAACAGGTGTACCCCTCCACTGCGCAACGCATAATTATAAAATTTCTTGCTCATGAAGGAGTTACAGCGGCAGAAATTTGCCAGAGATTGACTGCACAGTTCGGGGATCAAACACTGTGAAGGACGCGTGTGTATGCCTGGCATAAGAAGTTCAAGGAAGGGCGAGAACGTGTGGAAAATCATCAACACATCGCCGTCATGGGACCAGCATTACGGACGAAAACATTCGTGCGATTAAAGGTATTATTGACGACGATCGACGAGTAGCAGTATCAGAAATTGAAGAACAAGTCGGAATCAACTATGGGAGTTGTAAAGCAATTATCAAAATTGACCTACAGTTCCGTAAGGTGTGTTCCAGATGGGTCCCTCACCTTTTGACCGAAAATTTTAAGTTGATACGTTCGGAGGTCTGTCAGATGCTTAAAGCAAGGTTTGCGGAAGAAGGTGATGCATTTTTGAGTCGGATCGTCACCTGCGACGAAACATGGATTCACCACTACACTCCTGAATCCAAACAAGCCAGTATGGAGTGGCGGTGGAAAGGGGAGGCAGCACCAGTGAAAGCCAAGACTCTACTGTCAGCTGGCAAGGTTCTTTCAACCGTTTTTTTTTTTTTCGATCGGCGAGGCATTTTGCTGATTGACATTTTACATGAGCGACGCACAAAATAAATGCTGAATAATACTGCGAGCTGTTGAACAAGGCGAGTTGCATATCGCCGCAAAAGACAAGACCAATCTATTCGACAGATCCTCCTCCTACAGGACAATGCGCGACCCCATACTGCAGATTGAACTGTCTCGAAGCTACAAGAAATGCACTGGACTAGACTTGGAACATCCTCCTTACAGTCCAGACTTATCGCCCTGCGATTTCCATTTGTTCAGACCGGTTAAAGAAGCTCTAGGAGGGCAACGATTTGAAGACGACGAGAGAGTGGAAGAGTTTGTGCGCAACTGGCTGGTGCCAGTTCTTTTTAGGATGAGGGCATCAAAAAGCTGCCCATACCCTGGGACAAATGCATTTCCAAAGGAGGAAACTATATGGAAAAATAAATTGTAAGTGCCTTGTGGTATCCAATAAAGGAATTTAAATAACAAGTAAAATCCCGTTTATATTTGACCCACCCTCGTATTTCAATCAAAAATGTTCTTGTACGCCTTACATCTGGAGAACTACATATGGTGCAGCCAAACCCAAACTATCAGATAACTCAGTATGATGTGCTTATTCCGAAGAAAATACGAAAACTCGATTTAGGGGCCGTTCAATAATTTTGTGGCCCCTGATCCAAAAATAATTATTGGCCAAGATTGCAATCTTTTGATACATTTTTTGGATCATTCCTAAAACTCTTGGGCCAAGATCGCGATCTTTTGATCCATTTTTTTAACATTCCTAAAATTCTTGTCGACTTAATTTTTTCTTGTTTTTAATACCTTTTGGTGCTCTTCAACCTTTTTTAAATAATTTTCTTTTTTAGCCTTTTTATGAACTTTTAAAATCTGTTTTGATTCCTTGAGATATTCTTAGATCGAGATTGAGTTTTTTTTTTTTTTTTATCTCTGACTTTTCTGTGAAATATAAAAGATTTTCATTGCTCGGCATATTTTTAAGCATTTCCCAGACTTTCAGAGCCAAGGAGGTTTGAGCTGTGTAATTATCCTAGGCGTCTCGTGCAAGACGTCTTTCAGTTCATATTAGTATGTCTTACTGTTTCCACAATCAAAAATCATGGCTAGAGCAGGTGATGTGGTCCTGTGATCCAGCTCTCCTAGAGACGAGATAGTGTGATAGGCCTCCAACTTCACCAGATTCAAATCCCGGCCCTGGTTCGCAGCCCATGTTAATAATAGGTCCCATCGTTCATAACTTCGGTGCTGTATACAGGGTTCCCACAAAAAATGAAGTTCGATTTCCCTGACATGAAATCTTGAACATAAATGGGAAGATATGGGGTAAGTTCAATCATACACTTTTTAACGACCGCCCCCATCCCCATACCCGCCCAACACACTCCTTTAATTACCATTTACATATTTGTTATATTAAATATGAGTAATTGTTATTTACACAAAATTTATCATGAAAGTATATAATAATATATGTGAGATACAATACCACATACTTTGACATTGCAAATTATACTTTTTTTCTTTTCTTTTGCTTACAAAAGGCAATAAAAAGCAATATAACATGCAGTCAAGAATATATTGCCAATTCTCCCTGATACCTATTACTATCAGTCCTAAAATGAAATGAAATTTGTAAGTTTTACGTTCCCCGGTTATGCCGGTTAGGCTAAAGGAGACGGTGATGATGAGAAATGAAGAAAGTGGGAGGAAACGGGAGAACCCCGAGAAAATCCACGCACACGCTGTTTTTCCACCACAAAGTTCATCTGGCGTGAGCTGGGATCAAAACCAAGGACCCATGAAATAGAGGTGAACGCTCTACCACTGAGCGACCGTAACCCACTATCAGTTCTAATATTGCCAACTCTGAAACATGTTAATCCTCACATTTACATTTTTTAAACAGAATTTGTTTTCCTTTCAGTTCTTGTTTGTTCTACGAGAGCGCCTTGTTCTTGTTTGTAACATAATTCCATTTGTTTCTTCTTTGCTTCCAATTTCTTAATTTCAGCACTTAGTTTTATTTTTCTACCTCTGATTTTACTTTCTTCTGCGTTTTTGATTCGTTTCTGTTTAAGGTATTAATCATATCGTATCCGAGTTGAATGAACTGAGAGAAGCAGTCTTCGATAAACAGTAACAAATTCTACACCTCCACAGTTCATAATTGCATCATGCGCTCGCCTCTGTGCTACCAGAGAATCTTCGATTTGGTTTTCTACAATAAGTGTCTTATTGACTAAGAACCCGCTCTCCACTGAGACTGCCGTGGGATGAATGCATTTCACATCACAGCATGCATTTCACATTTTCACAACATTTCACAAATCAGATTCTTGTTTCTTGGACATTATCTTTGCAAAGAAGTCATCTAACCTGATACTGCCCATCTTCTCTTCGTGTTCTCTGAAGTCATGAATTTCAGTACAGAAAGACATAAATTGACACTCTGCTTTCTCAGATACAGAATCAGATATTCTGTTATGCTCATGCAGAATTTGTAGGATGCGTTTCATCCTAGTCTGAGCAAGCTCTGGATTGTTCTTTTTAGCCTGGGGTCCAAAGCTGACAGAGCACGTACCAGTTTGTACTTCGGAGGGCTCATTTCTACAATCTTCTTGATTGTGCCTAGCAAAAAGTTTCTACAGTCAAACCTGAAAGCTAATTTATCTTTATCTAGTGCTTTCGGTTCTTTCAGTAGATTTACTGTCTTAAAACCGATGTCCACGAAGATGACAAGTCATACTTCGATTTCTGCTTTTACATGATCAATTAAACCCCCCCCCCCCTCTCACACACAAATACAGTACCTCACTCCCTCAGACGAAAGAGCAACAATGCATCATGGGAATGCTGTATCATTGTGATTCTCTTCACATGTCAATTTGTACAACTGATAGAAAGGAAACTATGTTAGATTGAAAAAAGAATGTTACACTTGCATATTTACGTTCCCTGACTTTCCATGACATTTTGCGCAAAATGCATGATTTCCCTGACTTTTCAGAATGTGGGAACTCGGTGTATAAGAACGTAAAACGACAAAAACTAGAAAAAAAATTTAGAAACTAAATAAATCACATTTTCCGGATGAACCTTTCTGTGGCCGACAAGGTCACTCGACCTCAAACTTTATACATAACGAAGATTTTTCGATTAATAAAACACTGTATATATTTGTGCGTGTGTGAAAGAAAAGGATTGGTAATGAGAAATAATGAATACAACTTTATATTCTTTATTATAAAACGAAGACTATTATTTTACAATGTCGCAGACTTATTTAATTTAAAATTTTGTAACTGAGAGAACATTAAACATTTTGCTAAGTTCAAATAGTTAAATAAATAAATTTGAAGAAACAAACAAAAGACAGCCATATATTCTTTATTTGTGACATTTTAAAGAAATAAACTTTTAAAAAGACTTAAACAATTTTTACAATCCTCGGTGCAATTTATGAAAATGACATAATAGCTGATTGTTTAGCGGTACTTGCCTTCCCATAAGAATGGCAGAAGCGAAATTCCTCTATACCACTGCTCTTCATACCAGCGATTGTTTTATATGTTGACAAAAAACTTACAACTTATATGTAGCAGTATTGGAAGTTACTGCATCGTAAATAAACGTATTATTGAGAGGCTTATATTGTCTTGTTATAATCTTGATGACTTCTTGAGCTGCACATCCACCTGTCGGAAAATAATTAATTATGATCATTCAATTTCATTAAAAGAAAGCATCAAATAAATTAGCTTCTTGCGCTTTCGGAAGTTTTTGACCCGAAACAAGACCTGCACCCTTGTAGAGGTGGTTGTCTTCTACCATGTAAAGTTATCTACAATATTTTCTACTGAGAATGTACAGCCAGTGTCAAAAGTCTAAGGACACTACTTATTTTTTAGAATTTTCCGAAGAAACTACATATTCACACCAACTCCTATTTGTTGAACTTGTTTTGCAAAATAAACATTGATTATATAAGGAAACGAAAATACAGTCCTGTTTTCATTGAGAGAAATTTATTGAGGAAGTTTGCGTTCATCGAAGTGCCGATCCTTAGCCTTGATAAGAGCTATATAAATCCCATCTTTGTTTTGCAGATAAATACTGCATAACTTGGAAGAAGGTTCGGAATCGTTATCCTGTTGTAGTACAAGTTACGACCCAAACTGCGTTCCTAATGAAATTGCGTGCCTCATTAAATGTTGTGATACACATTTTTCTCCATTATTCTGTCGATTTGAACTAAATTACTAGCTTGATTTCCTGTAGATCTCCACAAGAGTGACAATACTTTTTCTAGGTTTTACTATAGGTATTATACATCGGGATGTAAGGAAGGACGGACGGACGGACGCACAAACAGCTTCAAATTTTTGGGAACCATAAAGTTGAAATTTAAATTCGTCGGTGCAGAGTACACTCTTTTATTGTTCATCGATCCAATATTTATGTTACAGCACCATAGTATATTTTTGCAATTCTTCCTGAGGAAGGAATCTTAAAGAAGAAATGAAACAAAATAATTTAGATTTGGTAGGCGTTTGTGAAGTTAGATGGGAAGGTAATGGAGTATTGAACAGCGAAGGATATATAATGTTTTACTCAGGTAATACAAAGGGCGGTCATAATGGCGTAGGAATAATTCTTGGAAAACGCTTAAAGGAGAAGGTAGTGAAAGTAGAATTTATTGATGATAGAGTTATGATGTTAAGACTTGAAGGGAAAACGAAGGATCTAGTGGTGATACAGACATATGCACCGACGACTTCGCATGCAAATGAAGAAGTAGAGGAAAATTATGAGAAAATAGAAGAAATTATAGATAGGGAGAAGAAGGGTGCATGTATAATTCTAATGGGAGATTTCAATGCAGTTGTGGGAGAAAAATAGGAAGGTAGTATCGTAGGCAGATATGGTTTAGGCGAAAGAAATGAAAGGGGAGAGGGACTGGTGAATTTCTGTAGACAGAATTCACTAGTAATTGGGAACACTTGGTTCAATCAGCACAAGAGAAGAAGATATACATGGAAATCACCAATAGACGGCGGAAGATATCAGATAGATTATGTTATGATTCAGGACAGGTATCGGAATAGCTTAAAGAACGCGAAGACCCTTCCCGGGGCTGATATTTTCTCAGATCATAATCTTGTGCTGGCCGAAGTAGATATTCAACTGAAAAATGTAGGCAGAAGAAAAGTAGGTAACAAAGTGTTGAATACTGAAAAGTTGAAAAACAAGGAAATAAGAAATCTTTTCGCTGAAAAATTCGAAGAAAAATGTTCAAACGAGGAAAGGATAGACGCAGGTAGTAACGCACGGTGGGAACATATTAAATGTTGCTTAAAGCAGGCTGCAGAAGAAACAGTATGTTACCGCGAACACAAAACTGCTAAGAAACCATGGGTTACAGACTAGATGTTGCAGAAAATGAGGGAGAGGAAGGTGTGGAAACAGGTTGATACAGAAGAGGGCAGAAAGATGTACAGAAAGTTAAATAATGAATTACGAAGAGAAACAGACAGAGCGAGGGAAGAGTTTTACAAAAGAAAATGCGAGGACGTAGAAGAATTAGAAAGAGTTGGGAAATATGAGGAAATGTACAAGGAGGTGAAATTATGGAATTTCGGAGGAAACAAGGGAGTATTATGATGGCAGTAGAAAATAAGAATGGGAAGGTAGTCAGCAAGAGAAATGAGGTCATAGGAAGGTGGAAAGAATACGTTGAAGACTTATATGAGAGTAGGGATAGACCGTGTAGCCTAAATGTTGAAGTGGAAAATGAAGTAGGCGAGGATGATAAAGGATTTAGTATTCTTCGGGATGAGTCTGAAAAGGTTATATCCGAGATTAGGAATGGAAAGGCAACAGGAATAGATAACATACCAATCGAATTCATCAAAAATGTAGGAGACAAGGGAAAGAAAGAATTGTTGCGACTATGCAATGAAATATATGAAACAGGAGAATGGCCAAGAGACTTTCTGAAAACGATCATGATACCGATGGCTAAGAAATCGAACCCAAAGAGATATGAGGATTATAGAACTATTAGTCTCATATCTCATGCAGCTAAAATTCTGCTCCGAATACTGGACAGAAGGTTATATGAAAGAACAAATAAAGATATTGAGGAAGAGCAGTTCGGGTTCAGAAGAGGCAAGGGCACAAGAGATGCTATTGGATTATTAAAGGTGATCGGTGAAAGATTTATAGAAAAAGGGAAAGAGATGTATGTTGTATTTATTGATCTAGAAAAGGCTTTTGACCGCGTGAATTGGGAATTGTTGTTGGGAGTTCTAACAAAGATAGGGTTGGAATGAGAATAGAAGACTCATAAGAAACTTATACATGAACCAACAAGTAAGTGTTAGGATAGGGAAAGAACTGACGGAAGAGAGTGCAATTGGAAGGGGAGTTCCACAAGGAGGCTGCCTCTCGCCAACACTATTTAATGTCTATCTAGAAGAGATAGTGAAAAACAGCCTACATGATGATGATAGCATTTCGGTAGGAGGTAGAATGATTAGATGCATAAGATTTGCAGACGATATGGCGCTTGTTGCAGAATCTGAAAAGAAAATCAATAAAATGTTAGAAAAAATAAGAAAGGGTTTTGAAGAATATGGGATGAAAATAAATGTTAGAAAGACAAAAGCCATGGTGATTGGAACGAAGCGGTCTGTGTCAAATATAAAAGTAGGAGGGGAGAAAATAGAACAAGTGAATAGTTTTCGATACCTGGGTAGTATTCTTAGTAATGACATGAAATGCGAACGTGAAATAAAAGCAAGGATAGGAATGGCGAAAGAAGCCTTTAAAAGAAAGAAAAGTCTGTTTTGTGGGGACCTTGAACAAAGAGTTGAGAAAAAGACTCATAAAATGCTTTGTGTGGAGTGTTGTACTGTATGGGGCGGAAACGTGGACATTACGTAAAGGTGACAAAAATCGACTGGAAGCCTTCGAAATGTGGGTGTGGAGAAGAATGGAAAGAATTAGTTGGGCGAGCGGAAAACGAATGAGAGAGTGTTAGAAATGATGGGTGAGAAAAGAACACTTTTAGATATTATTAGGAAGAGGAAGAGAAACTGGTTGGGACATTGCCTAAGAAGAGATTGTATCATGAAGGACGTCCTAGAGGGTATGGTGGCGGGAAAGAGAGGGA
Source organism: Thermobia domestica (assembly GCF_964235325.1). Classification (NCBI taxonomy): domain Eukaryota; kingdom Metazoa; phylum Arthropoda; class Insecta; order Zygentoma; family Lepismatidae; genus Thermobia; species Thermobia domestica. Next base: position 40,511,274 of record NC_137460.1, on the reverse strand, counting down.
GGGGGCGAAGGAGACTACATTAATGGATGATATTAAAACAGAAAGATCATACGCGAAGACGAAAAGGTTAGCGGAGGACCGTGGACCATGGAAGCTTCTCAGCTGCGGCAAGTGACCTGCCAATAAAGGCAGAATACCTATGATGATGATGATCCTGAGGAAGGAGGGTTTCTTTGCTGCAACTGCACCCCCAAGACCATAAGTCTGCATGCTTCGGACCACCGTCCTATCTGATATCGATTGGGAATGGCTCTTTCGTAGTTTCGTTGCTACTTCCGGAGCGGGTAAAAGTCTATTCCGTTTGCATGTATTTCTAATGACCTTGCCCTTAAGAGAAGTTATTTCTGGACGACGTTTGTTTCGGTGCAATATTAACACGTTTGTAGCTGTCTTTCTAGAGTCTGACGCATTGCCACGGCTGATATCTGCAACCACACTTTTCCTTCCGCATTTGATAATACTTGCATGTTCTTTACAATAATTTACTATTTCACATGAGTGGAAGCAACACGTTCACATGCACTACATTTGCACCCAACTTTATATGATACGACTGAATATAGGTATAGCACATACAATCACACACAACTGTTCGTTGTAATAAACAGACAACTAGTGATAATGGTTGGCACGAACACCACTAGATGTTAAAACGATGCATCACCGGACAAAGCGTGACGTAACTTGTGTGTTCGTTATTTGTCATTTTTACTGCAAAGTAGTTTTCCTCAATAAATATATCTCAATGTAAGCAAAATCATGCATTTTTGTATCCTTATATGAATAATGTTGTTTACGGTTGTTAATCTCGATGTAAGCAGAATCATGCATTTTTGTATCCTTATATGAATAATGTTGTTTACTTTGGACACAATGGTTTTATTTGGAAAATTCTGAAAAATCTGTAGTTAGCTCAATCTACATTATCTACAGTGACTGTATCTACATTATCTTCCACTGAGAATTCCCACAATGTTTTCCGCTCTGCGAATGTCTAAAATATATTCTACTCTGAGATTGTCTACAACGTATTCCATTCTGGAAATATATCTACGAGGAGCGGCTAATAAGTTCGCAATCTAACAAATTAAATAAAAGAAAAGTTGCTATTAAAAAGATATTTCTTACTACAATCTCCCTCGACTGAAAGGATTCACATATATTTTGTCAATTAGAAGAATAACAGAACATAGAAACTTTAAAAATCGTACTCATGTACACAAAAATTTGACACATAATTTTTTTGTTTTCTCGGATTAAAATACTGCATATTATAACACTTAAATTTCATACAATTGACGAGTTTTTATATACTGCACCTATAGTAATAATATTGTTATTTAAACTACAGACAGATAGGTAAATTAACCATACAGTAAAAGAATGGTTGTCCGTAATTTCTTATATAATATGCAACATAATCAGCAGAAATTGCTTGAGTTTGGTGAGAGGAGGGTGGTTACAGAAGGAAGATTTCTTCCAATGCTTTTCCCGGTGGAAGCGTTCCTAGTATCGCTGCTAAGTTCCCTCTTTGCACAGCCATACTTAATCTCTGTATAAGAAAGGCTGAAGTTCGAGTGTCGCCTGTTTTGAGAGTTATTCGGCGCCCAACTTGTTTAATAAAATTTAGTCCTTCATGACCCCAGGACCCATAAGTTTCGATGGCGATGGTGACGAAGTGGTATTTGTCCAAGAGGTTGTTATATTTTCGTCTCTTTTCAGATTCTCTACGAGTTGCGACCATCCCAGCTTTTGTGGAAGAAGTAAGAAGATTAGAGGGGGCTAGAGTATCGGTACAAGTGAAATCCCATATTAAAGCCTTCCCTCGTTTCCATGGCACCAATGACATTCCATCAGGTCTCTTGCCGTCAGAACGACTACACCCCATTGGCTCTCTCACGGAAGGCGTTCCAGAAGAGATGAGGGCTCTCATGATGAGGTCATTAACATCGGAGTGGCGAGAGTATCTGCCAGCACTGTAGAGACATGAAAGGCCATGTATGCCTTTCTTATCTACTAAACTTCCGCAAGCAAGGCACCGGTGTTGTTCGCAGACATCTGCTCCCAAACGTAACGCACAAGCGATTCTAAAACTTTCGTCAGGAAGATGCAGCCCTAGGGATGGAGATGGAATAGCCTGTACCCAGGTACCTGCTTCAGGGGATGAAGTAGCTAGAAGACGTGCCTTATCCTCAGGATTGGTGGAGGACTGAAGAGAAGAAAATCTGGAGTTTATAAGAGAAGCTCGACTGAAATGTATTTCTCACATCGGGCGGCAGAAAAAAATATGCTTCTTCTTCGCTTTCAAAATTGTTTTCTGCAGCCGCCTTGATTTCGTTTTTCAAATCTCCTGCCTCGTAATTCCTTTTTTCAGATTGGAAAAAAGAAAATAGTCGCTCGGGGACAGGTCTGAGCTGTAAGGTGGGTGGTCTCGTATCTCTGTAAAACCACTTTGCTTTTGCAAGACTGCTTCACGAACCTGAGCCAATAATATTGCGTAATATTGACCGACTTTTCCACTTTGAACTTCTTTGGTTTTTTTTTTTTTTTTTTTTTTTTTTTTTTTTTTTTTTTTTTTTAAATCTGCTGTATAGATTTCTGTTTCGACTCCGGATTATATTGGCGAATCAAACTCTCATCCACAGTTACGATTCGGGCGCAAATTTTGTCGAGATTGTCTCCGCCCGATTCCAAAAAATCTTTACAGCTCTCAAGTCGTTGCTTGTGCGGTGTAAGCATTTTTGATACCCTGTGCACGCTACTTTTCTTCATGTTTAACTGTTCGTACAAAACATTTCTCCGACTCATTCTTTACTAAGCTGCAACTCTTCCGCTATTTGCCACAATTTTATTCTTCGGTTGGCCAGAACTAATTTTTCGACTTTTGCAGTGTTTTTTTCAGTGACAACCGTTTCAGGCGGGGGAGGGGGGAGTCATCTTCACAGCTCTCTCTGCCTTGTTGAAATATGTTAACCTATTTTTTTTGACCTTTATATACGAAGGCCTGAGGGCCTTGTCATCCTTTAGGGCTGACTACATATCTTCAGAAATTTCTTTAAGCGATTAACAGATCTTCATGAGATATTTCATCATGATGCGGTGCTCAAAATCACGAGAATTTTCAGATTCGGCCGACATGATGATGTTCATCCTTCCACAAATAATAGAGTAATGAGATTATTATTGAAATATTTATACTACCAAAGAGTGTCGCAATTAGTGCTATCATAAGTGAGCAAGAATTACTGTTAGGTACCTCGGGCCGCAAACTTATCAGCTGCCCCTCCTACAACATCTCTGAGGATGTGTCTAGAATGTACTCTACTCTGGAATGTATCCACACTATCTTCTACTCTGGGAGGTGTCTAAAATATCTTCTCCTTTAGGAATGTGTCTACGATGTATTTTACTCTGAGAATGTGTCTACAATGACACATCTCTTCGAACTGAAATACTTTTACAGAAAAAAATCTCATCTTTAAGAATCAGTATGTATGCTGGACGGTCAGGCTGAAGTATCTGATCAGATCGGTACGGTGTTAAACAAGGTTAGTAGTTAGTTAACACTATCACAAGGTTACCAGTGGAGCAAGTTCCCATACAGACTTCCATTCAATTATAGTAACATGGTTCTAACATCAAGACAACTAGAGTTCAAACTGTATTTTTCCGCTCGTGGCCGAAAACTCGGTGATAAAAGCTCTAGTAGTTAGCCGAGAGCATTCTGTTCGGGTTAGCGAAAGAAACAGAGTAGAGCACATTGAAAAATCTCTTCTTGGATGTGGAACACATGTTCTAGTTCCACGAGAGAGATTATATGGAAGCAGAATCGTTAAAACCTTCACTTGAACACTTGGACTACTCGTCGACCCTAACCAGGCTATCTCCCGATCAACTGCTACATCATTAGCCATGCCCTCGGCCACGAGCAAAGAAAAACAGTCTGTAGAACGTGTGAGAGCGGAATCTCCTCTCTCCAAAACTTAAGTATGGTGCCTTTAACTGATATTTTCATGACTAAAGTATGCCCACTACATTGATGCGCAAGTTAAAAACTGACAACAGTGCGTTTTTACGTCAATGACTTATAAATATTTTGCTTACAATTCTTTATCTGTTTCGCGTGCTATCTATTATAACTTAACTACATTGTTCTCGAATCTACCAATTTATTAATCAAGGGTTTCTACAGATATCTTAGTTTCAATTTGTCGGCCTTCCTCTTCCCTTATAGCCCACATCTCGCCTATATGTTCTATCCTTAAATGTTTTTTATATTACAATTTAATGTTTAGTTGCAAAGAAGAAATATACAAGGGACGTGCCGAAAGTTTTTCGATACTAAAATTCAAATAGCAGCGTCCCAAACGAATCCCTTTTAAAGCATATGCCCTCTAGTGGTGAAAGGTATAACTGCAAGGTTGCAGGTTTGTTTGTTTGAAAATTAGAGGGCTGGAAGTGTATGTTAGTTTGAACCTATCAGTCGGCAATAATGGAGCTCGAGCGACGTCATTTACTGGCAATGATCTTTTTACGATTTTAAGAACGGTTTAATGCAGAAGCAGTGCCATGATCGTTTTGAAAAGTGTTTCGGGGACTCTGCCCCTTCAACTGATTTATGGAATTTAAACGCGGCTGATCAAACATAACAGATAAGCCTCGCTCTGGGCGCCCTAGTTCCAGTTATGGATGAAAATGTCGCACCAGTAAGAAATTTTGTAAAAGATGATCGTCATATCACATACAAGGAATTTCAGTCAACCTTGCAGATTGTATCAACTGCATCCCAGTCCATAATAAAAGATTACCTCGGCCTTTCCATGCGTTGCAGTCACTGGGTCTCATATCTGCTTACGCCTAAGCAAAAAGATGACTACGTAGAGTGGTGCTGCTATATGCTTAAAAGATTTTCGTAGGGCTTTCGCTAAATTTATTTAATTATTTAAATTTAAACAAGGGATGGTTGAGTGACGAATGGGAGGCGGTAATTACAAAATTTTCACAACAATTGGCAAGACAATAAAAATAATAACATGAGTTGGCAACATTCCAACAAGGGACAAGAAAGGCACACAAGTTGACTCCGCCATATTTTAGTTTGCATTATCTTGATCTGGTGATTACTGACGCACTTGACAACGGGTTTCCATACAACACAGTTCTTCCCTTGTTAAGTCCGTTCCATTTTTATTTCTTGATTGTCCTATTCTTCTTTTTCTTCCTGTTTTTAACCTCCGTGACCAAGACTCCAGGGGAGAGTCGAAAGCTTGAAAGCTTAAAGAAAATTAAAGAATTACAGGAATCTATAAGTGGTATGATAAAATATTTCACTTCACTAAAACACAAGTGAAGCGGAATCTTTAAGAGTCTGGCAATCGAAGGTAACAGAACTGGTTGTCGAAATCATTCCAGGGATATAATTATCCAATTAGGAATCCTAAGGCACGTAATAGATGAGTCTTAGCAAAATTAATAAATTGTGCCACTGTGTTAAAGTGTAATCGAATGAGGCAGTTCCGCAGTCCAGTGATCAGATATTTCCAACACCGTTCCATACCTACTAGTATGAGATGGAAATATAACGATTAAAAATAGTAACATCCATCTCAAAAGGTCCGACAACGAAAACAAATCCTTTTCCGTGCACAGTTCTAAAACAGAAGAAAACCTGAATGAAACAACTCATTACAAAGGTTATGTTTAATTTATCTTCCGTCTTCGGTCAACAGATCACTCAAGTAATTAATATTAAATGATTCTGACATCATTTAGTAACACTTACCTATGAAGGATGAAACGGAGTGAATTTCTGCACCACCATATCTACACACTTCATGCAAATATTCATCCTTAGCCAAAGGCCCAGTTCCCCATTCGTTAAGTAGCTTCGAAATACAGGCCTAGAGAAGGAAATAACATCATTAACAATTTCTGACAAAAGATCCTAATAGAGGCAATATGAGTTGATTTTAGTCAAGGAGTAAAAGACTGGAAATTGCTAAGGTATTTATGTATTTCAGGTGAACAAGCATTTCCTATTTTGGAGGGAAAATTATGCATGAAGAAACTATCTACAAAATGGATGCTTCTGTGTCACTGCAATTAGCCGGAACGTTTCATTTTTTCCTTTCTTACTTTTTTACATCCTGCTTATTGATTATCTTCCAAGTAGTACACAAATGGTTAAGAATATACTCTGCTAATATTTTCGAGCAAATCAAGCAGAAAAATTATACCAGAAAGGGCCACGTTTATCAAGAAGAAAGTCATCATTAGGCGCACGAATTTTTCGCGCGAAGAATTTGAAAATTTCGCGTTTTGTTTGTCATATTTCGCGTTTTGTCGCATTTTCCAAATAAAGTTTCGCATTTCGTAGCTCTTGTGGAAAAGAATTCCCTGACATTTTTACAATTGTTCCTTTTATTCATAGATCACTGTAAAAATAAACCATGAATTACCTAAAAACAAAATACACTGAATATTTCACTTGACAATGTCATTTTCATGTATAGAAAATTATATTTTTTCAAATCAAACTGAGGAAAATCAGTAACTAAACTTACTATGAGTAGGAAAGTTGTGCTGTCTTCTGACAACACATAGGCACAAGTTACAATTAAGCATTACACATAAGCATGTTACATGTTTCCACATTTTCCTCCTTCATTGTTGTACGTTTGTCACTTATAAGTCCATACTTGAAAAAAATCTCTCACAATTAGCGTTGTTTGTTGGAAGCCACACATATGTAAGTGCATTTTCAACAAACTTCAAACAATCACCACTTCGGAACTCCCCATTCAGCTGCGATGGTGATAATTAACGGGCAACATGTTCCCTATAATTGTGTGCTAATCACCCAAAATGCACAGTTCATGCCACGTTCTACCGTTCCGTTAGTGGAAAACTAGCGTTTTTAGAGTAATTAAAACTAATTTTCAAAATTTCGCGTTATATTGCGTATTGTTAGAAATTTCGCGCAAAACTGCCAATTTCGCGTTTTATCGTGCAACGGAAACCAATGAAAATACACACAGAATATCATAAAACGTCACGAAATTGAAAATTACTTAATTCTGACACATTTCGCTTTATCGCGCAATGCGAAAAACTCGTGCCTCTAGTCATCATCCATTAAGATAATGCTCAACTCCATTTTTGTCGCAACTGCGAACATCAATGAGTTGGGGAATAATTTGCTGCTTCGGACTTCCAACATAGATTTTTTATCAATAAAAATATGCAACGGTAAGGAAATCTTTACAGCCCTGAACAAATGATAATAAGCCCTAATAGATCAAGAATTTTCACATTGCAATTCTTATTTGATCACACAAAGAGGTGTGGTATAGTCTACTCTACACTCATTTATTGTTTTACCTTGAGCTTTCCTATGTCTGGTTCCACCTGATCATCAAAAACACCTGGAAAAGTGTTGTACTCGGATTGGAATCTATCTACACCACGCAGCATTACATAATGAACCATAACGCTCTCAGGGTTTTCAAGATTTTGAGCTGAAAAAGTAAATTTAAAAAAAAGTTAAAACACATACAAACAAACTTCATGAATTATTATATTGTATTCGTATTGATCAAACTTGTGTGAGCCATGCTAACACTTCTGTTCCCTCATAATTATGAATAGTTGGTTAAACATATGAACACAATTATAATTTCGCTATGCAGAGTAATGTAGAGTAATGTTATGCATATTATGATAAATATAGGCTTCGATTACGCATAAAGTAAATATATTCACTGCTATTCATGAAAAATTTCGCCTTTTCTTCATAATTTTAAGTTCGTCTTACAAAAGGCACACAGATGCTACATACGACGCCATTGAAACTGCCTTAGCAACCGCCCTACGAACAGTTTATTTCTGACCAACATGGCTGCGCCCAGTAAAATTCACAGAAGACGACTTTAGTAGCGTATTAGAAAAACACATATGAAGATATATAACTTCCAGGCACTATGTTATATACTTAGTCAACATAACATAACACTTGTGATACGGTGGGTTATATAACTTACACTTGCTGAGAACAATGAATGCAATGCCAGTTTGAGAATCAATCAAGATAGCTAGCTCTGGACTCACAAGTCCTTAATGTTGTACACGCACTTTCTTAACTGTAGAATCCCAGGGTTCCCACTTAGTTTCCAAGATCAAATTCCCTGACTTTTCCAGGTCACTTCTCAGAAATTTCCAGGTACACCATTTTGTAGCACATATTTGTACCGGTGCATAGAAAAATAGAATTTGCACATGAAGGAAAAGTAACAAAACTTTTTTTGATTATGTAATGCTCCCTACCAAATAGCCAGATATAAGGCAAAAAGTGAAATCTGGTAACAAAAACAAAAAAAAAAAAAAAAAAAAAACGAAAATAATATGTACGCTATTTGTGTACATTTTCTGGTCAATAATGTTGCCAATGATTTTATGAAAGTGCTCAACATTTTCAATCTGGGCCTAACTTCACTTTTCACCCTGGATGGGGTATGGCTGTTTATTTTTATTTATTGCTACAAGTATTCTATTATTTTTCCTTTTCACAGAAATAATTATAGTAAACATTTACAATCGTTAAAGTTGTTAATGGACGGATTCAGAAGTTAAAACATTTTATCATCAATTTGACTATTTGTGAGACTTACTACAAATATATATTTTCTGTCTGTCAAGCGAGCTTTCTGCACTGATGATACATAATTACAAAAAATTTCGCAAGTTTGATCAATGTCTGCTTCCTCGCGAGATAATGTTATAATAATCTTAGACTTCTTAGCTTCAAGTTCTCTTATTTGAGATTGAATGTGTCTCTTCTGCAGTCTCTTTCTATGTTCATCTGATTGTTCACTTTTCTTTTTCTCCAATGCATTTGTATATCTTGAGTGGGACCAACGTACATATTGAAGCATCTTGTTGGTCACGTTAACTTTTAATGGACCACCCTCTACATAAACTGAGTCATACACCATTCTTTGAGCCACAACTGTCTCCACTTTCAACATTCGCGTTGCCATGCGAAAGCGTAAGTGTTAATTTCACGACAGATCACAATTCCTTATATTCTTTGTTGTTTGTTACTATGTTTGCGTACATTTGACAAAGATTATCATTTTGAAGAGAAAATTCCTTGAAAGAAATCGAGTGTACTGCTGTTTTGCCACATCTGCTTGCGTTGAAGATATGTGGTTATTATTCAACATTAGAAACGCAGACATCAAATACATTCATGCATTAACCAAGGAAGTGCCCTGTTATATTTTTTTTAAAGTGGAAATATTAAACCATTGGCTCCGGTAGCAAGAGTTGCCACCTCTTTCAAGCATTTGTCATTACGTAAGAAATGCCTGCTGTAGCTAAATGAAATTAAACAATAAGTTATGAAATTCCCTGACATTTTCAGACGTTTTAGTGAAATTCCCTGACTTTTCCAGGACTTTTTAGCGCTAAGCTGGATTCCCTAACTTTTCCAGGTGAGTGGGAACCCTGAATGCACTACAAGGAAACAAAAGTGGGACTTGAATAAGAAAATGACAAAAAGGCAAAAGACAAAAATTTCGGATTTTTTCCCCAAAAAATCCGGATTTTCATGGGGGAAAAACTCCACCCAAAAGTGTTTTATCTATATAATTTCTAGTTCTCACTAATACAATGACAATGGTCATGTAAAGATTATTAGTTTGAAAAATAAATATAGTAGCTACCTCATATTCATTATACAGTTACTCCCTTAGCTAAACGGGCATAATAGCGGGACGTTACACTCAAAGATTTCATTGTACACTACAATATAATTTAGTTATCTAATTTCAGAAGTAGACAAGCTTACAAATCTATTAAATATTACCTTAAATGTTAAAGTTCATATAATGTTGCCTTAAGTACATAAAGTCATCTTTTTCCGTGCATACAAGAAGAAAACTCTTGGAAAAGTAGAAGCTCAAGAAATCAGGGGAATAATTCTGCCTAGCAATGTAGAATAGTTAAAATAGTAAAGTGTACGAAATATGCTACCTATTTCAAATTGCATGATGCATCAAACAGGTAACTTTTTTTTTTTTTTAATCTTTAATACTAACACAGAGATTTATTTAATCTTATCATGGATTGCATAGATGAAAATCAATAGCTACAGAAAAGAAAAGCGGTTGTGTAGCCCGGACACCCACAGAACATCACACAAATGTTATTTTATAATTAACTAACTAACTCTATGACCTATGGAACCCGGAGGTTCAATGCCGCGTTCACAAAAGCTCTCCACTGGCTTCTATCCTTAGCCAATTGGATAAAGTTTCTACTTTGTATTTCTATTTCTGCGAGATCCATCTTAACATTGTCCTCCCATCTGCGCCTAGGTCTTCCTAATGGTCGTTTTCCGTTTAGTTTTCCAGTCAAGACTTTGAAAGCATTTCTACTTTCTTTCATCCTAGCTACATGACCTGCCCACCTAAGCCTCCTAGACTTGACAACCCTAACAATGTTGGGTAAACCGTATAAATTATGTAGTTCCTCGTTATGAAGTTTCCGCCATTCCCCATTCCTGTTCCTCTTGGGTCCGAATATTCGTCTCAGGATCTTGTTCTCAAATACTTTCAGTCTATGTTCTTCCCTCAGAGTAAGCGACCACGTTTCGCAACCATACAGAACAACAGGCATGATTATCGTTTTGTATATTTTAAGCTTCAAATTCCTCAACAGAATTCGCGACAACAAGAGATTTTGAACGGAATAGTGACACGAATTCCCTGCTTTTAGTCGACTTTTAATTTCTTCGTGAATATGATTTTCCTCTGTTAATATTCATCCTAAATATTTGAAAGTATCCACTTTATCAAAAGTATTATTTAATATTTTAACGCATCCATAATTTGCCGTATTACGGTCCCGACGTACTTCCATGTATTTAGTTTTCTCTGCATTTACTTCTAAACCCATGTCCCTGCAAGCGTTTAATAAGATGTCTGCATTTCTTTCTATTGTTTTCCTATCATCCCGTATTAAATTTACATTATCAGCATATGCCATAACCTGGTGAATACCGTTCAACTCTAGGCCCTGGTTGCTATCTTTGATTTTCCTTATAGCGTATTCCAGCACAAAGTTAAATAATAATGGCGACAACGCATCTCCTTGTTTCAGGCCATTTTCCACGTGAAAACTCGTGGACAAACGTTTTCCTACCCGGACTTTACTTTGGGATTCATTTAAACATATCTTAATTAATCTAATTAGCTTTCTCGGTATTCCAAGTTCCGTAAGAACGTTGTATAATGTTTCTCTCCTAACCGAATCGTACGCCTTTCTAAAATCAATAAATAGTTGATGTACCGGGGTATTGTATTCCCACTTTTTTTCGAGTATTTGGCGAATGGTAAATTTTTCGTCGATAGTTGATCGATTTCGTCTAAATCCGCACAGATAATCTCCAATAATTTCATCTGCGTATGGGGTCAATCTTGCTAATAGAATATTTAAAAGGATTTTATAGGATGTTGACAGAAGAGAAATGCCTCGATAATTATTACAGTCAGTTTTGTCGCCTTTCTTGTGAATTGGAACAATGATTGATTCTTTCCACTCTTGTGGCAATTCTTCCTTGTTCCAGATAAGGAGAATGAGTTTGTGTATCTTGTTCCACAATTTTTCGCCTCCAGTTAAAATTAACTCAGCCGGAATTTCATCTAGACCCGGAGATTTCTGTTTCTTTAGTTTCTTTATAGTGGTTTCTACTTCTATTCGGTTGGGTTCTGCGGTGTGTATCTCCTTTTCTCCACGCACATTAGATTTTGGCTGCGTGTTCAGCAAATCGTCAAAGAAATCTTTCCATCCATTTAAGATGCTATTCGTATCAGTGAGAACTGTTCCGTCAGCTTTCTTTAATATATAAGCACGAGGTTGATAGCCTTTCTTAAATTCGCTGATCCCCTTATACATGCCCCGAATATTTTTATTTTTACTATCATCTTTAAGTTCCTTAATTTTAGCTTTCAAAAAATCGCGTCTCTTTGTTCTAAAAGTTTTGGAAGATTTCCGCTTGATATCTGCGAAATTTTGTGTAGTTATTTCATTCGGATTTTGTAGCCAGCGTAATTTTGCCTGTTTTCTCTTCTCTGCTAGTTTAATGCATTCCTAGTCGAACCATGGTTTGTTCCTACATATTTCCACGTGTCCCAATTTTTCTTTTGCTGAACTTTTAATGCTATCTTTAATTTCAATATCCTCAACATTAGTGCACTCCGAATTTTCTAAAACCGAGAATCTATTCGAAACTTCAATTTGGTATTTCTCTCTTACTTGGCTCTCTTTTAATTTCTTTAAATTAAATCTCTCCATTTTCGGACATTGAATATTACCTTTATTCACCAATAATTTCTCGTATTATCGCTGCTACCAGGTAGTGATCAGTGTTACAATAAGCACCTCTAAACGACCGGACATCAATTATACTAGATTGCCTTCTTCTATCTACTAAAACGTGATCAATTTGATTATGTGTTTTTCCGTCTGGTGATGTCCAAGTATATTTATGAACGTCGCGATGTGGGGATTTTGTACTATTCACGATTAGGTTTTTGGATGTTGCAAAGTTCACGAGTCTAACACCGTTGTCATTACTTTCCTTATGCAGACTTTCGTTCCCTATAATCGGTTTGAAAATATCCTCTCGTCCTACCTTCGCATTGAAATCCCCTAGTAGAATTTTCATATGGTATCGCGGGAGTTAGTCAAATATCCGTTCCACTTCTTCGTAAAAACTGTCTTTTATGTCGTCATCCTTATCTTCAGTTGGGGCATGTACATTTAAAACAATAATATCACACCACCGTCCCTTAAGAGTAATAAAAGAAAGTCTGTCAGTAACAAATTCAACACGTTTAATTGCTGGTAATATTCGTTTGTGAACGAAAAACCCTGTTCCTAACTGGTGATTTTTATTTCCTTCCCCGTAAAAGAACGTAAAATTTCCGGAATTCATAGCTCCATTTCCTTCTCACCTAACTTCCTGAACTCCTAGTAGGTCCATCCTGTATTTCTGTAACTAACTCGTTACGAATTTTAACGCGCCTGCCCTATAAAGACTTCTAATATTTCGTGTTCCAAATCTCATGTCCATTTTCTTTTGCTGAGGTCGTGCCAAATTATCAGTCCTTGTCCGAGGCTTTTGTGAATGTTTCTGAAGAAGTGCTTTTTATTATTATTATTATTATTATTATTATTATTATTATTATTATTATTATTATTATTATATATACAGGATAAGGTTGTTAGCCTTATCCAAACCCCCAAGCTGGAGGACCACTCCTAGTCGGCTGTCCGCGACTGCTTATTCAGTATATTCGCAGCTAACCTCTATATCTAGAGGCCTTGTCCTCGATCCGCAACCTGAGGACACGCCATGCCGTGGTGACAGGAACCCACGTTACATGGGTTCTTTTATAACTGTCTATTAAAAACGATTGGTAGTAATTTTTAATGATTTCTTTTTACATTCAGTTATATAATAATAGGTATGAAATTATGATGGAATAATACTAAAATCTATTCACTGGACAGGCGGAGAAGCATATTCCGATCATTCTAAAAGAGTTGTCACTGGCGGATCTTGAAAGAAATCACACAGGTTAAATTTAAATATTATTGCTACAAGCTAAGGGAATAAAGTTTATTAAATGCTCACAGTCTTGTATGAAATATTGTTTCCTTAGCTTGTAACAATAAAATTTACTTTTTTATCGATTGGACTTCCCTCAAGGGCCGCCACTGGTACTTGTAGAATTATGTTACAGATGAAAAATAGAAAATAAATCACTGGCACTTACTAATTTCTTGGACATCAATATTTGAGCCATCATATTCTTCAGCGATTGATTTCCCTCGCACCACATGTAATTCATGAGCGTGTCGGCAAAACAATTTCACATCGTTCTCCGAAATACTATCAGCTGGTTGATTCAACTGGTGAAGCAACTGTTGGACTCGTCGATAAACAGTATCTGCATCTTTCATTGCTTGTTCCCTGTATCTATAAAATGACATTTATTAATAACAGTATTCAGTATGACTGAATAACAATAATTGATACTATTTTTATGGTAAGTTGCATACGGAAGACATTATCAAATCTAATAACTTCTACAAGATAAGAGAAGATTACTAGTTATGCAATAATTGCAAATTTGGAGAGAAACCGTCTAACTTTTATGATTATTCATAATTTTTTTTAGTGCATCAACTGTTTTCGTGAACGAACACGACATCCAAACAGATAAATTTGGCATATCAGCGAAAAGCGTGATGGCTTTGAAAACCTGTTTTCGCAGAACAGAACGAAAAGGGCTTCGCCTTGTTTCTAGTGCTGAAAATTCTATTTTTCATTGTTTACAATAAGAATTCGCGCGCCAAATACTTCCCCAAGGTAAAGTCTATAGGCATCCCGCTTTTCGGTGATTATTCCTCAATAGTATATCTGATCGGGACGTGCGACTTCTTACAACACTCAGCGCGAACTCTCGAATCAGTATGTCAAATTTCGTTAAGAACGGTTATGACATCTCGGAGGAGTATCTGGACAAACAAACGCATAAGTCGATTGATTGATTGATTTTGAGTTTTACGTCCCATTCAGCAGCGAGGCTATATGAGACGTGGACCTATTGATTAACGTGGAATCCGAACCACATGAGCTCCCGCCGGGAATCGAACCCAGGTCTCCCACGCCAAAGGCGCGTACTTTAACCGCTTAGCCACGAAGGAGCTCAACGCATAAGTCGAGTAAAGAGGAGCTTGGCTCACTTCGCTTTGAAAAATTTTGTTCGCAGAACAAAGCGGAAAGGGCTTCGCGTCACTTCTAATGCTGAAAATTCTATTTTTCATTGTTTACAATGATAATCCGTGCACCAAATGCTTTTGCAATGTAAAATCTATGGGCATCTCGTTTTTCGATGATTACTCTTCAATGGTATGCCCAATCGGGACAAGCTACCCATTACGATATTCAGAGTGCACTCTCGAATCACCATGTGAAATTTAGTTAAGAACGGTTCCGGAAATTTCGGAGGAGTATCCCGATAAACGAAGGCCTAAGTCGAGTAATAGCGTTATAAAAATAAAATAAAATAAAAATAGAACTCACTGAGATTAATAAAACTATAATGGGCGAGAACTCCTTCCTAGGTATATGGTTTGCATACGCGCCTTTGCCGCGAAGGACCTAGGCTTAGTTCCTGGTGGAAGCTCATGCGGTCCAGACCCCACGTTAAGCTGTAAGTCTACGTATCATACAGTCGGTGCTGAATGGGAAATAAAAATCAACCAACCAATGATATGTGTGAATATAAATCTTCAACCGTAGTTTCCGAGAACATCAAGAAAAACTTAAAAAAGACAACCACCAACTATTAAGATGAAACTGATATTGACCTTTTCATTACTATACTAGGAAGACGATAGTATTGAGATATAGCTCAACATTATGTTCAACTCATCATCTTTATTTTTTTTAATTATAATATTGTCTGTCACATAAATATATTTTTTACAAAAAAAAAAAAAAAAAAAAAAAAAAATGATGTGCTAGGCAGGCAGTTTTTCAATTTTAATATACATTGCAGGCGTTACATCGAAAATGTTCAGAAATAGAAGTCGATTCTCATTATTTTCAACCTTTTATTATGATCAAATTGACTTGACCGATTAAACCATGAGGAAACGGGAAAACCAAGAGAAAATCTACGCACATAGTGTTTGTCCACCACAAAGCTCGCTTGGCGCGAGCTGCAATCAAACCAAGGACCTCATACACCAGAGTTGAAGGCTCTATCACTGAGCCATTGCCCTCCCCCCCTTATGTAAAAACGCGGTGAGAAGACCAGGTGTCATCTCGCGCATAGGATGACAAGTGTGTCTTCCAATCTATTTTCTAAAGATTTGAAGAGAGTGGGGAAAGGATTTTGAGGATAGTTACGCAAAAGATGTGATCAAATGTACTGTTGTGTGCTGGTTTCAGTTTTCTAAGACAGATTGATGGGAAACGTAAGCGCTGCAAGACTATCGGTAATCGCTGACACGACCCGAAAGAGGAGTAAAGAGTTTCATCAATATAGAAGAATAGATAGTACACGCACTTAAGGGTGTTAATTAGGCTGGAACAATCGCAACTGTTGGAATGGTAGAACATACGTAAATGTTACCTTTCTGATGGAAAGTTGGAAGATCAAACTGCTATCAAGATATCTGAGTTTCAGGCTTTTCTTCGATAGGGATGTAGACGTTAGGAAGTATTTGGTAAATGATTTTACGAAGTTCGGGAGAGCCTTTTTGACTTCAGGTGAGGTGGTAAATATAAGCAAGATTCATTGTTAGATGTACAGAACTTAGTTGGGATGATACTGGTAAGGAAGTTGAGAGTAAAAAACGTAAACTCATCTTTATATCTTGAGATCTTATACATTCATTTTATAACCTCAATCTGCTTGGAGATCTTGGTCACCAACTCTTTTTATTTTTTATTTTTTTTTCTGTCGTTAGAAACTCTTACCTCACAAATTTTTAATGCGGCTAATGTACTTTCCTAAAGAAAAACCACAAGTTTAAAAACCACAGGGTATTCTGCATAACATTAGGTTGTATACGCTTCTAACAGTAACCGCTAATTATGACCAACAAGCTGTTTTACACTAGCTAGTGAATTAATATTAAAAATTCCAGTAATAGTTGATAGATGCAAATTAGTAATGTAATCTAGTGATTTACAAAATACTGTCCAGGTATTTATTTATTTTATTTACTTATTTTTGAAAAGCACACTAATCACATAAAAAGATGTAAGGCAAGAGTTTTCAGCGAGCCAAAGCGAGAGAGGGAGAGACAGAGGTAGATACACGCAAAAGAGTAAACAAGATCTCCAACCAGATTGAAATTATACAATGAATGTATAACAATCGAGGTATAAAGACAAGTTTACATTTCTTATGAATATGTACCCTATAGCTTCAACTAGTTGGGAATAGTTTATAGAGGCGGGCTATCCTTGGATAGCGGCTGGCTACTAATGACAGGATTTTGAAGGACGATGTGGTGGGATCACTGTCTTCAACATTGGGGGGGGGGGGGTACGACCGTTCCCATATATATATATATATCTATATAAATTGCGATGTTCAAAATATTTATGAAGTTGAAAAACAATGCTGTGGAGGATCAGGGGAGCAGAGTTGTCTTCAATATTGGGAGGTGGGCAGAATTGAGGCTTATTCTGGGGGACATCAATTTCATCTCTTTCCTTTGTGGCAATCAGACACAAATCATCACATTTCTGCCCAAAAAACACATTTCAAATCGGATTATTGGGGGGACAGTCCCCCCAGTTCCAAGATTGGAGGGGATATGTCCCCCTCATCCCACCCCAGGATTTGCGCTAGTGGGTGGGATAGATACGGGTTTTATGAATAGCCAGGGCATAGGGTAAAGAACATTTGATGTGGTGAGGGTGGGGGCTCCTAAACTGGAGGTAATGTTAAGTTTGATGTATCAAGAATTTTATTTTCAAGTCTGACGTCCACATCTAAAAAGGTGTAGCCAGATGTCTTTGTAAGTGCACATTAATGTAATATTCATTTTATAATTTTAATGCTTTATTTTTACAGCATTGTAAAAATACACACGGGTTCCTTTATTTATAATACCTGTTGTGAAGTAATAATAATAGTATATATTGCATTTGTGGCTACACTGAAGTGGATAAGTTTTAAAGAAAATGGGAATGAATTTGGAATTCTCTTCTTCAAGGGTTTTTTAATTAAACTGCCTTGCCTTGCTTTCTCTTTGCAGCTATTTGGTCTAGGAATTAATTCGTGCGGTTGGTACGCACACATTGAAGCTGTAGTACAAACACAAAATACATAAATACCTTAAGAAAAATATTGTCCATCGCTAGCCACCACTTTCGCCCATCTGTCAGGCAATGTACGGATTCCGTGGCGAAAGAAGTCCTCATCCTTGGAAGCGATCCAGTCAGAGACCCATGTTTCGATATCTTCTGAAGAAGTAAACCGCTGTCCAATCAAATCGTTGTTCATGCAATCGAACAAGTAGTAGTCCGAAGGAGCAACGTCTGGTGAATACGGCGGGTGGGGTAAAACTTCCCATCCGACATTTTCTAAATAGGTTTTGACCGGTTTTGCGACATGTGGGCGAGCGTTATCATGTTGAACAATAAGTTTATCATGTCTGTTCTCCCATTCTGGTCGTGTTCTGGCCAGAGCTTGCTTCAAACGCATTAATTGTCGTCGATAACGTTCTCCATTCATAGTTTCACCCGGTTGCAGCAGCTCATAGTACACCACACCTTTCATATCCCACCATATGCACAGCATAACCTTTGCACAGTGAATATCTCGTTTTGGTTGTGATGGACCTGGTTCACCTGGTTTCACCCAGGCCTTTTTTCGTTTAGGGTTCTCGTAATGGATCCACTTCTCATCACCCGTAATAATTCGATGCAGAAACCCCTTTCTGCTCTGTCGTTGAAGCAGCAATTCGCAAATGGTTTTTCGTCTTTCAACGTCTCTGTCTTTCAATTCATGTGGAACCCAATGTGACATCTTTTGAATCATTCCCATGGCTTTCAAGCGTTTGGAGACTGTTGTTTGATCAACGCCTAATGCTGCTGCAAGTTGTTCCTGCGTTTGACACGAATCCTGCTCGAGCAATGCTGTCAATTCTTCGTCTTGAATTTTTTTGTCTGTCCAGCTCGCTCTTGGTCTGCCAAGCCGAAATCACCACTTCTAAACCGTGCAAACCACTTCTGACACGTTCGCTCAGCTAGAGCATGGTCACCATACACTTCCACCAAAATACGATGACTTTCAGTCGCACTTTTCTGCATGTTAAAGTAATGCAGCAGGACACCCCGCAAAAACACTTTATCAGGCACAAATTGCGCCATGTTCACTTAACTACAAACTGGTGTTGTTGACGCTTTAATCCACTGCCCTATACTACGAACGATACGCGATGACAGGGGTTTGCAACACATGTGTGGATACACGGAACTGTGGGACGCTCCGTTCGTTGCGCCATCTCTTGTCCACCCGCACGAATTAATTCCTAGACCAAATATACACCGCGTCTAATTTCCTCGCGCTCTGCTAATGATAAAAAAGGAACGAAAGCACGATGTTGCAGATATTTGCAAATAAGTCTTTAATTCAAATTTTCTAGCAAAGTTACAAATCCATTACTTTAGTATAAATCTAAATGTTACTTCGTTAATTATCACTTTGTCAGTGTACTAACTAGCTACCAAACAAATTGTGATCAGCTAACTAGACATAGCAGAAATGCTTCCAACAGCTCACACATTTATTCTGCAAATAAACATATAACAGGTCTACATTCAACACCAAAAGACTCACAATTACACAAGTACAGATTAGCAAATACACCAAAACCAAATTCACTTTACGACTAAAACTGTAGTACTTGCTATCTATATATCAAACATACGTATTTCCTACAATGAACATCACCTATCATTTTCAGAATTTGCAGTTGTGAGCAACTTCTCTTCTTTTTAAAAAGCATGTTACTTTCTTGTAATACTATGTTGTACCCCAATCACAATTACTGAAATTCCCACATGAAAGAAAACTGAAAATTTTTGAAACAATGTTTGTTGCTAACTGAATAATTTTACGAACGAATTCCGTGTATTTAGCGCTCCTTTACTGCCACGTGGTTAAACTGTATATTTTCTATACGAGTGGTTTTGGGTTCGATCACCAGTGGGAACAAAACCTCGAAGAACAATCTGCGTAATGTTTTGGAAACCACTTTTAAACACCAGAGCACGTTCATAAAATCTCAGCGATCAGAACTGATATAAACAATCCTATATTATTAAAGACGAACCACCTTAAAGAAATTATCTACTTACGCTTGCTGAATTTCGATGTATCTCTTGGTTTCTGCTGTCATATCTGGGAGAGCACCCCGCACTGGTAACAATCCACAACCTTCATTCTCTATAAAATCCTTTACAGCTTTCGCCAGAACCCAAAAGCGTTTGCTCTGAAATCATTATTCAAACTTTCAAAAAATAAATATATATATTTTTCTGTACAAATTACTGTCTTGCAGATTACAAGCCTGAATTTTTGGCTTCATGTCAAGAAAACTGCAAAACTAGGGTTCCCACTCATCTGGCAAGCACAAATTTCAAGGCGCTTCCAGGTATTCCAGGTTACGATTTACAACTTTGAAGCTCTATAGATAACATAAATGAAGCAAGTACAAGGTGGCCCAAAAGTAGCTAAACACCCCTGCAATGAACAAGTATAATATTCTAGCTTTTAGGTTTATTTGCTTTGGCTGTTCTGAGCTTAAGATATAAGTAAAAAGCCATTAACAACAATAATAAAGAAACTAAGTCTACCTGACGGATAACAATAAGAAATGATATAAAACGCAATGAGTTGATCAGTACGGGACTGTCTGTATACCTACTTTTGGACCCCCTGTATATTCTCCCCAACCATGGGCTTCCTCATCTAGCGTGTAAACAGAAAAGTTTTGGAGAACAAACTAACTTATTTTAATAAGATATTCCTTACCAAATAGCCGGGTAAGGCAAATAGAAAGATGGGTGAGAAATAAAAATCCACACTTAAAATTCCCTGACTTTTTCAGCTTTTCATGAAATACCTTGACTTTTCCAAAGCTAAATTCCCTGACCTTTCTAGGTTTTCCAGAATTTCCAAGTCGGTGGGAACTCTGAAAATAAAACATAAAATAAAAGTTTGAAAATACATACATAAAAATAATAAGAGAAAGTGAAAAATTTATTTTTTCACACTGTTATCAAGTTCATGTCTTCTGCAACAGAATCTGAAAAATCTACTTTACCGCTCTCTAAAACTTTTTTTTCTAGTGTTGCAAGCCGCTTGAAAGTTGCTTCCATGTTCTCGAGATGCTACAAAATACCCCATTTACATTCACCAAGGTATATATATATATATATATATATATATATATATATATATATATAGAGAGAGAGAGAGAGAGAGAGAGAGAGAGAGAGAGAGGGTAGCGCGTATTGTATCTACCAACTGCAGTTGGTAACCTGACCAAATGCGCTACGAATGCTGTGCACGCGTACATCGCTGAATAGGAGGGAATCAGGCAATTAGTATGCCATCAAGCGGTGGTTTGTACAGACGCGAATTACGGCCGTGGAAACCTTTATCCAAACCGGTACTGTCACAGAGACTCAGCGAGCAGTGCGACGGAACAGTGATGATCGCCATGTGGCTGTACCCGAGAGGCATAGTATTCTCACAGTCAGGCAGGTGAGATACGAGACAGTAGAGGGCCACTGGTAATGTTTTGAAACGGCAGTCATGAGGCCGGGAAAAAAATGTTCTAACGTCTGAGAACCTGGAACGAGTGCGTGTGTCACTTGAACGCAGTCCCAGACATTCAGTACAGCGTTATGCACAAACATTGCAACTGTCGCGACGTTCATTGTGCCGCTTACTAGACGATTTGAAGTTTCATCCGTGTAAACTGCAGGTGGTTCAAGAGTCGAAGGACACTGATAGGCAAAACAGATTCACCAACTGCACTAACATTTTTGCAGCCAGACGTGTAGCAAGTGTGAATACCAACCGCTACTGAAAAATGAAGATGGTTGCTGACACAATTTGGTTTCAGCAGTATGGTGCAAGGCACACACAGTACGCTAAAGTATGTCTGTAATACAACAAATGTTTCCAAACCGTGTAATATCACGCTTTGTCGATGTGACGTGGCCATCTTGTTTCTCATATTTAACAGCTCCGAATTATTTCCTCTAGGTTTATATGAAGAAAAGGGTCTTTGCCAATTGTTTGTAAACAATTGACGAACTTAAAGACTGCCATTCGCCGTGAAATAAGCGCCATTCCGCAGGATATGTTAAGTCGTATTACGGAATCCTTCCCGCATCGCCTTCAGCAATGCATTCAGGCAAACGGGAGACATCTGAAGGCAGTCTTTTCAAGGTGTGGTGAAGTCTGTCGATATGTGTTACATACTGTAGGAATTCTCGTTTTATATACTTCTATTTCATAACTGTATTAAATTACTACTTGTATTGACAACGTTTCTGTTATCATTTGAAGCTGGTAGATAAAATATATGCCATCTCATAAACATATACATAAATAAAACTTAAGTGCACGTAAATTCCAGACTTCTTAAAATACGTGTTCAAGAATACAAAATGAAAATGATGCAAATTTAATTAAGTGAAAGGTTTTAGAGAAGTTTTTCCACCCATATCACACTGTGATATACTGTCCAAAAAGAAACAATGTCTCTGTGAAGCACAGGGAATGTTCCTACTTATCTAGTCTACGGTATACAGTTCTGTTTCACAAAAGTCCCCACTATTGAACAAAGAAAAAGGTTCCAAATATATAGATCAGTTTACTGAGATACGTTTTTGTTTTGAAGCAGACTTCGTCATTGAGTATTTCAGAAGACAAGGAAGTTAAAAATAAGTTCGCTAGAAGATTTGAGAAAAAGACACGATCTAACACGGGAATTGTGACCATTTCAATCTATTAGTGCATGAGGCAGAAGAGAAAACTATAGGATATCGTTACGAAAACATGGTTCAGAAGCAATGGGTTACAGACGAAATTATGAGGAAAATTAAAGACAGAAAGATGTGAAAACAAAGCTGGAAGGAAAGAGGATGTATATGAAGTTCAACAACCAACTGCGAAGGGAAACCGACAAAGCCAGGGACCGTGATACTGAAGAAATTCGAACAAATTGTCGCTACAGTTAGCTGTTGAGATTATTGGAATAGTAAAGTCTCATTTCACGGATTTTTTTTCCTTAATATTAATAGTTTGTATAGATTTCTCAAGAAATATATTTACCTGTGACGTTAAATTTACACAGGAATGATCATTTAAAATTTCTTGAACGGAAGGAGGTACCCTTGATGGAAGAACACAAGAATTAACATTTCGTATGGCTTCTTCGAAGTTTTCTTCAGGTTCAGGAACACCGTTATCATCTTTACGAATACCTATTAGAAAAGAAAAGCATCGTTAGATCTTTATTTATCACACACAAACATCTGTTTAAAAGAAAAAAAAATCATGGATATAAACCAAGGAAAGTTTATACATACAGATAGTTATCAAAATAATTGACACGCCTTAACAAATGCTAATTAATATGGCGTTGGACCAATTTAAGCCCGTATTACACCTTGTATTCGTCGCAGAATTGGGGTATATAATTTATCAATTGTTTCCACTGGAAAGTGGACCGTTCTTCATCCAATGTAGCATTCATTCGCGTCAGCGATCATGAAGGAGAAAATTTACGCTGAACTCGCTGCTCTAAAATTAAACATAGAGTTGGGGATTGAGTAGGCCAGGAGATTTTTTTTTTTTTTTTTTTTTTTTTTTTTTTTTTTTTTTTTTTTTAAAGTTCAACCGGATCTGGGGTGACCAGATTTACGGAATACAGAAACGGAACAATCGGCAAACTGGCATAATTCAATAATCCACCTGCGTATAGTTATGTGTAATGTTATTATTCATATCAGTGGGAAAGAAGGCTCTAGCTTTTTTAAATAAACAGATTTTTATGTATTTAAACTTATTCCAATTTTAATTTTTACATTAACTTTTAACATTTAATAGGAGCCAGGATCAGACGTATCAACTGTCACATTTTTTTATTGACTGAGTTTCTTGAAGAAGGGTTGATCTTCCCTTCTAAAAAGTAAATCACTGTGGAAATTTATACAAAAAATATGTTTAAAATGGCACTTTGTGATTATATTGAGTAACTACGAACCAAACGCGAGACGCTTAGTTTGCGTTCGGTTCGCATTTTTCTCGGAATACTGGAAGATGAAAAGAAGGACAATCCCGTTGAAAACGGTATGTCTTGTCACCCTATCCTGACGTTCTTCAACCTACGCTGAAACAGGTCAATAGCTTCGTGTATATAAGTATTGTCATCCTGAAAAACTGCGTCGTCGCTAGGCAACATCATCTATACCATAGAATGTGCCTAGTCATCTAACATGTTCATCTGCAATTACTGGCAGTATTTCGTTCTTTTAGAGTATTAATAGGACTAACAAAAAATAAACTTAGCCTGTTATTGGAACAAGGAGGAAGATGATTCATTGGGCCATACTATCTCTTACAGTTCCCAGTTATCTATATTCTATGTTCTTGGTAACATCTTTTTCGCGCTACAGCGTTGTCGGTACGCGTGAGAAAGCTCTCCGAATACAAACAAAAATTGATTTTTCTCTGCAAAGAAGAGGTAACTGAAATACACTAATAATTCTCATAATGTGCTTAACACTCCAAACACGATTAATAACAGTAATTAAACATTAAATTGGAATATTAAAAGACCTTAAAAGATAGAACACAAACACGAGGTAAAGTCGGTTACAAAGATAGGGAGAAGCCAACAAAAAAGTCAGGAAGAATTTATATTGAAGACAGAGAAAATAAAACTAAGATATATATGTAGAAACTCTGTATGCTAACTTCTTTTCAGATTCTGGCAACATCTCCTTTGTAGTGTATTTTATAAAAGCACTGCTTTTAAAAGATTTTTTTTCTTTCTTTCTTCTACCCTCTCTGTACTAACCTTCTCGTATCATTTCCCTAAGACTTTCTTTCTCTTTGAAAGTTCTTGGTAAGCGATCTTCGTTCTCCGCTCTCCATTGTTGAAGATATTTGTACAGAACAACTACAAACGGCACATGCGCATGGTCTTTATTATCTAGTTGATCTAACTGTATTGAGTCCATGTGCGTCACTAGAGTCTGAAAAGGCCTGTCTAATCTGAGATCATGAAAATCATTATCAGGATGGGCTTCTACTACCGTGTGTTCCTTCAGCTGTACACGAATATAACCAATAAGACCGTAACTTCGGCAGAAAATAAGAGGCACCTCCAGTTCCCAGAGTTTCTTTGACAGAGCTATTAGCGTCCTGGAAACAAACAACATATATATCAGTGTTCAGAAGCAAATATCTACGTTAATACATTGGATCTGATAACTCATCTCCATGTTAGAACAATATTAATCAAAACGAAGGCATTCCTATAGACATGTACTTCGTCGTTTAGCTTCTCTGTGGATGAGGATAACGTACTCAATAATTATAACATACGCACCTTCGGTGTGGGAGACTTTATTCTGATTTAGGGTCTATGTCTCATAAAACCTTGGTGCTGACAGAGACGCTAAATTCCAAACCAACCAACTTTCTTCGGCTGCGCAAAGAGTACCAGAAGGCCTTCTAAAACCCTAAAATCGTTTATCGAAAGTCCCCATAATCTAATTACAGAACAGGTAAGTTATTTTTTATTTTTTTAATTACTTAAAGACCGTTAGTTAGTTGACTGATTTGCAGCTTAGCGTCTCGTTCGGCACCAAGATTATATGAGACGTAGACATACAGTTGAATGTGGGATCGAAACAACATGAGCTTCCGCCGGGAATTGAACCCCGGTCTCGTGACTTTAAAGAACGTATATAACACCATGGCAGCATGTAAGTTTATTGCGTAACTTTGTTCTTTACAATTTTAATCGTGTAGACATACATTGACGAAACTACAAACTAGTCTTTAACAACAGATCTGATACATAAATAATAACTTGTGCTGTGCGGAAAGCGATGATTTATTTTGGTAAATGTTCACCTCTGGTGCATGGAGTCTTTGGTTCGATCCCACCTCGCGCCAAGTGAGCTTGTGGTGAACAAACACCATTTGCATGAGTTTTCTCGTTTCCTCCCACTTTCTTCATTCCATCATTTCATTCATTTCTCATCACCGTCTCCTTTAGTCTAGCCATCATAACTGAGGAACGTAAAACTTAAAAGATTTAATTTCATTTTACTTTTTTTTTCATAGTGTGACTGTTTTCATTCGAAATACTAAACAATTAGGAATATGAAAATAGAGTTTAGAGATTAGAATATATTTAGGTAGCTTGGATTCGAGTTTAGCGTCACTTTCAGCAGCGAGGCTATATGAGACGGAGCCTACAGCTTAACATGGAGTTCGAACCATAAGGCTTCCAACAGGAAATTGAATTCAAATTTCCTGTGCCAAAGGCGCTCACATTAATCATACAGCCACTACAGAAGTTATAACAAAACGTTCGAATACACCTAGAAACAAAAGTTCGAATTCAACTATTTTGGATTCCCAAGAGCATTTACTTTTATTTTTACACTTCATAAAATTGCAAAACATGTAAGGGTTTCAGAAGCTTTTCAGATTCTTTTAAATCAATCTGTTCTTGTACTTGGTTCCGAATGAACACTTTAAACAAGATATTCACAAATTTCAACATTATACGATCACAGCAAAAATATGTTAAAACTTCTAAATGAATTGACTAATCAGAATACAGTTTTAACTAGTATAGAAAAAATTACATTGGCTGGTTGATTTAGAGTTTACTGTTACTAAGGCATGGACTCATAGATTGATGTAGGATTCTTACCACATGAGCTCCCACCGAAAATCAAATTCGGGTCTTCACCGTCAAAGGCGCGTACGCTAACCGTATAGCCACGAAGGCATTCAAAAGAGATACGTCATCCGTACGTCAGAGAAACTAATTTCAGTTGAACTAGGCGTTCTAAAGTTAGTAACAAAAGAACAACGTAGAACATGTAAAATTATTTTAATGTCTGTATTTGATACTTAAGAACCAATGTTTAGAGCATCCATTGTTAGTTAGGCTTTTAGTTACCATATAACTATGTAGGTTACCTTGGAGTTAACTTGGAAATATCATATTATTTTCCATATCTTGTTATGAAAGTCCATTGGTTTATTTTAAATGTCTTCTAAATATATGGCTATAAAATAGTATCTTATATTATCAGTTACAAAACATTTTTTTCTTCTATTGTTGAAGAGGCAAAAACACTGCTTTCTGTTTGAAAAAAACAAAAAAAAAAAAAAAAAAAACGAATTTTTCGTTGCTCGCTATTTATGGATTATTTATATCTTTGGCAGTAGAACGCAGTTTTTGTGTGTAAGCACGTTTCTTAGGCTAAAATGAATTGCTACCACCTGTGTCAATCAGCTTCAGTTATATGTAATGCATAGCAGAAGGGGTGTTTATTACAGGAAATGAATCCAATCATGAAGCCAACGAGACGCTTCGTCACGTCTATACAACTAAATGAAATAGTTGTCAATTTTGTCTCTTTCACATTCTCTTATCCCACAAATTCTTGATGATTCCTCAGGATGAAGATAACTTAAGTATAAAATCTAGTATAGGAATATTAAAAACAGGAAACAAACGATTTTTCTTCTCCATACCATATCCTCTATTAAAGCGAATTTTCTAGGGAATGGATTGGATAGCGTAGGACTGGTGCACCGGCACGTTAAGTTGGAGACCTGTTTGAGGGCAGAAATATTTGCAATAAGTTGCATACGCCTTGTTATTACTATGTTATCGTCTTCGAGATATATTCTGTGTTTATTTGTAATAGTGTCTCTTTAGTTAATGAGAGTTGTGCCGTGTTGAATTAATTACGAGCTTAGATTGTAATCCTCTGATGGGATTAAATGCAGAGGCTATAATTCAAATTATGAAAGAATAAAGTAAAATATGAAAATGGAGAATACCTGTTAATTCTGTGGACGGTCTATAAATTATACACTGCAATCTACATGGGTATTGTCAGAATAGTTATGAATGTTACCATATGTTCCTACGTTTTTCAGTTCATTTAATCATATAATCAGCGTATTGTTACTAAAATCTGAACTTTATCAAGACTCATATTTGATTCCGGGTCCAGCAGCATTTTGCTCTGAATTTTTCGTAATTAATTCGGTACTTACCAAAACTCAAATACTGATCTACGCTTAGAGGAAGTATCAGCGTTAGGTACAGCCCGAAAAGAATGGTATGATGGCTGACTAAGGTGGTATTATAGCTAAATATATTGCAAAACCCGTCACATACTCAAATACTGAAGCAGGGTTCCTACTGATCTGGAGAAATCTATTTCCCTGACTTTTGGCAAGAAATTGCCTGACTTTCATGACAGGTGTTGACGTCATGACTAGATGACTAGATGACGTTGACGTACAAATAAGAAATAAATAACGGTGAATGTTTATATATGAGAACATTTTATTCTATAGAGACAAATAGTAATCAATTGTTCATACGTACATTCCACTTACCTCCCATAAAAATTTGAGCAACGTCCCATATAAAAACCAAATAGGTATTATAATGGTTGGCTAAGGTGAAACTGGTGCATAATTAATGTTAGAAAAAATATATCATAAAATTTCCCTGATTTCCACTTTTTTTTTTCCTAAACTTCCTGACTTGTACTATTTTTCCCTAACTTCCCTGACTAGTAGAAACCCTGTGAAGGAATAAATAAAAATTATTCTTTCTCGATCAACTGTTGTAAGTAGTTGTGAATACAGTATTACGTTAGTTTATATCTTTCTGCAATTTCCGTGCCTCAGATATAAAGTCATCCCTGCCAAGCTATTTCAAAAAAAAAAAAATCATTCGTCAATAAAAATCAGGAAATATAGGTGAAAATGTAATGAAATAAAATAAATATTCAAAAAACTAAATAATTGTTCATAATGTTTAATGTATAATTTTAATAAATATTTAAAAATGCACCCCCGATGGCAGAACTTTCTTTGTCTTTCTGCGATGAGCTTTTGTAAGTCAAAAATTTCTGCAGGAATTCTGCAAAAATTTTCTGCAGAAGAAATACTTGTGATTCTTAAAAATACACTTCCCGCGACGTAAAAAACAGTTCAAACTATATTTATGCGAGTAGTCCGTCCATTTAAGACATCTACACAGAACAGGCATGTTTCTATACTTTTCTGTTGGCATTTTTTTTTTTTTTTTCCCTCCTCTGGCAATTTTGCTGCACAGGCGCGGTAAATTTTCTGCGATCACATCGCAGATCGCGGCATGTTCTGTTATGGGGAATGTACCTATTATAAGTTTTTACTTTATACTAATATTATATTCATTTCTACTTACTTTTCAGCGAGATCTGTGGCAACGACGACAGTAAAGTTGTTGAAGAAGTCTGGACTATTATGTAAAAGTTCCTCCACATGTTCATCAACGTAATCCCCGTTGACCTCTGGATTAAGTTCCAACAATAACTGGGTTGCTCGTTCTGCCCGTGATTTCCCTAGACTTTCTACATCTAAGAAAAAACTGAAATGAACAAGATAGATCTTTATAAATACTTATATTCTTCTCCTAAGTTCTCAAATTGTTTAACTGCTGAAGTATAATAATATATTATCAAAAGTATCAATAGAATTGATATCAATTATTTTCGCGTTCCTGCACTTTTAAAGGAAATTAAATTTCCACTTAACTATTTCTTTCGTGTCATGTTTTCTCCCGAACTACTAAACAATCAGGAATATGTCAAAAGGAATTTACGGTCCAGTACTTACATATTTGGACACAGCTACTTTGGATTCATCAAAGGATTAATTTAAAAAGAAATCCACAAAGAGAAATAATAATTTTAAAAAATGATGTCAACGACTTCTATGAAACCTGCTAGGCATATTTTCCCAGTCTACGAAATAAGTCTACTATAGGTAGTAAAATTCAGTCTTATGTTGCAAATTTACATATATACATACAAAATAATTTTCCAGTATAAATTACTGGAACGGTGGCATTAAACTCTCTTGCAGTAGTGACAAAGTCTATATTGTAAGGGTTAACCTTGCTAATCGTTTGCGAACTAGGCAACTGCAATGGATTTAAGTTTCAGTTGTGACCCGTTAATAGTAGTTCCTGTCTTTCATAACCTCTGTGCTACATAAGTAAAGTAAAACAAAAACTCAAAACACACAACTTCAGTATAAACTACGCCAAGATTACTAACTTTGATCCAACATAGTGGATATTTTCTTTACGATATTCCCAAGAGAAGCACGATGGCTTAATGGTACAACGTTCATCTCTGGCTGGATGTTCCTGAAATTCCAGGCCAAGTAAGTATGTGGTGGACAACATCGTGTCCGTGAGTTTTCTCGGGGTTCTTCTGTTTTCTCCCACATTCGTCATACCACCATTATCATCTATCTCATCTTCACCGCCTTCCCTACCTCGGTGCATAGTCATGAGACATTTAAACTAAACTTTAATAAAGAAACTAAGAAACAAAGAAACTAAAAGGCACCCGAAGAGATCTGTGAAACTCCACCTGCGTTTCGTTTCGTGGGACACACTTGGCACAATTGCCGAGACACTCCCTTATATTTCGATTTCCGGAAAAAAGGAAGTAGACAATTTTGTAGGATAACAAAGAGGTGGATAACTCTATATAATATAGAATAAAAATAAAATCCCCTATTACACTCAGAATTCAAACTCCTGAGCCAGCCGTCCTCAGTGAAGATTCATTTAGTTTCCCACAAAACACCTCAGGTAAATTTTGGGGTAGTACCTCAAGTTAC
Organism: Thermobia domestica; assembly: GCF_964235325.1. Taxonomy (NCBI): domain Eukaryota; kingdom Metazoa; phylum Arthropoda; class Insecta; order Zygentoma; family Lepismatidae; genus Thermobia; species Thermobia domestica. Next base: position 40,480,702 of record NC_137460.1, on the reverse strand, counting down.
GAAGCCGAAAACAAAAAACGGCATTATTGAATAATTTATATTGTTTTATATTTTTTCACTGAAAAAACCACACAATATTAAAATATTAAAAAGACACTTCTTGTAGACCTAAAACAAGAATTTAATACGTTAGGACTTCAGTTAAAAACAGGTGGACCTTATTTGTTTTTATGTAATATGGTTAACTTCATCTTCATTTTAACAACTGATTACCGGTACGGTTATAATATTAAAGAAACTCTTTTTTTACTAACAATATTTATCGATTTTTTAAAAAAAAAAAAAAAAAAAAAAGAAAAGAAAGAAAATCACAATCCACCTGAAATTGAAACAACCAAAATGTAGCTTATTTCCTTTATAGCATGGAATAAAAAACCCATCGTTATTGAAGATAAGCTACAGAAGAGTTATTTGAAATATTTAAGGGGAAACTAATTGTTCGGACGCTGAAAGGTACATGACAGTAAGTAAAACTGAGATTATATGATAATGAAAAGTGACTTTATTACACTGTACAGACACACACACAATGTAAAAAGTTTCATATACTTACTTGCAACCTATGTCTTCATCGGTAACCTTATTTCCATCCACAATTGTGAAGGCATTAATACCCGGAAGCACAAGCGATTTGATAACTTCCGTTCCCACAGCGGTTGCATTAATAAGGCATACATGGCAAGATTCCAGTTCAGCTTGACCATGGTCTCCCCAAAGTCTAAAATAGTAAATATTAATATATAAAATTCCAAAGTTTGCAAAAGTAGACCTTAATACATAATATTTCATTCATTAATGATTGGCAACATATAATTAGCTACAGGGGCCGAGGAAGCTCAGTGGTAGAGCGCCCACATCTGAAGCGTGGAGTCCCTAGTTCGATCCCAGTTTGTGCAAACTAAGCTTTGTGATGAATGAACACAGTGTGCGTAGGTTCTGTCGTGTTCTTGTTTCCTCCCACATTCATTCATTATCACCATTGCAGCCTCCATTTCCAACACTTAGTTACAGCCAAGATGTGTATAGTACAGAGCTTACAAGCATACGTCCTGATGCTTCATGAAATGAAGTTCAAATGGCGCAACATTTACTGCGATTGCATCATCCAGTAGACAATGTTGCCACCCTGTGCATCATTATGAAATGACTCTCGTATTAACTTACATTGTTCGTACGCGTTTCAACAACTGCTTGTCATTATCCTCCATACCTGTTTATTAAGGAATATATTAGGTTGATTAATGGATTTACATTAATGGTAATTTCTTGTCCGTAGCAGAAGCAAATAATTCCTTAACTTCAATATTCGAAAAATCTTACCATCCTGTAACGGCATTTCTTTATGATATTCCTAAGAGAAACACGATAGCTTAATGGTACAACGTTCATCTCTGGTTGGATGTTCCAGGAATTAATGTAATAAAATTTCTACATTTTTAATCAATGTATTTAGAAAGTGTATATTGAACAATCTTATTTCTATAATTACTAATGAAAGCTATAGTATATATATGTTGAATAATAAACATTGAACTCATTTTTGTAACGCTATGTTTTTCTTGCCCATATACTAACTATAAGTAACACAATTAAAATTAATTTCTAATGTTGTATCCGAAAATAACATTCTATTATATTAAATTATTTCAACACTCTCTGGAGTCTTCAGTGATCCTTCTCCTGCTGCTTACTAATCCACAGGAGGACATTCTTGGCCCATCAAAATTAAGATTATAAAGAAAAATGATGTGAAATCTTTAAGTTTTACGTCCGACGATTATGTCCGCTAAGCTAAAGGAGACGGTGATGATGAGAAATGAACGAAATGGTGGAATGAAGAAAGTGAGAGGAAACGGGAGAACCCCGAAGAAACCCCTACATACGGTGTTTATCCACCATAAAGCTCATTTGGTGCGAGCTGGGATCGAATCAAGAACCTCATGCACCAGAGGTGAACGCTCTATCACTGAACCACCGCGGCCCCTACGATTATAACGAAAAATCTATAAATTTTTGTGTAGTTTGCAGAACCTCACACATTTCCATTTTTGGGCTTCTATTCTCGAAAAAAAAAGAATCGTAAGCATTTAAATGATTTACATATAATTTACAAAGCACGCCACTAATAACAGTAGAAAACTTAAGCGAATGTTAAAATATGTGTTCTTACAATGATATTTCGCAAAATGGTTTTATTTACATTAATATTTTTCCACTATAAATAATCTTTCAGAAATAATTAAAAATTAACTTCTCTGTAAATTCTTATATACACACACTATTCTTTGTTAATTAATTGAAAATTAAAAGCTCCCTTGCTCTTTAGCAAACTAACTAACTGTCAAATGTTTTTCTGTTCTAGTAGTCTGTGCTTCGGAAAAACTTTTTGAAATGTAATGTAATGCTATGGATGGGAAATAAATTTTTCGTTACTATCTTACACTTATAATTTGTATAATTTGCTATATTTACCTATTACGTATAATGTTACCCCATTTACGATTCAGATTCCGTTTATCAAGATTGAGTAAGAGTGTTTTGTTCGGATAAAAAAGGACTCAAAACACAATTCTGTCCGTGCAAAGGAACACGAAAGAAGTACTTTAAACTATTGATCTGATACCCTTCGTTGTAAGAATATGTGTTTTAACATTTGCACAAGTTTTCTACGGTTATTAAGGGCATGCTTTGTAAATTATATTTCTACCACTTCCATGCTCATAATTCTATTTTCAAGAATGTAAGCTCAAAAGTGATGACTATCCAATGTTCTACAGACTACACAAACATTTATGGGCTTTTCTTCATAGCCTTATAGTCTTAATTTTGATGGCTCCCAGGAGCGCAGCAGGAAAGAAGGGGGAGAGGGCTCGAGCGGTGGCAAATGTGTGTCCGTAGGCAGCAAGCACGTCAGCGACGGTAGGTATACGCATAAATGAATTGTGGAAAAAAAACTTCATAAAACACATGCATTGTGTGTCGCAAAGCTTTGCGACAGTTGCATTATCACTTTGTACACTGCCTTGAAAAAGTATTTCTTTTTATCATGTTTTTGTCCTTGACGTAGTACAGAGCACATTTTCCATTTCCTCCTTCTACCTTATTACTAGAGACACGATTTTTTTGGTGACACGCGAAAACGCGAAATGTAGCAGTTTTGTGCGAAAACGTTGTGTACCTAAAATATATACTTTTTCCCCATTTGTTAGGCCATATAACGCACGCGATTAAACGCGAAATTCTGCCGAATTAGCGAAATTTGCAACAAGTACCGATATTCCACGAAATTTACGCACAAGTGACAATTTTTCGACGCAATGTGATGAAAATTCTCATTTTTGAGAAAACAGACCACCAAGAATTTTTGAAATTTCACATGCAGTTACAAAATGAGCTCCAAATGGAATCAACGGTGAAGTAGATAGTGTGGAAGGAGTGTTGCAGGATATGTTAGATGAGCATTCAGAAATCGCTGGAAAGTGTCTCCAACTAATGTACCTATCATTTTCGAATATTGATGGGAAGAGGGCTCTCTCTTCTTACAATGGCATACTCACCAACAAAAGAACAAATTTAACACCAGAAAACTCTGAAACAATGCTTACGCGTGTTATTTGCGTAAGTAAACTGTGAACACTAAATTTATTTTTTTTTTTCTATTAGTGTTCTCTGTGTGTGTGTGTGTTTTCTTCTTTAAATGATACTTTTATTCAATGAGGATGCTTAGTATTATTTTTTAAAAACTCACATATTGTTTAATATAGTCATGCATGAGCTCATATCATGGTGATTGATGAGTGGAAATTAAGGTGAAATAAAAGGTAATTAATTGTAATTGCCAAGGAAAATAGTGTTCTTACATTGGATTTTTATTCACCGATTTTATCTCGCTTTATGCTTATTTTTTATAACGAAATTACGAATTCTTATTTACCACAAAATCGTGTCTCTACTTCAGTGGTGCCACCCTTCCAGTAGATAGTGTGGAAGGAGTGTGGAAGGGTATGTTAGATGAGCATTCAGAAATCGCTGGAAAGTGTCTCCAACTAATGTACCTATCATTTTCGAATATTGATGGGAAGAGGGCTCTCTCTCCTTACAATGGCATACTCACCAACAAAAGAACAAATTTAACACCAGAAAACTCTGAAACAATGCTTAGGCGTGTTATTTGCGTAAGTCCATGACGCACCCCCCCCCCCCAACTGTCTACCCGTAAGTGTTCTTCATGAAAAAAAATCTTCTTTTCGATTAATTTTTACACTCCCTGAAACATATTTATACAGATTTTTACCCCCCTCCAAATATTTCAATGACGCACTTTGCGTCATAGCCCCCCCCCCCTTGTGGGCACCCCTGCTCTACTTATTACACATGTAACATCCCGATACTTTTCCATCAATTTTACAATCTTATTGCAAAATCAAATACACAACTTCTTCAGTGGATTTTATTGCTCACCTTCATGACCTTTTTTCTTACTCTCATGATGACATTTCGTTTGATTCTGTTCATTTTCCCTGAACTTTGCATTTCGGGATCGCCATCTGTGGCAGTTAACTCTATTTATAGCCCTCCTAAAGTCAATCTGCACCCATTGATTCAACTTCTTCCTCACAGTAATAACATACGAAAACAAGTTTATAATTCCATTCAAATTATTTAATTCTGAATATAAGACCGTTTGCGACAGTGAACAGTTGAAAGATATTGCTTTTGCGCAGTATACAACAGAAATGCATAGTCAGTGAAAAATAAAGAAAGCAGGAAATTAACAAATATTTGCGAAATGGGGTAATTGTAAGATATATTAATAAAACCATAAGTAATCAGGTAAATAATCTTTAAAACAGCTTTATGTCCCTCCGATCATGGAGGCTATCAGCGGAAACTTAACCAAGATTTGTATCACATAATTTAATAGCTCGTTTCTTAACATGATTGAAAGGGTACCGTTGTTCGTACCTGCGTACACGTAAAGGGGCTCCCAGAAAAGCCAGGGGCTAGCTCTGTCTTAAGGCACTCACTGAGCGTTAATATACCTTAAACTTATGCATGTAAATTAGCAATAGGCAGGATTGTTTTCATTATTACATAGGTTACTTGAGTCTATACAGTGTGTGCAGTGCTGTTCTCATGCAGATCATATGGCAGTAACATTATTATGATTCATTTCCAACTTACTGTAGTTACATACTGTTGCTTGCACACAGGAGTTTCTTAGACTTTGTGAAGTAAGACCATCCATAAATTTGTTTACGCTGAGATTTTCTCAATCTACACCTCGACTCTACCGGGCCAATTTTAATTTTGTAACCCAGATATTCAATGTGGTCTAGACCTAATAATGCTCTTTCAGGAATAGCTTAGTTATACAAATAAGTGAAATTAATAATGTGTTAGTTTATTTCCTTGGTTTTTCAGAAATCAGACAAAAATTACGTGATAGAACAGTTTGACAGTTTTAGTTTCCACCAGAATTTAACAGTAATTGTGTTTTGTCTTTAACTAAACACTTTTAATTTTCTGAAAAAATAAATGTAATACAAACGAACCTTAATTGTCTATCATACAATTTGCTTTTGTCTGATTGCTCAGGTGATTTCGGAGCCGGCGAAGCCATATTGTAAACAACTACAGCACATGAACCTCTTTTTCTTCTTCTTTTTCTTCTTCACAATAGTTATTGATAAAAGAAAAGGTGCTACGGGCATAACATTTTTATATGATGTGATTGTTGGGTTGAATACTCGACGGTTCCGTTCCGTTGAATGGCATATATATATGAGTTTGTGGTTTATTATATTAGATTCCGTTATCTTATGTTGTATTTGAAACATACCTATCCTGATTTAATTCTGGGTTCGTGGTTCTATTAAAGCGCGGTTCATAATTCTTTCAATTTGTGAAGTAGTATTACCTTGTTTCTGGGGTGTTCAGTTTCCATTAGATGTTTTAATAAGTGTAGCAGTACTAGATCTTGTTCCTGTGAGTCTCGGGTATTATTAATATATTTTCGTCATGCCTACTTATGTTCACATTGGCATGTTAGCGAGTAAATGTCTGAAAGGATTTAGTTGTCTCAATAATAATTAACTTTTATAATTGGTTAAATACGTTTCTGAATATTTTAAGGTGGTGACAGCGATGACTCAATGGTAGAGCTCTCACCTCTGATGACTGGTGTCTCTGTTTCGATCCCAGCTCTCTCCAAATGAGCTTTGTGCTGGACAAACTCCAGTGTGCGGGTAGTTTACAAGGCTTAAAGTAGTCACACACTTAGCATGCTTTTGCGTGAGGTTATCCTTCCTTCCCCAATTCTTTCTTTCTTCCCTCTGCTCGCCGAGGGGCATCATCCCTAACAAAATTTAAGTTGCAGAGATAAAATTGCCTCACAAACTTATGTTTCAAACCAGGAAATAAGCCATAATTTTGCAAACATACCATGTCTTTGGCTGTCTCAGCTGTTCAAGCATTTCACTTCATTGGGGGACTTTGTTCGAATTAGAAAGAAAAATAATCAAGCCGGCTCACCAACAAAATGTCAAGCTGGCCCGTCATTAAAAAGTCATTTTTTTTAAAAATTGGTATGAGTACAAATTCTAAACAGCACTACCGAGGTCGGGGCAATGCTGATACAGTCAGTTGCATTGCCATTATCTTCACCTAGGTGTCTGTCAGAGGGGCAATGTCGACACAAGAGTAACGTGTTCTTTCAGCTGCTTCTGTAGATATGTAACATGACATACATCTGGCAGTAATAAATAACAAAACGCTGTTTTCCATAATCTATTAACCGCCCGTTCTCATCTCCATCCTTAATCCTATACTAAAACTGGAAGTGGTAGAAATCAACACTTTCCGGTTTTAACGTTAATCACTGCAATATATATATATATATATATATATATATATATATATATATATATATATATATATATATATATATATATATATATATATATATATATATATGTGTGTGTGTGTGTGTGTGTGTGTGTGTGTGTGTATTCAAGGTGAATTTTTCCATCTTTGTTGTTCATGATTTTACTCTTCTGAAAACAGTGAAAATGTAAGAATTTAGTACCTCAAACAACTAGCATTCATTAATGCAATTGATTTCTAATACAAGTAAATAGTTATTTAATCACGGCGTTTAAAATATGTATAGGTGGTTGACTTAAGTGGAAGCAAACACACTTTTACAGGTTTAGAAAATAACTTATAGGTTCATGCCTCTACTTAAAGAGGATCTTCCTATTCGTGTGGGCAGCAGCAAACTTATCCCCAACTTGTTAAAGATCTAACGATTTAGCAATTTTCTTCTCAATATAAGTAACACTAAGCTTTTCAACCTATCATGAGTCATTGAATTGAGTCTTTAATCTTTTAAAAGAAGAGAATGACCATTCACATGTAGCCCTAGAAACTGGTATAGTCACAGAGATGATATCTAGCTTGTAGGTTTCTAGGAATGCGTTTTCGTAGACACAAAGAATATCAACGAAATTCGTTAAGGAATCAGCTTTAATTTTCTTCTCGTCTTCATACAACTTCATTGTGTTTGGGAGGATTTTGAGTTCTCACTTTAATGTTTGCAGATCACTCCATAATGCTGAGCCATAGGCTCGAGAATGTTGTAATTTAAAAGTTTTCACTTTTTGGATATAGAGTGGTGATTGATCTGATGATTTTGCTACATGATACAAAGCGGTTTTCCATATCAGTGATTGCCTATCAGTAGTAGGCAAAGAATGTCTCTTGGTAGATATATTATCTTTAGAAAATTCGTTTTCTGAATCCAATGAAGGAAGAGATTCATCCAAAATGAATTTGTGATATTTCGATGGCGGATGTCTAGTTCATTTCAACGAGGAACCTCTATATTCTATTTGTTTCCGGCTCTGGAATTCGAGACCATTTTCTTTGCACATCTCCAAACATTCTTGATAAATTTGTTCGAATATTGTTCGTTGAGAGTCGTATTCACCAGACCTCACCTTCGACAGCGTTTGAACTAGTGAATCTACAAGAATCAAACCTTCTGACATGTCTACATGTACTTGAGATAAGGCGAAACTCATCTCCTTATAGCATGGCACCAGTAATCTAAATTTTAGCAGCCCAAAAACATTCCCTCCTGTACAGATCACACTAATTTTCCGGATGGAATGATGGAGATAAATAAATATCACAAGTTCCAGATTTCTTTTAATACCGCATGATAATATAATGTGTTGAAAACAGATTTTATGAAGAAAAAAAGAGGAATAAATGGATATGATAATTTGTAAAAAAGTGATAGTGCTTAAGTGAATTATAAAAAAAAGCTTTGAAAAGTAATCAAGAGGAACATTAATATGTTTTTCTTTGTTATAACAACTTGTCCTAAGGGACAACGGTGATAGAAACTAATGAGACTTTTTAATTGCAAAAAAAAAAAAAAACATAAAGCACTTAATTTGAAATTAAAGACTGATAAAAATTTGGTAATATAATGGGGATTCTGGCTGGCAGAGGGGGAGAGTGAAAACGGAGGCAACAGAGACGTCGTTTTTTATCCATGTGCAAAGAGATTAACCTTGGACTTCGGGTGAGAGGTTACCATATACTCATGTGAGTTTTAATTGCTACCACTTGTAAAAGTTAGCTAAAAAAGACAGTGAGCTTTCTAGTTTCAGTTTTCTAGCGCAATTAGTTTTTGTGACAAATAACTCAGATATGCAAATAGCATCATTAATATAATCTTGTATATGTTAGAATTCTCTTTGTGTAAATAGAATTGCAATTAAGCATTTCGAGGTAAAACATTTTCTTTTACTTAACTTCTACAAAGAAAAGATTAGAACTTACCTCTTATGCACAGATACGACAGCGTGGGATACTGTCGGTCAGTAAATAATATAATCTGAAGTCATCTACCATACCTAACTAAATATAATTAATTAATCATTTTTATTAATCAATAAATAGTTGTTTGGTAGATAAACTATAATAATAATAATAATAATAATAATAATAATAATAATAATAATAATAATAATAATAATAATAATAATAATAATAATAATAATAATAATACAGTGAAACCTCCCTTAACGGATACCTCTATAATGCGGACAATTTTTTCTGTCCCGGCAAAAATATATGTTCTCTTATGGAACAAAACCCTCCCTTTTGCGGACACTCTCAGATACGGACGCGGACAGTCCTTTTTTTCCCCAAACGTTTCAATAACCTCTTCATAACGGACAGGAATTATTATTGGGTCTGCGATTTATTTCCGTAGACAGAAAAGTCTTTTCCCCACAAGTGTATCTATCATGAGTCTTGACCTGGTGAACTATCAAACAGAACAGCTTCTTGAACTTCAAGCTGAACTTGAAATTATTCTTTTTTCTGTCCGCAATAAATTGCTTTCTGGTGGAAATCCTAGGAAACCTTCAATAAGCAATAACACTTACGCAGGGTCAGTCGTGTAGCCAAGAATTCTATGCGAAAGATCTTCCCTTCCCTAACAAATTTAGCCCTTTTGCCTCTGGGCCTTGCATCTTTCCCGACAATTTCATAGATAACAAAACATTGTTTGTTTTAAAATAACATTTTCAACGAGCAATGTTTCTTCTCTTACTTTTTGGGGGGGAGGGAAGCAACATTTTTCTTTTACTTATGGTGCTGTAACAAGTCTGGGTTAGAGTTCTCCCGGCTTACTTTTCTACTTTCTCTAGTCTTTGTGATTGGAACCAATAAACAAATTGAGACGGTCCCTTTTCCGCTCATGTATAATTGTTTATATTAGTACGAGATCGTTGGGATCTGAGGACCCAAAATGGCGCCCTTCGAGTTCGATTCAAAGCCACATCAAGTTTTCGTTTATAGTCCTCGCTGTGCGTGAATGTGCTGCCACCAAGTGAGAAAAACCAAAATGAAAACAAAGGATATCAATTAATTTGTTCTGGTAAGAAATTAAACTAGATTCTTTCAAGTAGTTATAATTTAGATATTTTTATTATAATCGTAATTATTTTACCACATTTAATAGGTGGATAAGTATGTTAACATTTCCAACATCTTCCGGTATTTAAACCTACCAATTGAAAAATAAGGGGGGCGAAGTGAAGCTATCCTCGCCAGGAGGGGATAGCGTTCTTTTTTCGGGTTGATTATGGCGTGTTAACATCCCAGGTAGCTACGGTGGACTGAAACCTTGAAAATAGAAGAAACCCACTGCGTTTAATATGTGAGTTATTAGTGAAAAATACAGTTAGGAAGGTGGGGTGAAGGACTAAAGGACAACTATGAAGTGAGACCGTCATAATCCGAACTACGACAGAATTCTTCTTCCCTGATGATGATGCACGTGCTTCACCCATAATGGATTAGTTCGCAGTGGATAAGGTTTGAACGTTAGTTTCCAGGATTACAAGGTAACATCAATGTTTTTTTTTATTTATAATGCGGCTGGAGTAAATCTAGAAGATAAATTGTAAATCCGGAAGGGTCATGCGACTCGGAAGATTCCAGGCGTAGGGGAAGTGACTGCTGCCGTCTAAATTTAGTTTCGGACGAATTGACTGATGTTTTATAAACCGTGACAAACCTTAAAAATTGGAACTATGAACTAAATTCTCGGTTTTCGAAAATTTATTTTTTATATATCAGATAAAAAGGGGGGAGCAAAGATAAATTAATATATACGCCTGCTTACTGTAAATTGTTTCTACGATGATAAAAATAACATTATATGAGTTTCTTTAGAGTAATGGAATCTAGAAACATGATTGTTTAAAGTAAATCTTTCCGGTCAAGCATGGGTCCCCAGTCGCCTGGGTGATAGAATTCGTCCTTCCTCTCCCTTCACTTCCACTTCCACTTGTCTCGGTTGGAACTTCAAATATCAAAAATCTACGCTTAGCTTACCACCTCTCCATATCAAATCTTCGTTCAAATCTCTTCCGTTTTGTGTGAATTTATTTCTTTGTTTGTTAGTTATAGCAGTTAGGTTAGTTTTAGTATCGTTAACTATTGTGTACCAAAATCTGAAATTGGCTCTGTTGTTTGTGGTTATAGGACCCTTCTAGTAAACTTTAAGTATGGAATGATAAACCGGGGGTGATGTTTAGAACGTTCACTGCTTTCTCTCTCTATCCTGCTGGCATGTTGTTAACATAAATGCTTGTGGTAATGGAATTACCTGAAGCTTGTCCGCTCACCCTGTAACTTAAAGAAATATTTGGCAGATACGATCAGTAGTTAAAAATTTGTGCTACACAAAAGTGACACTAGAGAAGTTGCGATTTAATGAGCCATGGGCAAAGAAATAGTTAAATATATGAAGAAAGTGTGTATTTAGAGACGTGTTGCGCCTGAGATAGACAGGTTGCCCGCTCGAAGGCAGATAATATTTTATTTCTTCAGTGTGTTTATGTAGGCCCGGCCATTCTCTATCTCCACCGCTGCCACTTTCATAGGGTGTTCAGCCATTAGGAAAGCTGTTGGGTGAAAATTGTATTCAGTTTGTGAACCGATTTAACAAGTATGCCGTAAACCTTTGTAATAGTTTTTTTTTTTGTATTCCTAATGTATGTCAGCAGGTGAAAGAAATGTTACCACCCCCCTTCCTTTCGAATGATGTAATAGTGCTTAAGAACGATTGTAAAATTTAATACTAAATTGTGACGAAATTGAATTCAGGCAACATAACAATTTTTTTGGTCAACCCGATATAAACAGGACTTGTAATTTTGTACTATGTAATTCTAAATCTCCAAAATGCAAAAATGTACTTGCACTAAGAATCGGATTGACGAAACAGAGTTTATATTGTATGAAACTAACTATAACCTGAACAAAATTTTATTTGGAAACTTAAGAGGTGCATTAAAATAAATGTTCTGTTCGCGTAGATATGGTTGTAAAGGCAGGTTTGGTGAAGACAAAATTTGGAATTAAGAACATAATTTGGAATTAAGAACATAATTTGGAACTAAATTTTCAACCTAATTATACTTTTTTCCACTTGCAATGTGTGTTTCAGTCTTTTTTTTTCTCCCCGTGCGGGAAGGAGAGCTCTGTCATTGTAGTTTTATTTTTTTTCTTTCTGTTCTAACAATAAATTTAGTTTGTACTGTCCGAAGTAGTCGTCATTGTGTTATGAGATCTGAATATCCCTTAGTTATAAGATGGATTAACAATATTGGCAAGTGGTCTTCAGAAGGAAGGAATTAAACTTTATGGATATTATCAACAGTTACAGTGCTTCTCGCAGTGGTCTCAACAGGAGAAAAGATCCTGATTCGAAGTATAGTTTAATTTTATTTATTTTTTTCTTTCTTTCTTTTAAATCTTCCTTTCTTCATTATTGCAGATGTTATTTTATTTCTCTTTTATATTTTAACTTAAGTTGTTTTTTCGTTGTGCAAATAGAATTTAAGTTACGGTTGGATAGCCTGGAGTACCTTCAGTACCCAGGAGAATATTCAACCTAGGCCAAATTCTGAGGAAAGGAAGAAAGCGAAATAAATCGTTACATTAAAAAGTGGCGACCCAGTCTTAGGATGTTTCTCTTGTCTGAGTACTGCTCGAGAAGTAACGTGTAATAATATTAATGGATAATTCAAATATTAAGCAGGTGAAGTGGAAGTGAAGTGGAGAGATGGTGGGTGAGTTTTGTTTCCCGGTGCTTTGACTGGAGGCTTGACTGGAAATATCTTATGAGTGTTTATATAAGTATATAGTGTTCTTGAAGTGAAAGTTTCAATGTCTTTTTGTTTTGTTTTATGCTAACTGTGTTTGTAAAGCAATTGTAAAATGGCGTCTCGTGGAAGTGGCTCCGATGGGGATAGCGTTTGTTCGGGTTCTCAGCAAAAAGAATATGCATGTTGTGATAATGCGCATCAAGTAGTCAGTAATGAAGGAGTAGAGAAAGTGAAAGCCGTGATGTGCGAGAGTTGCCTTCGCTGGTTTCATTTTGATTGTGCAGGAATGAAGAATACCTCTAGCATGTTTGCTTTAGTAAGCGCTGATTCCTACCGTTGGGTATGTGCAGGGTGCGAAGCAGCAAAACTGCCTCAGCCTAACAATGGCAATGATGAGGATCCCGAAAAGGGGAATAAGGAGTTTACGCTTGATAAAGGTATTTCTCATAATGCACCCATCGCGACCTCGTCACCTGTCATACGAGACAATTGTACTGTGTCGTCTGTCTCGCGAGAAGACGGTCTTATGTTAATGATGGAAAAGCTGTTCAAGAGGATAGACGAAATTAGTTACGAGGTAGTTAGTAGTAAAAAGGAGGTGAGTAAAGTTAACCAGAAAATCGACGAAGGGTTCGAGAAATTTGGGACTCAAATTACTGAGGTGCAGTCTAAAATTGAACGAACTGCTATAACCGTGCAGCAATTATCCTCTAAGTTGGAGCAAGTAAAAATACAAGCTCATGAGGAATTGCAAGTAGCAAGCCAGAAATTAATGGATAATGTTGGGATAGTTAGCACGAAGGTCGAGAGTAATGAATTACGAATTCAAACACTTGAGCATAATATGAAGGGAACCTTGAGTAGGCTCGAATCTCAGGATACGCGTTTGCAACAATTACCTGAGAAGATAGAAGCGCAGAATATTGTTTTACAAGAAGTTAAAGTAAGCAGGATGGAGTTGAGGGCGCAGTGGGCGAGCTAAAATCACAGAATTCCAAAACAAATGAAAGATTAGAGAAGTATCAAGGTGAAATAGGAAATGAAGTAACAGCATTGAAACAGCAATTAGAAAAGTTAGAATTAGCTTTGCATGAGGATAGTAAAAGTGACAAGTCTGTAGATCACGAAATTCCTAGAAAAAGAGCGCACGTGAACTTTGAAACCGGGCTTGCTCAAACAAGTAACCGGAATAGGAATATCCCAACTAACAATCCTTTTGTATACAACCTGTCGACTCCTCCTCTGTCGAGTGGTAATGATAATTATCATTATATGGCAGGTAATTGGCAAAACAAGATTTTTGAGGGTACTAACTTAGGAAATTGTTTCGGATCTTCTTTTATGACAACCACCCCGAATTTGGAATCTCAATGGCAATGGCAAGGCCAAAAACCTGATGTTCATCCAGTAACTTCTAACCCATTTTTCTTTTCACCTAATAGTGGTTTCCAAAATTCTCCTAGTTTCTCATCGTCTATTATCAAACCTAAAGACCTTAAAGATTTTCCGGTTTTTAGTGGAGAGGTGACAGCAGGTGCAGGCCGATCTTTCTTGCGAAATTTACAACGATGTTTGGATATGTATAGATTGTCTGATGCCGAAAAACTTTTAATAGTATCGAAGTGTTTGATGAGGGGGGCCGAAGCGTGGCTGCAATCAGTGGCACGCGATATTAAAAGTTATGAAGATTTTGTAAAACTTTTTAAGAAACTATTGTTCTGCCAGTATGGAAAGGTTCCATAAGAAAGCTTTGCAACCTTTAAGATTCGATGGGTCGAAATTTTCTACACTCCTTGAGTTTGCTTGGTATATAATTGAGGTTTATTTCAATATAACTGAAGTGCCAGACCAGTCCGAATTGATAGATATTTTATTGGGTTGCTTGCCGGCTGAGGATTCGCGGTTGTTCATGGTAAGCCCGTGTTCAGACATCGATGAATTGATGGCTAAGATTGCAGCACTGTCGGGTCACGCAAACGCGCACGCGAGTGATTTAAGACCTTTTGCGAGACGGTTTTCTGCCAAACAGGCTAAAGTCGTCAAAAATAAAATTCAACAAGTAGAAAGTGGGAGTCAAACTGATTTTCTTAGCTACTTCGACAGTCAACGTACTAACCGAGATAATTTAGGATACGGTAATGATAATAGAAATAATCGGAATGGTCAAAACGCGCAAAACAATCAAGGCTTTGGATCGTACCGAGGAAGGAATCGTAACTTCCGACGAAGGTGGCGTGGTAGTCGAAATGGAAATTCGAACTATAGGCATGAGTCATCAGAAAACACTTCCGGTCAAAGTAATGAAAGAAATAGTGATAACACAATTTTTACAAATAACTCTGGAAACATAAACGGAAATAGTACGACCCCAGACAGACGGGCTCCGGCCCCGGAAAACTAGAAAGGCAGTCACTTTTGGAAATGGGGGAAGCTGGCTGCGGTAAGGATGAAGACCCCATTATAATTGATCAGACATTAGAAACTATTCCTAAAACTTTAATACCGTTAGAACCTAATGAAATTTCCCAGACTTTTGATACTAATCAACAATCAGTTTATTTCAATGTAAATTTTGTAGTAGAAGACGAAATATTAGAACCAATTAGTGAACATTATTTTTCATCGTCTCCGGTAGTAAGTGGTGATATAGGGGGCGTAACGTTAAATTGTACGATAGATAGTGGCTCAGATCTGAACCTGATGGACTGGGAGATATGGAGAAAACTTAAGCAGAAATTCCCATCTGCTAAGTTAAGACCATATTCAGGATTGACTTTGGGCGCCTTTGCCGGCAAGGAGAAATTTTCTGTGCAGGGTGTTCAAACTTTTAATTTAAACATTCAGAACCGGATTTTTGATGTGCCAATCTTTGTCATAAAATATTTAAGGACTGATTTAATTTTGGGTTGTCCCTTCTTGGACAAGTTCCAAGGAGTGATTGATAGATGTAGAAGAGAAGTTAGATTGAAGGATAATTCCGGGAAGGATATTGTTATTGAAACCACAAACCCGAACATACTTTCGGTTTCGATTTCGATGGTTGAAATCGAAACTAGTCTTTTTCGAAAGTCAGTAGAAAAATAGTTGCGGTAGTAAGCGAAACTTCTAATAGTATAGATCAGTCTAAAGTGGGTTCTTTGACAGATTCGGTTAGGTTGGAGAATAAAACTAGTTCGGTGACGGAATTTGAATCTAATCTCAGTGAAGATGAAATTCGAACTTATATTTCCTCTCGAGACGATCTAGACTCCTCTTCGAAACAACGCTTACAAGATTTACTTATTAAAAATATAGATCTCTTTTCTGAGTATCCGCGAAGAGTTAGAACACCCCTGTGCAGGATCGAATTGACGGATGAGGTGCCTATTGTCGGTCCGTATTATCCTATCCCGCAGTCTATGCAGGCAGCTTTTGAAGAACTTCAAAAATGGATTAAGTTAGGGATCGCCAAAGAACAACCTTCTCCTTACCGCAACCCGATCCATTGTGTGAAAAAAGCTTCTGGTGGCGTACGCCCAGTCCTTGATATGCGATATCTCAATAAAAAGGTAATTTCATCTAAAATACAGGTGGAACCGATTGGGGACATCCTCAATCGTGTTGCCAAAGCATGCTATTTCAGTAATTTTGATTGCTCGTCAGGCTATTACGGAATAGGACTTCATCCTTCTTCGTATAACTGTACCAGCTTTGTTTACTTAGGCAGACAATATGTAATGACTGTTCTTCCGATGGGAATCAAAAGTGCTCCATCTATTTTTCAAAATGTAATGTATAGTTTTTTTTCAAAATTCTACGAAATCGTACGTAACGGTCTATCTAGATGATGTTCTCGTCTCTAGCATCACTTTAGACCAACATTTTGAACATTTGGAACGTGTTTTTGAAATTTTTTAGGTCGGCTAATTTTTCTTTGAATTTCAAGAAGTGTAGTTTCCTGCAGAAAGAAATCCACTTCTTAGGACATGTAATAAGTGGCCAGGAAGTTAAGACAGACCCGCGTCACAACGAACCCATAAGATGTTTTCCTATTCCAAAATCCAAGAAACAGGTCAGGCAATTTTTAGGTTTAATTGGTTGGAGACGTAAGTTCATAGCTAACTTCGCAGGACTAACAGCTCCATTTTTCGACCTTCTTAAAAAGGATAAGAAATTTCAGATGACACCCGAATTGCTAGAACTTTTCTTCAAATTAAGAGAAATCATTAGTCAACCTCCAGCTTTAGGCCAACCCGATTTTTCTCTTCCTTATCATATTTATTCGGATGCTTGTGCAGAGAATTTAGCAGGCTATTTGTGCCAATACCCTTCTCCGGAAGCAGACCCTGTGGTGATA
The DNA here is from genome assembly GCF_964235325.1 of Thermobia domestica. Classification (NCBI taxonomy): domain Eukaryota; kingdom Metazoa; phylum Arthropoda; class Insecta; order Zygentoma; family Lepismatidae; genus Thermobia; species Thermobia domestica. The sequence goes on along the minus strand of NC_137460.1, from coordinate 40,463,668 downwards.
GCTTATGCTAGTCGTCGTGTTCGACCACATGAATTATCTTTATCAATCTTTCAACTTGAACTCTTAGCCGTATTGTTCCTCTGCGAACATTTTTCTCAATATGTTTTGGGTCGAACTACGTATATTCATTGTGATAACGCTGCCGTTACGCACGCGTTTACAATGAAGAACTTGGATCCTCGTACCACCCGCATTTTATTGAAATTGCAACGTTTTGATTTAATTTTCAAACATTTATCCGGCCGGTACAATCAAATTGCTGATATACTTAGCCGAAATCCTCCTGAGGTAACTAAGGAACAAGAGCTCCGGTATGTAAATTTTCTTACGGTACAGGATTCTTCAGCTCTAGACTTTAACGAAATTAAGGAAAAACAACGTACCGACCCCCTTTGTGTTAAACTTCGGTCCTCTTTGGATAACGTTTCTAAATCCAATCATATTTTGGTTCATCAGGATCTCCTTTATATGAAAAATCGTAAAACTAATCAGTGGCTGTTAGTTATCCCTCAGGAACTTACAACAAAAATCGTTGAGTTAGTTCATTCCAAGGGACATTTCGGAGTGAGGAAATGTTGGTCGTTTTGTCGATCATTGTTTTACTGGAAAGGGGTAAAACTTAGTATAAAACAATACATACGAAATTGTATAAAATGTGCAGAAACAAAATTCGCGAACCGCATTATTGCAAAGGATGATTGTAGCATAGAGGCAAGAATGCCATATAAACGATTAGGATTGGACATCGTGGGGAAATTACCAGGAAGTCATGGTTTCTATTATATTCTTTCAATAATAGACATTTATTCTCGGTACGTGTGTTTCTTTCCACTTAAAACGGCCCACGCTAAGGAGATAATAGCAGTGTTGGAAAGGAGATATTTCTATCTGTTCCCCTATCCCAGGGCTATTATCTCTGATCGTGGCCCACAGTTCCTTTCTAAGCTTTTTAAAGGATATTGTAATCGTAACAGTATTAAGCATGTTCTTACTTCCAGCTACACCCCGAATGCGAATGGCCTAGCGGAACGCAGCCATAAAGAACTTAATCGTATTATTAGACTCGAGTGTCAGGAGAGACAAACGCAATGGAGTCAGGTATTAAAGCTCGCGCAGGAACTTTTAAACTATTCCCTATGTAGTAGTATAAACTGTACGCCTGCTGAACTGTTCTTATCGTATTCAGCGGCGGAAGTTTTCAAGAAATCATTTCCGTGGCCCTCCAATTTAAATAATTTAAATATTAGAGATAAATATCTTGAAATTCACCCGGACGTGACCTCAAAAGTTGAAAGAAAAAGGGTAAAGAAAACTGGGCGAGAGGTAATCCTGAAAGAGGGACATCTTGTGATGGTAAAAACCCATTACCTCTCATCTGCAGTTAAGCATGAAACGTATAAATTTATGAAATGCTATGTCGGCCCTTATGTGGTCCAGAAAATTCTGTAAAACAGCGCCATTCTTTATACGTTGAAAGGCGAAAGTATAGGAACCCAAAACTTTCAAAACCTAAAATTATTTGACTGTACCAAGGAGAAGAGATTAGAACTCCTCCGTGATTATCCTCACATCATACAAGACGAAATTACGTAACGATTAGAAGGTAAAGGAAATAGAAACCAAAAACAGGCTATAGGATATGTAGTAAAAAAAAGTAGGTCTTTGAATTTTTATTATGGTATGTGATTGTTTTATACTGTGATTTTGTTAGTGGTAGGAAGATATTCCTTACGTTAAGATAGGTATAAATTCGTTGTCATGTCACATTGCGTTTTTTTCCCTTTCATTGTTAGTGTATTTCCATGTCATGTTGTCATATTGATTTTTTTCTTTCTTCCATTAGTAGTGTATTTCCATTCTCGTGTACTTTATTTTTTTGTTAGGTATAGTCTTATGTCATATTACTCGTGTATGTGATGTTGATGTCTTGCAGATGATTTCATTGACTGAATCTTAGGTGTAATTTTATGTCGTTCGGGTTAATGTGAATTGTCAGTGGAACCTGAAGATTTTTTTATATAGTTTAAGAAGTTTTTTCTTTTCTCTTAGCTAATATCTTTGTAGGTATAAGTTAGGATTTATTTTTTTCCTTCACCTTTGTTACTTATGTCGTGTGTTATCAGTAATAGGATGTCATTTTTTTCTTTCATTGGTAAGGCTTGTTAAATGTTATGTCGTGTTTGTTGTCTTCATCTGACCTTCATTGACGATTTAGGTAAGAGTTAGCTTTGGTGTCGTGTGAACTCGAATTAAATAATTGGGAATCAAGATGGAAAAATAAATTATCTCGATCGAGATAACTTATTTTTCTTCGGTGGGCCCCGAAGATGAGACGGTCCCTTTTCCGCTCATGTATAATTGTTTATATTAGTACGAGATCGTTGGGATCTGAGGACCCAAAATGGCGCCCTTCGAGTTCGATTCAAAGCCACATCAAGTTTTCGTTTATAGTCCTCGCTGTGCGTGAATGTGCTGCCACCAAGTGAGAAAAACCAAAATGAAAACAAAGGATATCAATTAATTTGTTCTGGTAAGAAATTAAACTAGATTCTTTCAAGTAGTTATAATTTAGATATTTTTATTATAATCGTAATTATTTTACCACATTTAATAGGTGGATAAGTATGTTAACATTTCCAACATCTTCCGGTATTTAAACCTACCAATTGAAAAATAAGGGGGGCGAAGTGAAGCTATCCTCGCCAGGAGGGGATAGCGTTCTTTTTTCGGGTTGATTATGGCGTGTTAACATCCCAGGTAGCTACGGTGGACTGAAACCTTGAAAATAGAAGAAACCCACTGCGTTTAATATGTGAGTTATTAGTGAAAAATACAGTTAGGAAGGTGGGGTGAAGGACTAAAGGACAACTATGAAGTGAGACCGTCATAATCCGAACTACGACAGAATTCTTCTTCCCTGATGATGATGCACGTGCTTCACCCATAATGGATTAGTTCGCAGTGGATAAGGTTTGAACGTTAGTTTCCAGGATTACAAGGTAACATCAATGTTTTTTTTATTTATAATGCGGCTGGAGTAAATCTAGAAGATAAATTGTAAATCTGGAAGGGTCATGCGACTCGGAAGATTCCAGGCGTAGGGGAAGTGACTGCTGCCGTCTAAATTTAGTTTCGGACGAATTGACTGATGTTTTATAAACCGTGACAAACCTTAAAAATTGGAACTATGAACTAAATTCTCGGTTTTCGAAAATTTATTTTTTATATATCAGATAAAAAGGGGGGAGCAAAGATAAATTAATATATACGCCTGCTTACTGTAAATTGTTTCTACGATGATAAAAATATCATTATATGAGTTTCTTTAGAGTAATGGAATCTAGAAACATGATTGTTTAAAGTAAATCTTTCCGGTCAAGCATGGGTCCCCAGTCGCCTGGGTGATAGAATTCGTCCTTCCTCTCCCTTCACTTCCACTTCCACTTGTCTCGGTTGGAACTTCAAATATCAAAAATCTACGCTTAGCTTACCACCTCTCCATATCAAATCTTCGTTCAAATCTCTTCCGTTTTGTGTGAATTTATTTCTTTGTTTGTTAGTTATAGCAGTTAGGTTAGTTTTAGTATCGTTAACTATTGTGTACCAAAATCTGAAATTGGCTCTGTTGTTTGTGGTTAATAGGACCCTTCTAGTAAACTTTAAGTATGGAATGATAAACCGGGGGTGATGTTTAGAACGTTCACTGCTTTCTCTCTCTATCCTGCTGGCATGTTGTTAACATAAATGCTTGTGGTAATGGAATTACCTGAAGCTTGTCCGCTCACCCTGTAACTTAAAGAAATATTTGGCAGATACGATCAGTAGTTAAAAATTTGTGCTACACAAAAGTGACACTAGAGAAGTTGCGATTTAATGAGCCATGGGCAAAGAAATAGTTAAATATATGAAGAAAGTGTGTATTTAGAGACGTGTTGCGCCTGAGATAGACAGGTTGCCCGCTCGAAGGCAGATAATATTTTATTTCTTCAGTGTGTTTATGTAGGCCCGGCCATTCTCTATCTCCACCGCTGCCACTTTCATAGGGTGTTCAGCCATTAGGAAAGCTGTTGGGTGAAAATTGTATTCAGTTTGTGAACCGATTTAACAAGTATGCCGTAAACCTTTGTAATAGTTTTTTTTGTATTCCTAATGTATGTCAGCAGGTGAAAGAAATGTTACCACCCCCCTTCCTTTCGAATGATGTAATAGTGCTTAAGAACGATTGTAAAATTTAATACTAAATTGTGACGAAATTGAATTCAGGCAACATAACAATTTTTTTTGGTCAACCCGATATAAACAGAACTTGTAATTTTGTACTATGTAATTCTAAATCTCCAAAATGCAAAAATGTACTTGCACTAAGAATCGGATTGACGAAACAGAGTTTATATTGTATGAAACTAACTATAACCTGAACAAAATTTTATTTGGAAACTTAAGAGGTGCATTAAAATAAATGTTCTGTTCGCGTAGATATGGTTGTAAAGGCAGGTTTGGTGAAGACAAAATTTGGAATTAAGAACATAATTTGGAACTAAATTTTCAACCTAATTATACTTTTTTTTCCACTTGCAATGTGTTTCAGTCTTTTTTTTCTCCCCGTGCGGGAAGGAGAGCTCTGTCATTGTAGTTTTATTATTTTTCTTTCTGTTCTAACAATAAATTTAGTTTGTACTGTCCGAAGTAGTCGTCATTGTGTTATGAGATCTGAATATCCCTTAGTTATAAGATGGATTAACAATATTGGCAAGTGGTCTTCAGAAGGAAGGAATTAAACTTTATGGATATTATCAACAGTTACAGTGCTTCTCGCAGTGGCCTCAACAGGAGAAAAGATCCTGATTCGAAGTATAGTTTAATTTTATTTATTTTTTTCTTTCTTTCTTTTAAATCTTCCTTTCTTCATTATTGCAGATGTTATTTTATTTCTCTTTTATATTTTAACTTAAGTTTTTTTTTTCGTTGTGCAAATAGAATTTAAGTTACGGTTGGATAGCCTGGAGTACCTTCAGTACCCAGGAGAATATTCAACCTAGGCCAAATTCTGAGGAAAGGAAGAAAGCGAAATAAATCGTTACAAAATGCACTCTCAATAACTTGCCTTTTTATCCATTCCGCCAACGAAGATATCGCGCCAGTACACAAACACACATGTTTCTTCCGCAACCGCATTGAGGATTCTCAGAGGACACTTGCTAATGAGTTTTATTGCTCTTGTAGAGCAAAAAGCATACCTTTTTCGCTAAACAAAAGAGTTTAGCCAGTTAGTTGGTTCCTAACGCATCTTCTGAGAAGGTTCTGAGAATATGAAATAAATGAAAAACGCTTTGCCTCCCGCTTTCCCCTCTCATGTAGGAAAATATCCAAGCATCTTCGGCATATTATTCTTCATCAGTTGATGCAGTGCAAAAGAGAGTGCCGTCTTGTGCGTATAATTTGTGGGTTTGTTACATTTAGTTAAGTACGATGACCGCGAAGCGGAAGACTTTAACAATTTGCGAAAAAGTTGAAGTGATCGAGTGGGTTGAAAAAACGAAAAGCAGTGCTCGGGTAACTGCCGAGAAGTTTAATGTTGGTAAGACTCAAATTAGTTCCATTCTACAACAAAAGGACAATATTTTAAAGCAGTGGCGTGAAAACAGCAGTGATAGTAGGTAAAATAAATTTCCAAAAAATGAAAGTCTAGCTGTCGACAGTGTTGTCTTCAAATGGTTTTCAGTAGCAAGAAGTAAGGACATACCAATTTCCGGTCCTTTAGTTCAGGAGAAAGCTAGGGAAGCAGCAAAAGAGCTAGGGTTCGAAAATTTTAAAGCGTCGAATTCCTGGCTGGAAAAATTTCGTACCAGGCACAACATAACTTTTAAAACCATGTGTGGGGAATCAATCGACGTTCCAGTAAAGCAGGTTGAAGACTGGAAGGATAAACGACTCCATTATTTCAGGCTATAGTGAAGAAAACATTTATAACGCAGATGAAACGGGTCTTCTCTTTCGTGCTTTACCTGAAAAGACGTTAAGTTTTCGCGGTGAGAAATGTTCGGGTGGGAAAATATCAAAGGAACGATTAACTGTGCTTTTGTGTGCAAATATGGCAGGGGACAAAGAAAAATTATTAGTTATTGAGAAAGCAGCAAAACTTCGCTGTTTTAAAGGAATTGACGTTAGAAAACTACCTGCAGAATGGACAGCGAACAAAAGATCGTGGATGACAAGGGAGATCATGACAGAATGGGTTACAAATTTTGACAAGAAAATGGCAAAACAAAAAAGAAAAGTTCTACTCTTCCTCGACAACGCTTCTTCCCACGCACAACTAAAATTTTAAAAATATAGTTTTTTTTAACCTCCGAACACCACATCAGTTTGTCAAACACTGGATCAAAGTATCATTCGAGTATACAAAAGTCATTATAGGCGGATGATACTCAGACGTCTTATTGCAAAAATGGACCATTCAGTTTCTTCTACAGCACTTAGTAAATCGATCAATGTGAGACGTACTGATTTTCCGCCTCAGTTAATTATATATTATTATTCTCTGTACGGAAGAATGCATAAATATTTCAGTAACTTTTACACCAAAATTTCCGAAGCTTGTAAATTCCGTTGCAAATATTGCGATTTGCGTTATTCAGAATGTGCGAAAGCACCCGGCGCGAGGCTAGCTTGCATTAGTCAGAACTTGCGAAAGCGCACCCGGCGCGAGGCTAGCTGATCAAGAAGGACGTAACAATATGAGTTTCTGTACAATATATTACGCACAAAATTACGCTGAAGCAGTGTTAAATAGATTTAATGTGAATTGCATTTTTAAATCATTCCCCTCTGCTCCTACTATGAAAGAAGTTTTTTATCTTAAATAGTTAATCCGTTCCACGCTAGCCACATCTACCATCAAGTACTGTTATAAAAAAATATATATTATACTGATACCACTTTTTTCAGTAAAGGTCTGAGATCTAAACGAAGGACATTTCCTCTTATTTTGTGTTTGCTAAATTTTTGTGGAAAACGTTGTTGTTATTGAAATCTGAATGGTTAGTTCTAACAGTGACTAAAATCTTATTGGTCTGTAAGCAATTTGTATAGTGACTTGTATGAGTAAATTGATAGTTATACAGATTTAATGTGAAGAAACAATAATAGAACAAAATTCAGAAGCCATACAGTGTTTATTGTGTATTGAAGGAACAGAGTTACTTATATAATTACAACAATATCGTAAAATATAGAAAGCCGTGTAAGATGTGTTGCAAACTCATGTCATTAAAATAATGACGGTAAAAGTCCAGGCCCATATACTACTAGTTAATGTTCGTATGTCTCATGTTTGTATTTTTATTTTCCTTTGTGTATTTTTGATTGCAACATTGTTTTTATCTTATTTTGTATTTTTGTTTTCAGTTTTGTATTTTTTTAAATTTGTTTCATACTTGTTATTTTCATTTTGCAATTTAGATTGCAACATTGTGTACTTTAAAATTTTTTATTCCTGCATTTCTAGTTTTCAGTTTGCATTTTTATTTCTTCACTTGTAATTTTTATTTTGTTTCGGAATTTGGATTGTAACATTGTGTTTTAAAGTTGTACTTTTAATTTTCTTTTGCAATTGGATTGCAACAATGTGTTTTAAGTTTTGTTTCTGTATTTTTTATTTTTTAGTTTGCATGTTTCAATTTTTTAAACTTGTACTTTTAATTTTCTTTTACAATTTGGATTGCAACATTGCGTTTTGTTTCTGCACTTTACTTTTGGGAACTTGTACTTTTAATTTAGATTGTAACGTTGTTTAATTTTGTTTCTGTATTTTCATGTCAGTTTCAATTTTTTAAACTTGTAGTATTAATTTTGCTTCTGCAATTTTATTTTGGGTTTCGACATTTTGTTTGTAAGTTGTATTTTTAATTTTCTTTCCAATTTAGATTGCAATATTGTGTTTTAAGTTTTGTTTTGTTTCTGCACTTTACTTTTGGGAACTTGTACTTTTACTGATAGTATCTGTATTCAATTGCAACACTGACTTAAATTTTACTTCTCCATTTAAGAATCAAAGAGCTTCATGTAATATATTTTAAGTTTAATCATCTTGTGTCATGCTAAAATAACTTTCTTATGTTTATGTTTTGTTAATTTTAATATTTTTGGAATGTAATTCCTCTGAGCTGCTAATGAAGCGAACAAATAAAATATTTGTAACTATGTTACTTTGTGTTTCTATCGGAATTAATTCTAAGTTCACTTCATTTTTAATATTTTCGGATTATCTTTGCTATGCTCACACATTTTAGTATTTTTCGGAACATAGTTCCTCGAAGATTGCTTAGCAAGCGATCCAATGAATATTACGAAAGGTTAAATAAATAAGGAGTTTGCACAGGAATTTTTATATTTTCACAATCAAAGATTGTTCAGAGTTTACGCTGGAAGCAAACAAATAAAAATTAACAACGAAGTTCTTGCAGAACTGAATAATTGTATAACAAAAACAATAAACTAGTTTAAACCGGTTTAAACCAGTTTAAACAGCTGTAGCATTGCAAACAAAACAAATTCTTAGCACTACTAACAAAGAAATTTTTTAGACCGATAACACAATGGAACAGCAATTTTTAATATTTTCAAAATGTAATTCCTTTGAGCTTACTGTGAAGCGAATTATTTACAAGTTCACAGCGTAGCTGGTCTTACGAGTTTGAAGTGTTGCAAACTTTAATAGTGCATTTACAAATTATATCACATTATGTAATATTACTGTTACTAATTTAAAATATGTTAAAGCACCTGCATACGAGACTACAAACTATTTGCTTTTGGGTACGAGATTACAAAAACTAAGTGCGTTTGGGTACGAGATTAAATTTTAAAACTATAAATCCAGCGCAGCAAGCCGCGCCGCGCACTATAAAATTACTACTGTTAAAGTAAAGCCAATCATTGGTATACTCTCTGTTGTTAAATCATTTATTTTAAAATACCAATTTTGTTATAAAGTTACATCTAGTAATAAACTTTGAAATATATCTTAAAGTTACAAGTCTTTTGGAAGTTACATTTACCAAACGTGTACACGAATTGTTGATACATTCTTATGTCCATCTTCGGTTAAGTTCGGCAATTTTCGAAACCATTCGTGTGGTACATTAACCAACATGTACAGAAATTGTGGATAAACTCTCATGTTCATCTTCGGTTAGGTTCGGCAATGTTCGGAAAACTTCGGGAACCTTCGGCAATCTTCGGGAATCTTCGTGTGGAGTTCTTGGAATTTCCATTTATTAGTGTTGATAATAAACAATCAATAAAAAGTAAACACACTTCCTCTTTGTACTTTGCGTGTTGTAATTAGTCTAAAACAATTTTATTACGGCACTTTGTAAATTACAATTATCGGAAAGTGCTAAAGGATTAACCGATAAAGTTAGAAGTATATCTTCGGTGAACTAAAAATATAGTTAGTGAGTGGCAAGTGGTAGTGCATCAATACTAAACTGAAAAAGTTACGGGAAGTTTTATGATTGTAGTTAACGGCAAGTGTTAGTGCAATTGGCCACAAGCTTTTAACTGTAGTGTCGGTAAACTTACAACTAAATCTGTTGTGAACTGAAACAAGTTTGGCAAAGTTTTATTATTATACTTACTGGTAAGTGTAAAATTCTTAAAAAGTGTATCTTTGGTCAACACATTGTGAATCATATCATAAAAGTCTACTTACGAAACCCTATCATTTTTTAAAAAAAAACTGTGAAAACAATTATCAAAGTTCTGTGTACATCATTGTGTAAAATATTTACTGTATAAAACACAATAATTCAAATTGCAATTACATATTTAGTGTATCAATAATACAATGGAAGGACAGTCTGTCATCTGTACCATGTTGTCAGCACAAGAAGCACGTGGATATGATAATCCAAACGAAGTTTTATTTACATGGGAAGTGATAACACAATGTCATGCTACGGGTGCAAGGGTAAACAATGAAGCTTATTCTAAGCTATTGTAAGCGTTGTTTATACATTTTGGTTGTGATCCTCATGTTGTTTTGAAAAAATGTAAGTCTGCAAAAAATATTATTGATTTATATCATATAGGCTTCTTTCGTCAAGATAATATAAAGAATTTAGCTCGTGAAAAGTTTATGGAACTTGTGTCTGAAGGAAAAGCTAATAGTTTAACTGCAGATGACTTTAGCGTGTTCATGGAAAATTTTATAAACTTTCCAAGTCCTAATACTAATACTGTATTACAACCTAACATATATGGAAGTGGTAAAACAAATGAATATTTTCGTATTGTTAATAGTAGAATCAAACAATATACTTATTTTGGACTTACAGGAAAGGAAGTTACAATTGAACGTATGCAAACTAGCGGAATAGATGATCCTGAAAAATATATTCAGTTGTTATTTGAATTTGTAAAGGATCACGTTTTAAATGATGCCGATGATGATATGTATATTGGTATAACGTTAGAAAGTTCTGCTTCTACGATTAATAAACCAATATACATTTCGTGGCGTCAAAAGTCGGATTTAAGCTCCGACATTCTATTTCGTAAAATTGAAAATGTTTTAAATAGTAATGAAAATTATTTATTAGGTGATAAAGTAAATTTCAAAATTCATATTGTTGATTCACGTAAAGGTAGGGGACGAACAAGGGGTACATCAAAATTTGTTGATCTTGTAACACACCTGGAACAATGTACTATTCCTGTAGAAAAGGATGTGTATTGTCTTCCCAAGAGTATTATTCTTGGAATGGGTAGGGCTGATCATCGTTATAACTACGTATATGAATTGAAAAATCATTCTGAACGATTGATGAAACAAGCAAAGGATTTGTGTGTCAGTGCTAAAGTTGACATTGAAATCCGTAATGGGTGTACTATTAATGATGTAAAAAAGTTTCAAAATAAGCTAGCACCTCATTATCAAATTGTTGTTTACGAAAAGAACGGATTGACTCGAAACTATAATGTAATTTATCCTGGAATACATGCATCAAAGAAAATTTTGATTTTGTACAGTGAAGGACACTACGAATTAATTACCAACATTACAACACTATTAAACAAACGGAAATATTGTCAGTATTGTTTGAAAGGTTATCATCATACACAAAATCATAAGTGTAACTTCAAATGTCCAATGTGCGAAAAGTATCATAATGTTTCTAATAATGATAATAATATTAAAGTTGAATGCCTTGATTGTCATAGACTGTTTTCTTCAGAAGAATGTTTTGCTAATCATAAAGCGATAAATGTTTGCGGAAAAAGTTTATGCGAAACAAAGAAAATTTGTGTCCGTTGTGGTACTATGAATGACATGCGTTCACGCAAGTCTAAACATGAATGTGGTGAACGTTATTGTAAAACATGTTACACATATGTAAGCGATGACCATATTTGTTTTGTTCAAACGGCCATAATGCAACATGTAGATAGCTTTTTGTACATTATCTTTGATGTAGAAACAATGTTGCTTCCTAAAAATAGACAGGGAGAACAAGAACATCATGTAAATTTTGTAAATTGTATTCATGCTTGTTACAAGTGTAAGGACATGAAACTTGATGATACATGTTTTGTATGCGGTGATAAAAATGGGTTCCGTTCGTTTAATTTCAACAACATTGAAGAATTTGTTAATCATGTATTAATAACTCGACCAATGTTTAAAAAAATCATTGTGCTTTCCCATAATGGCAGTAATTATGATATGCAATTCTGTGCTAAAACTTTGATCATAAACCATCATTTTACACCTGAAGTAATAATGTCAGGGCAAAAAATTATTGAAATGCGTTTAGGACAAAAGATTTACTTCCGTAACACATATTTGTATATGGGTGTTAAATTATCTAAATTACCTAAGACGTTAGGTCTTTCTGCAAATTTACAAAAGGGAGATTTCCCGTACTTGTTTAATACATTAGAAAACCAAAATTACATAGGCAAAATTCCTGATCTAAAGTATTTTGATCCTGATTCAAGGAGCACTGAAGATCGAGACCAACTTATCATATGGCACAAAGAACGTGCTGCAAGTAATGAGGAGTATAATCTCCAAAAGGAAATGATTCAATATTGTCGGAATGATGTTAAAATTTTAGCAGAGGCTGTCATTAAATTTTCAAACTTAATTGAAGACAAAACAAATGGTATCCAATGTTTTATCGTCGCGTCAACTATTGCTAGTTTGGCAATACTAACATATCGTACCTTATATTTACCCAAAGAAATTATTCCACCTTATGGGTTTGACCATCGTGATCGTCAAAGTCTAAAGGCAATGTATTGGCTACGATACTTAGAACGTACTACTGGTAGTGAAATTTTCCATTCTGGAAATGGCTTGGAAAAACGATTCGGGAGGTATAAGGTTGATGGATTTCAAAGTAAAACAAATACAGTTTACGAATTTCATGGATGTTACTATCACGGATGTTTAAACTGTTATCCTACACTACGACACGTGTCCCTAGATTCTACCTCTAAGCAAGGTACATCATTACAAGATCGGTATGAAAACACCACCACAAAAATAGCATTTCTTAAAAAATTAAATCTTAATGTCATTGAAATGTGGGAATGTGAATGGGACCACATTGTAAAAAATGATAAAAAATTACAACAGTTTATTCAAACACAGTGTCATGATCTTGTCGACCATCTGGTACCTAAAGATAGTTTTCATGGTGGGCGTACAGAATGTTTTAATGCCTTGTACGAATGTACCAGCGAAGAGTTTGTGTCATATTATGATGTTACCAGTCTTTACCCCTGGGTAATGGCACGTAAGCCATTGCCTATAGGAAAACCTATAATATACAAGGGGCCTGACTTTCCACAAGTGCAAAGTATTCATGGATTAGTGAAATGTAGTATCTTGCCTCCCAAAGACTTATATTTTCCAATTTTACCATATACATGTAATGATCGCCTTTTGTTTGGGTTATGCCGTACGTGTATGGAACAAAGTGACAACAATTGCATCCATAATGATACTGAGCGTGTCCTTACTGGTACATACTGTACTCCTGAACTTCATGTGGCTTAAAATCTCGGATACAAAATTCTACAAATTATCGAAATTTGGGAATTCAAATTATCTGGATCAGAAAATAATCTGTTTAAAGATTATGTCAATTCCTTCTTAAAAATAAAACAGGAGTCTTCAGGATTTCCTAGTTGGTGCAAAACTAAACAAGATCAAGAAAAATATATTGCAGACTATTATGAACATGAATGCATTCAGTTAACGGAAAATAACATTCAATCAAATCCTGGTCTAAGATATATTTCCAAAATATTTCTCAATTCCTTATACGGCAAATGGGGACAAAGAACAGATTTATCTCAATCTATAATTGTAGATACTCCAGAAAAATTTTTAAGTTATCTATGGGCACCCCAATATGAGGTACAAACTGTATTGCCTATTGGAGAGCGACATCTCATTGTATCATATAAAAACATTGAAAACAAAAACAAGCCATGGAAATTTTCCAATGTTGTCCTTGCAGCCTTCATCACCTCTTGAGCACGTCTAAAACTTTACGAATTAGTAACAGCTATAGATCCTGATCGTGTATTGTACTGCGACACTGATAGTATTATGTTTGTACAGCCACGTAATGAAAAGCCTCCACTTTCTTTGGGTTCCTATTTAGGTGAGTTAACTAATGAAGTTCCTGATGGCTGGGAAATTGATGCATTTATAGGCTTAGGGCCAAAAAATTATGCCTATAGGATGAAAGAAGTTCAAACAGGGAAAGTAGATTATGTATTTAAAATTAGAGGAATAACTTTAAATCATCGTACACGACAAGAAATTAACTTTGATCATTTTTATCAACTAGTTCGGGATAAAGCTGAGAAAAAACAGTTACACAATCCAGGAAGAATTGTTCGTAAGCCTGGGTTTGTCATCGTATCCAAGTCTGAAACTAAAACACATCAAAAAGTTCAAAATAAAAGACGACGATTAAATCATAACAGTATTACTGACTATAGAACATTGCCATATGGTTATCAAAGTATTAAGTGTGTTAAATGATTGGTATTCTATGTATATGTAAATAGTAGACTGTCTAAAGGTAGCATCATGGAGTAACATGGTCATAATATCATCAAATATGTCTATAAGTTTTTCCTATCTGTTGGTACTTGTACGTATATATAATGTAAATATGTCAATAAGTTATTAAGAATATTCTAAGTATAGTAAATATCTTATTTAAATATATCTATATATGTATATCAATACGCCAATATTGGAAAATAGAATATTGTAGACTATATAAATATAATAAAGCGTTACAATTTATAATAATATGTTTTATTCCTCCAAACAAATATTGATATAATACGAAGTATCTGTATTCTATATAAGATAAAGGAAGAATACCTATGCTTCATATAAGGTTATTTATACGTATATATCATATTTTATGTTCCTACAATAAATGACTCTAAGTTGGAAACCATGTTGACGTCATAATGTCTTCTACAAGGTGATCAAATATCTTAGAAGTAAGTAAAAGTACCAATAAATGTCATTAGAATATTCTATATGTAAATGACTTATAGCACAGTGATATCCTTTGTGCTTCAAATACCACTAGAACATGTTTACCAAACATCTACGTACGTAAAAAAATCACAATATATACATTCTAACATGGTATTCAAGGTAATCTATATACATAAACAATCAAATTATAAGTCTACAATATAATCAGTTCATGTGTTTGCATTCACATAGCATATCACCACAACAACATATACAGCTCTACAATACGATAAAATAAGGCTACCTCAATAAAAAGTCACAATATATAACCCTACAATAGAAACACTTTAGGTGTTTGCATCCAGCCTAGTATAGCCCCCTAAAGCTATGCAACCCAACAACACATGCTTAAAACACTTACATGCAAACGAAAGATAATATGTCTACAATATGATACATATATTCATGTCCCGATATCAAAAACCAATATACATACATACATACATCTACCCACTTACAAACTATTCATATATACATGCAATTTCTTATTCGTCTAAGCTTCGTACACCATTAGACCCATACAGTATCCAAAACATGATATTCTATGTTAAAATCCCATATCAGCTACACATACATGTACCCACTTACAAACTATTCATATATACATGCAATTTGTCATTCGTCTAAGCTTCGTACACCATTAGACCCATACAGTATTCAAAAGACAATATTCTATGCTAAAATCACATATCAGCTACACATACATGTACCCCCTTACAAACTAATCATATATACATGCAATTTGTCATTCGTCTAAGCTTCGTACACCATTAGACCCATACAGTATCCAAAAGACAATATTCTATGCTAAAATCCCCTATCATCTACTGAAAATACAATATCATTACATAAAATACGTTTCTTAGAGTTGCGCCCATTTCCTTCCACATTATCTCATACATTTATGTACAATACGTAGTGCTGTATATTACATATATCCGCAATATACCTCTAAATATACGAAAAACACTAAAATCCATTCTTTGTAATCCTTTTCTTTAGCATCTCATTAATATTCATTATCATCTCATTAATATTCATAAATAATTAATTCATTACTCTAGTTTTTAAAAGGATAAAATCATTTATGCGGAAATACCTAAAGAAATCTTGTTTGAAGACTTCTTCCAAAAAGCACAAAAGGCAAAATTGCCTTGCTTACACAATTCATTCAGTCTTTTTCCTCTTTCAAACTCAGGTAGGAAGGGCCACCCTTTCTCTCCCCTCTACGTATGTGGCAAGGTCTTAACAAAACGCGTAACATCTCACACGCCAATTTAAAGTGGTCCTTTGCTCAAAATAACAACACAATTCCCTTATACAATCCTACGTGCGGTCTCTCAGTATGGGAAGCAATACATTAACTTTTAAAAAGTAACATGTGACATTTAACTATCTCATTCTTCAATTCTCTGTCCTTAGAATAATGATTCCTATTTCTTTTTTTTCGCATATTTTCAGTTTCCATGCGGTAAAACTCACAGTCCCAATTAAACATGGTCTTTTACTCAAAAACGACAGTACACTTCGCCCCCAACTCCATCACCCTGGAACACACACATACAAGCAGGTGTCTATGTTCCTTTCGTTACTCCCTATCAAAGGGTTCTCTTTCTCCTACGCCTTCCATCTTAGACAGTCAATATCTTTTAACAATTGTTCTTTATCGACATTTTCCCATGTTTCTAAAAGTCATTTCACATGTTTTTTCTCACCTCCTACGGTTAGACTATTCTCACACATCTATATGTCACGTTTAAGTGACACTTTCTTACTTCTTTAATTGACAGAATGATAAAATTACGAGACAGCTTCAAAAGACCATCTGTTACATATACAAGCCTTTGCTATACATTGAACAAAGGACCCCCTGCCTCAATGGTATGTGGACAAATTTCGATAGGACTACTTTTTTATCCTTTGTTTTCGTCTTCCCCCTTTAGTTACCTCATCGTACGACATCCCATTCTTTCATTATAGGTGCCTTCTTTCTTTAGAATTAGTTTCTTGAATACCAAGACCAACTGCGTTCAAGATTAACAAAAAGTCTTGTGTGGACATGTTCTGAAGTTTCTTCAGTTATTTTACAACACTTGAGGGATGAATAAGGAAGGAAGAAACAAGTTTCTTAAAGGATTGGGGAAAAAATGGTAAGTATTCAACATAAATTGTATAAATTAACATAAATTGTATTAAAATATATGATAAAATAGATCAGAGGAAATTTACGCCCACTTTCGTGAGAAATTTGCACTGTTGACCAATTGTTGTGATAATGAAGGAAATTTGTACCAGTTTTCGTGAGAATTTTGCACTGTTGACCAATTGTTGTGAGAATGAAGGAAATTTGTACCAATTTTTGGTGAGAAATTTGCACTTTTCTCCAATTCTCGTGAAAATAAGGGAAATTTGTATCAATTTTCGTAAGAAATAAGGCAAAATTATACAATTCTCGTGAGAAATTTGCACTTTTCTCCAATTCTCGTGAGAAAAGGTCTCTATTCTACTATGGTTAAAAATTGACTTTTCTCTTCATTTTATTTTCCTATTTCTCCAAAGACATAACTTTGTATTATCGAAGATTTGTGAACAATAAACATATTCCAATTGATATATATATGTTTCCAAAAATACCGATAGAATAGATAGACTGCCAACAGACTATCGAGGAATTATGTAGTAAGGTAAGATTGATTACATTTTTTATGATATTGTTTATTATAAGTTAGTAAATTCATTTGGTTGCACCAAAATGCAAGAGCCTTAAAAGGTTATCCAAGTCAAACATAACTTGTAGAACGTAAGAGAGTAATGTTACAAATGTACTCGATGCCATTGGTTGGGTAAATTTGTCGTGGAAAGCAGTGAAAAAAGAAACCATTCGGAACTGTTTTTCGAAAGCTGGGTTTTCTGTCCCGTGCGAGCCAAACGTGGAAAACGTAGAGGGTGATGAAATCAAAAGTTCTATCCAGACACTTCTCGTTCAAGCTGGGCATGGAAATGTTGAGGCGTCCGATTACACGTCTATTGATAAAGATTTGTCAATTGAAAACAACGGTACAGAAATCGCTAAAATCGTAAACAATGTGAAAGACAATGAGTGCAGTGAAAGTGAAGAGGAAACAGCAGAAGCAAATTCGTTGGATCAACTCGAGATACCAAACTACAAATTGGCGTGTCCAACAGTTGAACAGTTAAAGAAATTTGCCATTAATCGCGGTGACACAGAAGCTCTCCAATTGATCCAACAGTTACAAGCAAATTTAGAACAGAAACTAGTGTCCGTAGGATGTACACGTCAGACAACTATTGCAGACTTTTTCCCAAGAAATTCATAGTTGGTGAGTTTGTTCTCAACATTTTCAATGTTTAAAAATAATACTGTATGTACTTATTAAGCTATTTTTACTTTTAGTATAGGAGGTATGTGAATTAATGGATTTTTTACAGGGTGATGACATGTACTTAAGAAAATTACCAAACACGCATTATCTTTTGCAATATACAAATATATTAACACATCCCCAGCAATAATATTATTTAACAATTGAATTTCTCCTTCATCCTTCCCCGTAATTCAAATACTGTACGTACTAAATACAGTATTTTCATATTGAATTTTACGCATTTACGCTCATACATAATGTTTTTACTGTATATTACTGCATACAATTACCGTTTGGAGAAACTAAATTTCTGAACCTCTCTGTAGCGGACACCTCTCAATAACGGACAAAAATTCATGTCCCATTGGTGTCCGTTATTCAGAGGTTTCACTGTAATTGTTTTATTAATCTGCGCCTATGATTCTGTTGCTTGAATTTAGTCCGTTTTGTCTGAATTTTCCTTGGGGTCTCCTCTTGAATTTTGTTCTGCATTCGTAATAATCTGTTTGGTAATTCTAACAGAGGCTGTAAGAATAATAACAATTTCTTCAAGTTTCATCATAAATATTAGATGTTATTCTTCTTGTTCTGCTCGGAAAAATAACGAGGATACAGTTCTTTATCAGCAGTGTTATTCACATCTACTTTGGTAAAGATGAATGTGATTAAAAAAAATACCTGTGGGCAAATGGAAAATCGATTGACTCAGTTGCAAGAAAACCGTTTGACATTGTAACTGAAAAGAAAATCAAATAAACTTTAATTCGGTATAATATCAAATTACTTCAAATCAAGATTTTATTTACTTTTTCAGTAGTTCATCTCTAACATGCTAAAAGTCACAGTACGTGAAAGGTTTCACAGTTCACATCCTCAAGACATGTTTGCCCACATAATAAGTAAACAATGCAAGAGGATGCATAAGGCGACCCTTAAGAAAGAATGTTAGTGTTTTGCATCACAACTCTGTTTTCGGCATCACCTTATCAGCTAATCTGTCTTATATACATAATTCTATACTACCGTATATGCAATAGTATCATATAGGGCCTATACTTCTATTTTCATATTTATATTGTTAATGTAAATAGCAGCAATACAAAATTTCAATATTGAAATACTTGTATGTTTTTTGTAGTTTCAATCAAATCTAAAGGTCAGATAATTGGAGATAAGGGTCATCTTACGCATCCTTTTGCATTGTTTACTTAAGATATGGCCAAACATGTGAGGATGTGAGCTGTGGCACCTTTTATGTACTGTGAGCAGTAGTGGTTTTAGCGAGTAGTCCGGCTAGGCACGGGTCTACCCAAAAATTTGAAGAACATATAGACACTAAAAGACACAATAAAGAGTAAATATATTTTCCACTTTTTATATTAATGATAAATAATTATTCAATAAACAGCATCAACCACTAATGTAAAAGTAATTTCCTACTGTCATTAATCAATTAAATGTGCATATGAATCCATACGCGAGGGAGTGGGTCTACCCGAAATTAAAACCCTAAAGCCGCCCCTGCCTGCGAGCCTCAGCATGTTGGAAGTGAACTACTGGAAAACTGAATAAAATTTTGTTCTGAAATGACTCGATACTAGACCTAAGTAAGTTTGTTTTATCTTCGTTTCAGCTACAATGTCAAACAGCTTTCTTGCAACTGAGTCAATCAATATTCCATTTTTCTGCAGGTAGCTTTTTTTAATCACATTCATTTTTACTGAAATAGATGTGAATAACACTGTTAATAACAGAACTGTATCTAGCCATTTTTCCGGGAAGAACAAGTAGAATAACATCTAAAATTTATGATAAAACTTAAAGAAATAGTTAATCTTCTTACAGAATCTTGTTACAATTACTAAAGAAAAAATCTCTTGAAGAAATCACTTCCTGAACAGAATTCCTCCTTTCGAAAGATTAGGCAGAACGGGAATTCCCGTTCTGCATAAAGATAAGATCATTTAAAACATTTCTACAAAATGCTGGAGGGCTTTTAGGCAGAACGGGAAGACACCATTAATAATCCTGCTATTTTGTTTTTTTTTTAAAGATTTTGAATTCTTGTTTTTAAGCGCCAATACAATAAAACAACTTGCTTTCAACAAAATAAATTTTCAAGCAAAGCACGCAACGCAAGATTGAATGGAAATAAACCTTTACTCGGCTGTGATCATCACAACAACGTTCGATCAATCGATTGCCAACGATTTCATCTCGACGTCACATCAAGCATGAGAAAGTCAACGCTAATTGGCTCTGACTGAGGAAGGAAATCCAATGCAATCGCTTGTTGTATCAACGAATTTTAAAGTTTGAAAAAAAGCTAATTAAAAAGATGATAATAGTATACGACCTTAATGCAAGATTGCACCCCCCAGATTTTTTTAACACCCCCCTAAGTTCAAAATTATGGATAAATCACTGCTGCCATACATCCCATAAAAACGTGACAGTTCCGATCTTGGACCCGAATGTCCCGCGTCCCCGTAAATTTAGTCAGGACAGAATGTCCCGTATTTTAATCCCGTCCCATTTCTGCTCTCAATATCAGCTTATCGAAAAGTAAAAAATCAAAAATTTTGACATTGGCTGGGAACCTTGTTATTAGTGAATGAAGAATAAGCTGTGGCATGTACAAACTTGGAGCAAGTTATCTCTGATTTCATAGCCAACAAGCCAATAGATTCGCAACGCAAAGTTGCAGTTGTCTGTCATCAGTCAAGAGGATATGCATTCTTTGATAAAGTTCATAAGCTGAGCTTTTGTTGAATACATTATAAGTGAATTGTTCAATTTTGTTTCACCGAAAATGCCTAAATCGAAGTGCAAGTTTTCTTCGAATTCGCAGGAGAAGTAGTACCCTTTCTAAAAGCAACGAAGTTGAACTATTAAGTTCACTGCAAAATTTGCCATGCTGCTTTTTCCACTGCACATGGTGGAAACTCGAACACTCTTCAACATTAAAAAATAAGCACAAGGAAGATGAGTGACTTTTTTTCTCTTCTAAGACATTAGGTAAGGAGCTATATTTGAGGAGCTAGGGGCGCAGAATTGTGCTTTGGTCTAGTGGTTAGAAATCTGTAAATCCGGCCCTGACAATTACACACGACGCAAGGAGAAAACTCAGCTAATGTTTCAGCAGATTAATATGCGTTTGTATGTGTTTATCAAGGGACATAAGTTTAGTTTTAATAATAATGATAATAATAGAAATAATATATCTTTCTCTGAAGTGCTAGATTCTTTAGATATTTCTTCGTTGTTTCTCGATTGCTGTTTTTGCATATTTTCTTCATCAAAATTAACACTACTACTGTTTCTTTTTGTTCTAGCCACTTTCCTGAAACTTTTTTTTTTTTTTTGCTTGTACATCTTCCTCACTGAAATTAACACAATTGTCCTTTTTCCGCTTTAACCACTTTTGTGAAACGTATTCCGGCGTTTTGCAATTGCAAAGTAAGTTTCTATTTTGACACCCTGAACACGTATAACTCAAGCAAATCTGAACTGCTCTAATTGATCAAACATCGGAGATACTTGTGATATAGTCACACGCTGCGAGTCTTTACTATTATTTTTCACGATCTCCAGTTAACATTCTTCCTCAGATATTTTCATCTGAATAAAATAAAAAAAAAGGAAAATTTTTATTTTTACCTCTCATTTTTTGCCTTGTAGGCTAAGGAAACTACCTATTGAGCATTTGTTGAAATCAATTGACCAACGCTTTCTTTGATGTCAATTGCGGCAAGAAGTGACTGGTATCAAACCGAGGTTTCCTGTTGTAGTTAATCCTATTGGGAACGGCGGTGAATGATTCAAAATAGACGGTGATAGGTTACGTGTTTTGTTATTTTTATCGATGTCAGTGATTTCTTGGCCTTAGATGTCCATTCCTTCTTAACCCTTGAACTAAGGTAAAGATTTTTTTCAGAATCTCCTTTCATGATTAGAAAAGAACTGATTCTTTTCAGTATTGCCAGACTCAGTCTGCAAACTTTGACTTTGATTCAAAGAAGATATGTGAAAACTGTGACCATTGCCATGTCAAACAACGGGAAAATAATTTCAAGGTCACCACATGCCTATAGACTCACCTCACTCTCTTTCCCTTCTTCCTTTTGGACAGCAGGGATTCCTGAAGAACTCGATTTCTACACCCCCAAATTGCAAACATTTTTAAAAAATGAAGACGACATTGGTTAACACAGTTTGTGTAGGAACTGTTTAGTGACATATCATGTTTTCAAATAGAGTACATAAAAGGCAATTGTTATTTCTTCCGAGAAAAAAATTACAAACATCAAAGCACCAAATTATACTCATGTCGAAAATTATTGTCGCATGTCTATAAATACGTTGTTGTAAGAATATACTTTGATAATGAATTCGACCGATATTTCTTATAATCTTAGTATCTGTATAATCGGCAAAGACAAGTATGTGGCAAATTTCATGTCAAAAGAACAATAAATAAAAACAATAAAACGAAAATAAAACTTTCTTGTCCATTTAGCAACATTTTACTTTACTCATTCTAATTTCCGTATTTATAATTCTTTTCCTATGAAATTTACCACATATATACATTTCCCGATTACACACATAGTATCAGTTTTAAAAGTATCCTGCAAAATCATTATCAAATTATATTCTTACAAGAAGACTGTTATAGATATGCGATAATTACTTTGGACATAAGTGTACATTGTCGGAAATCTTTGGGGGGAGGCGGGACCCTGGGCCCACCCCTTCCCTACGCCATTGCACCCATGTAAATAAAGGCTAAACGCCCGAAGAATATTGTAGGTAGATTGTATCACTGATTTAAATAAAATGAGATTATTTGCATATTGTTTTCTCCTTGCATAAAGCATTTTTTTAAGACGTTATCTTGAGGTTTTAAGGCAATTTCTTTTTGGTAGTTGCATTGTAAATATCTTAACTCTGTACAATTAATTGCAGAGAACGAAAAGAGAACAGTAGCTGCAGCTGAGGGAACTTTCGCTTATCATACTGTTGTTCATAACCTGAGTTACAGTTCATTTGATTGTGTTAGAAAGTTAGGGGAGAGGGCATCGAAGGTGTCCCGTATTTTCATGCAAAACATTTGGCAGGCTTAGCCTGTCTAAGGAAAATTCGATTAGCTGAAAAAATCGCATTCAAACAAAAGATAATTGAAAGTGCCTACACTTTTGTCGCATCAGTAAGGGTAAATGTTCTTGTTATGGATCTGAATAAGCATGGCGGATGTTAGTAGCGTTTCAAATAGTATACGAAAATATGTGATGATTTCCGCTCTAGAGCAGTTAGTGATGAGATCTCTGGGTTTAAATCGTTGATTCCCTACGACAATCCAATAGAATTTATCAGAAGCACGTTAATTATTCTGTTCCTATCATTCCAAAGCAAGTGTCTATTGGCGAACGAGATGTAGGAATAAGTTTGGTAAGGAATTTTGATAGAACATGCTTTGCTATCTGTACGCTCACTCTTTGTGACTGAGTCTATGTTATCACTATTTTTAGTCCAACATACGATCGCATAGAAAGAAATTAAAGTGTGAGCTTTATTCAGGAAAAATTGATAGACCTGTTTTATATTTAAAATACTTCAAGTAGCTTTGGCATTGCTGCTCAAGGTTTGTAGCACTCTAAAAAATGCTTCTCTTTTAAAAACTTTATTATTTCTGGAGTAAACCAACATGGATAGGATCGTTTATTACACTGTATATTTCCTTTCAGGAACATCATTTTTACTCCAATACTCTAAGTTCTATTCTAATACTTTAAATACTACTCCAATATCAAGGAATACAGTTACAATTAACAACGCATTTTGTACAGCACAACATGCAAAATGGACCGATATGAACATCAGTAAACAAGATAGTAAAAGATACTTATTCAACATGAAATATGGCGCCGTATTCTTACTAAAAGAAACTAAGAGCATTGAAAAATCTATCAGTCTAAGCACACGGATTAGATAATAACAAAAAAAAAAAAAAAAAGATTACTACGAATAAAGGATAACAGTGACATGAATTTGCAATTCCCACCTGATAAAAAGATACCCTCAGGCAGTGGCGTATTTAGGGGGGCTTCCGGGCTTAAGCCCCCCCCGAAATCTTACTTACTATAGTAAAGTATATGAAATATCTTGCAGAATTTTCACATTTTCAGGCAAAGCCCTCCCCGAAAGTTAGCAAAGCCCCCCCCCCCGAAACAAAATCGTAAATACGCCACTGCCCTCAGGCTATGAAGAAGTATTTCGAACTTCTATTAAGTTAATCATAATACCTATTATTTAATATTATTTATTATTTCCTGCATCCATTTCATTTTGTTCTCCTTTTCTTATAATGTGTGTACATACCTGACACCAACTTATCTATTTATTTTCAATTAATTTACTCTGTAACAATTTACAGCTTATTTCAGGCAGATTTGGACTTACGTCCGTGCCATTTTGGTTGCAGCTTGTCCTGTGTCTAAAGAAGTTCAATATAATGTATTTCAATTTTCATCTTTATGACAAAGTTAGTGCAACAGTTGACTTGGCCTATGTGCTACATTTCTACACTGAAACTACATATAAGATTGAAGAGAAAGAAGAAAATAACTGCTTATGATAGTGGTATATTCTGAAAATAATAGCATAATATTGTAGATTATTATTTCCGTGAAGTATAATCTTAAAATAGTTATTCACATAAATAATTAAAAGGATTGAAATCAATAGAAGAATATGATTGGTAATTAAAGAACAATTTATTTCTATTTTCCCATAATACAACCTTCGTAAGACTAGGAAGTATGTAAGTATTTGTAATATTATTAAGTTCAATTTTACGAATATTTAGCTTAGTATCGAAAAACGTGTCTATAAGAACCAGATATGCTCATGTGACGAAAGTAAATAACGAAGAAAATTAATTGTAGACTTAAGGTGTACCTCCCAGATCAATAGGCAGCGTCCATTAAGAGGATGATTGTTTAAAAAAAACTGAATATAAGGTTGAAATAGTTACATTTACATATTTCACGAGTCGTCGTGCCGCGGGTAACCAGACATTCAATGGTAATGGATCAGATGAATGCGAATGACAAGGAAGCAGCAGAACATGTTGCGTTTATATATTCCAGTACAAGGGTTAAGTTTTGAGTTGCCCCTCCGTTTTTTATAACTGGAGCTCTGCCTAATTTCCAGAGAAAAATCCAGAGAGATTTTTCCAAGAGGACAACATGCTCTGCCTAACTTCTTGTTGGCAGCCCAGTTACTTGCTCTCTTGTGATTTCCTTCGCACAACATGGATAACGTCTTTTGAAGTGTACCCAGGTATACCACTTATCGTAGATACAACTCTTGAATTGGCTCTTTCGAGTCACCACAAGTCAATGACTTGAAAACGCAGGGCAAGAAAAGTAGGTTCGAGTGGAAAAGAGTAGAATAGTACGTAAGGCGACTCAACTAATTAAAGTAAATTGCAACAACCAAGTGTATAAGATACCGCAATAATATATAGCAAATGTTTCCAAAACAGGTTATATACAATAATTTATCAAATAAGTTAATAAAGAAATCAAGTTATATATATATATATATATATATATATATATATATATATATATATATATATATATATATATATATATATAGTAAACATTTTGGTCATTTGGTAATGTTACAGATATAACATTCCTTTGACTAATACATTTTCTTTCTTTCCTGCAGGTGTTCCAGTTCTTCCAGAAGACTTCAGGGTAACGAGTATCAAATGGACTCCGAACATCATCTCTCCGGTAAGTATGTTAGTTTCTAAGTTAGTATACTAAGTTAGTTAGGTTGATATTTCAATGGTAAATGTTTTGTTATGTAGGTGTGTCAGATTAGGTTAGCTAGGTAGGCCTATTTGAAGATAAGTATTCTGCAGATAGATTTATGCTAATTTAGGGCTTTTAGAATCACAAATGATTAAGTTATATGGAACTTCACACTTACCGGTACGAAGAACGATTGCGCAACACCAAAATGAAGACGTAATTAGTAACGTCAATAGAATAGTTAGGTAGTGGTAGTAATTATTGTGAGGTGAATCTTTACTGCAGTTACTTTACGTACAGGTAAAAATAACGATATATATCGAACACTACACGATATATATCGAACGAAACACTATATATATGGTGTTTCAAAACAAATACCCACAATGTTTGGGAGGTGATTCCTGACACCAATATGAAACAAAAAAAGTATAAACCAACCTGGGTGCACAAATGCTTCCTTTCGGAGTTATAGGTTGCCGAAAACATTAAAAAAAAAATGAATTTTAAAGATCCATAGCTTCAAAACTATGGGATCAACTGTAGTCGGGCCAAGACTTCACTTATCTAAGGTTCAGAATCCTGCGGTACTTCCGCAACAATTTTTATAGAGGTAGTTGGTGAGTACTTCAAATTATATGCCTGTAGGAAAACTTCCCCTATAAAAATTGTTGCGGAAGTACCGCGGGATTCTGAAACTTGGATATTTGGATAGGGCACATATTAGTTTCTAAGTGAGGTCTTGATCCGACTACGGTAGGTCCCATAGTTTTGGAGCTATAGACTTTTAAAGTTAAGTTTTTCATGTTTTCAGCAGCCTATAACTCCGAAAGAAAGCAATTGTGCACTCAGGTCGGTCTATACTTTTTGTCTTATCTTGGTGTCAGGAATCACCTTCCAAACGTTGTCGGTGTTGTTGAAACACCCTGTATTTATACCATCAGCATGATATTAAACAGATACTTTGACATTACTAGAATATGTATGAACTCATGCTTAGCATTAACTAAGCATTAATACGGAAGGACTTCGTTTATACATTTATTATTATTATTATTATTATTATTATTATTATTATTATTATTATTATTATTATTATTATTATTATTATTATTATTATTATTATTATTATGCACACACACTTCGAAGCAATATCTATATTATTCTCACAATAATCACGGCATGAATTGCAATTGCTCACCTCTAACTGACAACCAACTCTGATGCCAACATTCTAATATATACCTATAAAACTAAATTATACAGCACAGCCTTTCTTGCAATAGCTACGAAGCTATGTGCATTCCACACAGCATGTGTAATAGTTCATCAGAATTAGTAAATGTATGACAAGTTCTCTTTATGAATGTTGTAAGTAAAAAAACTTGAATCTTATTGTAGTGTATAGTTAATTAATTAGAAATATTGCTGTGCTGATCTTCAAATAAGCGAAAAATAGATAAATTCGATACTAAAATTTACATATTTTCAGTATAAAACAGTATAGTAAGACGACTGTCACATAGTTGAAAGAAGGTGAATCCTTCGCAGTTGGAAAACTGCTTAGAATTCATCGTATTATTCATATTTCACCGGACTAAGGTCTTCAATTTTCAAAATAAATGTAAGAAATACACCTTCGTTCTAAAGGATCGGTTAGGTGGGGGAACGGTCAGAATGGCAGGGGACATAATGGCAGGAATTAATGGCAGGAGGACAAAATGGCAGAGGACGAAATGGCAGGTGGACGAAATGGCAGGGGACAAAATGGCAGGCGGACGAAATGGCAGAGGACGAAATGGCAGAAAGTATAATTTGAATTCTCGGGTTTTAAACTATTTTGTTTCTTACTTGGTAAATGAAGATTTCAGCATAAATTTTCGATTTATTCACTATGTTCCAAATTCGAACTGCTAATAATATTTCAATTCTGAGAACTCTGATGTCGTAAGAATTAAGAGAGTGCCACCTAGATTTCCGCCGGAAGTTTGGAATTCTCATGAGGCAACTCTGTCTAACAATCCTCGCACAAATAACTTATGTGAGGGGTGGAATCTTAAGTTTTTCAATTTGGTTGGACACAACCACTCAACGGTATGGAAACTCATACAAAGCCTACAGAAAGAAAATTCCACCGTTTATTCTACCATTTCCTAGTCCGAAAGAGGACAATACCCCGTCAAGAAAACTAAAAAGGTTTATGTTGATCTGCAGGATAGACTGAGGAACCTATGTGTGGAATATTAGACAAACAAAAGATCTCTTGAGGAATTCTTGCGAGGAATTGCTCACAACTTGAAATTAACGACAATGTAAGTAGTTAGTCATTCTTATGATTGCAAATTGTTTTTGTAGTCTATTTTACGGTATATTTTATTATATAAAATTAACGACGGTGTTAATAATTAGCAATTATTTTCTTAAGACTGCAGAATGTTTTTATAGCATATTCTAGGATGTGTGTTATAGGATGTTCACGACACTGTAAGTAACTAGTCATTCTTACGACTGCAAAGTATATTTATGGTCTATATTTCGAGATATTTTATTATATAAAATTAAAGCCGATGAAATTATTAGTCATTCTACAACTGCAGAATGTTTTTATATTGTTCTAGTATATGTGTTATAAGATGTTAACGACCAGGTATCAGGCCGGTAGCCAGCCCAAAAATGTAGGGGGGACCCGGCTGAAGCTAGAGGGGCCCGATCCAACCATATTATAGTTCATCACCATCGTGAACATTTTAGGGGGGCTGCAAAAATTTAGGGGAGCCCGGCCCCTAGATCCCCCTGGATACGGGCCTGTGTGGTATGTAATTAGTTATTCATAAAACTGCAAAGTGTGTTTATAGTCTATATTATGATATATTTTGTTATATAAAATTAAGGACTATGGTTTAGTCATTCTTACGAGCGCAAAGGGTTTTAACTGCTACTGTCGAAATCGGTTTTTCAAAAACCAAAAACCGCTTTTGCGGTTTCGATGTTGGAAATCGCTTTTGCTGTTTCCGTTTTGAAAACCGCATGATTAAATTTGACATGATTGTAGCTTTCCGGAACAAACCCACAGAAAAATTGCCAAAAGTGAATATTTTTAATATTTTAGGGGTCTAAACGGGGATGAAGAGATTCCCATGTTATTTAAACGGACGTTTTCCTGGGATACAAAATCTTATCTTTTAGATAGTTGAAATAGAAAAAGAAATGATAGAATTATGGGTTTAAGAGATGCCAGGCCGTAGGCCGAGCAAAGACAGTGAAGGGGGGGGCGAAGCCCCCGGATGGGCAGATTCAGGAAATACGAAGAGCAAGTTCACGAAATTCATTGTTGATGCAAAGGTCGATAGACAAGTAATGCGAGGCCGTAGGCCGAGCAGACCTGGGAGTATGGAGGCGGAGCCCCCAGCTAGCCAAAGGCTAGCTTTGTTATCTAAAAATTAATGACGATGTTAGTAATTGGTCATTCTGACGACTGCAGTGTTTCTTTAGTCTGTTCTACGATATCCATTATTATTGAAATGAAATGAAATGAAATCTTTGAGTTTTACGTCCCACAGTTACGCCGGTTAGGCTAAAGGAGACGGTGATGATGAGTGATGAATGCAATGGTGGAATGAAGAAAGTGGGAGGAAACGGGAGAACCCCGAGAAAACCCACGCACACGGTGCGTTATTATTGAGAATTAAGAAAGATGTACGTAATTAGTCATTCTTACAACTACAAGCTGTTTTTATAATTTAAAGGATATGTTATAGGAAACTAGAAAAAAAAACTGTCATTCCTGTAACTGTAGGGGAATTTTGTAGGTCTGTTCTGTGATATGTATTAGTATTGAAGAATAAATAGTAACCATTCTTTCAGTTTTGTACTTAACTTGTTTGCTTTCAATCTATATTTTCTTGTAGTTAGAATTGTTATAAGACCAAAATATCAATTGGAAGATGGTTACAAAGAAATAAATTTAAGAAAAAAGTTAAGATTTTAAGTTAAGATATCTGATATTTACCCTCTTTTACGCTCTTGGTTGAATTTAGCTGTATTTATATGCTTTGGACATTCGAGGCAGAAATGACTAAATCGAGAACCGTTACATACTAACAAACACAACAGGTGAACCCTAAAAATACGAGCCCTAGGAGTATTAATTTTTGCCAAATTAACTTCCTGCCATTCTGTCCTTCTGCCATTTCGTCCTCCTGCCATTTCGTCCGCTGCCATTTTGTCCTCCTGCCTTTATTTCCTGCCATTATGTCCCCTGCCATTTTGTCCTCCTGCCATTCTGTCCTAAATTCGTTAGGTGATATGCTTTACAAAACCTTCGCAAGTAGTTTGCTAAGCTAATCTTATTGAATTGGCTTACAAAAGGTTTTACATTTAATAAAAATGTAAATATTTAGTTCTTTCAGAAGTCTTCTTAGGCTTCTAACTTTTTTGTGGTAATAGTATACAACAGTTCCTCATCGTGTTCCGTACTCGAGGATAGTTCTTACTCTTGCACCACGTACAGAAATGGTGGTATGTCATGTACAGCGGGGGACACTTCTAAATGGTACAGCCATATGGAGATTTACGGCTAAGGTGTACCATTTAGAAGTGTCCCCCGCTGTACAAGTGGTAATAGAACACATAAGAAACCCAGATCATGTTGTACTCACACTGGAATATGCAGTATGAGTACACCGTGATCTGCGTTTCTTATGTGTGCTATTACAACTTTTACATGAAATACCATCACGTTTGTACGTAATGCAACAGTAAGAACTATCCACGAGCACGAGACATGCAATATGCGTTCAAGCCCCCCCCCCCCTCACACACACATAGTGAATATAAAGTACAAGGGCACTACAGAGGCGCACATAAAGTGCACCGTACTCGAGGGTAGTTTTAACTCTTGCACCACGTACAGAAATTGTGGTATGTCATGTACAAGTTTCAGTCGATAAGTAAATGAAAGTCACTTTGTTACCCCATTTTCAAGTTCCTAGATCCTCAATGAATAATCCGTAAAAGACTGAACTTCGTGAGTCCTCGGGAAATGATGAGGAATTGTTGTATACTATATCCTTTTTTGTGTTTAAAATTAACTTTTAGTTAAATTATCTTTCTAGCTGTAGAAGAATTTTAGTTTGTGTATATTTTGTATAGTTTCTAATCGTAGTTTTCATTTTATTTACCGATTGAGCTTGTGCAAAGAAATTGTAGCATCTACTGCCCACATCAACAGAAAATACCAAGAATAGAAACAAATGAAGGACGAAAATATATTCGATAAATTACCTTTAACATTTTGTAAGTTATTTTTGAAAACAGATTATTCAAAATAAAGTAAAGAAAGTATTTCTTTAAAATCCATAGAAACTGTAGTGCGTGCCGAGTAGGAGTTGGCGCACTACAAACATAAAGGGGAGAACGCATTGGGCATTTGCCCGGCGGTCCAGTCCGTCCCTCATTTAAAACAAAGTATTAATGCTGTACCTTTTGTAATTCCTTTTGAATTTTATGGTGCTTTCAATTATCTTCATTCTGGTATATATGTTTAGATCATTTGCAAAAGTATGTATGCCCTACCAATGGGATTTAAAACTGTTTGAGTTACGTACATCATTAATAGTTGTAAGTCATAGAAAAAGTTTCAAGTTTAGCATTGTGTAATTCTTGACATTGTATCAACATTTTTCTATATAAAATCTTTATAAAACTTAGATTACTTACAATTATGCAAATACAAGGAAAAATGTCAATAATATCAGAGTAAAATCCAAACATTCTAGTTTTGTGGTAAAACTTTGATGACCTCTCCAAACATACACTCCGCGGTAAAAATTTCATTCGAGTTACAAAGTGTATACCGGGTGCTCTTACCAGTTCATAAGTTCCTTGCAGAGATAAGATAACTTTTGGTATAAAATTTTTACTGTTTGTGTTCCTAGATTATTTTTTGAAACAGTACATGTTAAGTTTTTAAAAATATTCGAGATATTCAAGATATTTTTATATCTCTTTATTACTAAACATGTAATTCTTCCAAACCACATGAATATTTTTGGTTTTAACTTTTGAAAAGTTTCTTTTATGGGATTTTTTTATTAAGGGGATTTATCGAACTTCGTGTGTTATACGGTATTGTCCTGCTGAAAAATGATTTCATTCAGGAATTGCAGAAATGGTATCATAACACACTTCAACATCTCAGCGCTTAAGGATGGAAGGTCTATGTCTCATTAGCGCGCATAAGGACGAGCGCATATTTTTTGCCACATTGTATCGATATTTATCTGTCTCATTTATCAAAGAAAAATGGCTGAACTGTATGAAATTAATTTTCAAACCTAGTTAATAGCTTCCGCAACCCGATTTGATAATGACACGTTGATAAAATGGGTAACATAAAGGGTTCAAAATTTCTGACAAAATAGGGTATAATAGCCCCTTCCTCCTTCTAGTTAGAAATGGCATGATAGAAAACAGTTCAAGATAAGTACTAAAACTATATTCCAAAATTCACTTCAAACGGTTGAGCCGTTTTCATGATATCTGATCACCAGTGGCGTATTTAGGGGGGAGGCTTCCGGGCTTAAGCCCCCCGAAATCTTACTTACTATAGTAAAGTATATTAAATATTTTGCAGAATTTTCACATTCTCAGGCAAAGCCCCCTCGAAAGTTAGCAAAGCCCCTCCCGAAACAAAATCGTAAATACGCCACTGCTGATCACTAACTAGATCACTTATTATTTTATTAATATGATACATTTTATACTTTTTCATGCGTCACCCTGTATAATTCTGTGATAAATGATTCAAATTATTAATTTTCAATGTATTTTTTAGCAGTGAAAACAACCACATTGTACGAACAATGAAAATGAAGAATGTTATTATTACACGTATTTGCCTAATGTGTATCGTATTTAATAATAATGGATCTTCAGCTGAAATGAAGAGTTACGAAGGATACCAAGTTATATCTGTGCATATTAAGACTGACCTTGATATACGACGGGCGAATTCATTTGGAGAAAATCTGTCTGAGACAATAGTAAGGAATACATTTTACAATTACTATTTCTTATTAAGATCCTGTTGCTTACACTTAATTCTTTTCAAGTGGGGATAGTACGTTTTTTGCTTTTGTAAATGTTAATTTGAAATAGTATTTTCTGCAAGAATGTTTATATACAAATGATGTTAATTAAATTACCGAATTGATGCTATAAAAGACTACAGAAACGGTTTACAATCTATTCGTGTTTATCCTTTTAAAAATACTTTCCTGTTGCATCTCTAGAAACAGTCCTAGAACATCCATTGTGGAATGCACCAGAGGTTCCTCGTCGCTGTAATCCTGGAATTCCTGGATAGTGTCAAATCATTTCCCTTTTAATTTAAGCTGAATTTCAGTGTAGAAAACAGGACAAGTCAATGGCAGGTAGATCAGGTAAGTAAGGGGATAGTGTACAACGGGGATAATTTTTTTAGCCAAGTAGTCAGACACCATTTCTGAAGTACAACACGAGTCATTATCATGTTGAAAATGTCATTATGCAAATGCCAAATTGTGTGGCCATTTATGACAAACAAAATCGTGTAATCGATAGCACTTTCACTTAGGATCAGACCTGTCTGGCCTTTTTTAAGTCTCGGCGATCCAGGTGACTTCGATTGTGACGACTTGAACTTGGTTTCCGCAGTTGTGCTAGTCGACCCATGATTCTGTGATGTTACTGGTAAGAAATGTTGGTTCGTTAACGTCTGTTTCTTCCATAACCCTATTGATAGTCGCAAGAGTGTCTTTCTAGTTCTGTGTGAGTCCTCGGCATAAATTTTGCCTATACACGCCACACCTCTAAGTTTTTGCATAAGATTTGGTGACGTGAGCCGATGAAAAAAAGTTTTCCTTGCAATTTAACAGACAGACATTCGACTATCGATCCCACTCATAAGTGCAATAATCTGAGCAAAATTTTCCTCATTCGGACTCACATACGGGATCATACTTCACAGTCATTTTTCCAGCTTGGAAAAATGCAACCTACTAAACGATCGTTGCGCAAGTTATTGATGCATCACCAAATGCTACTTGCAAATATTTCGTAAGTCTCTGTAGCTGTTTCTCTAAGTTCAAGACAAAAATTAACACTGATTTGACACTTCTTTAAATCACCCATTTCACAATCTCACACAAGACATCGTAATCACGCCTCCTGAACAGTGCCTGGTTTAAGTTGAGCAATAACGCTATGACGTCATTTTGAGATGTTACGACAAATAACTGTGGTAAGGATCCGAGCTACAACTAATGCCTTTTTTAAGAAAAAGAAAGCAACCTGGGGATTAAATGAACATCTCTTGTGTATTGCCCAGGTCTTTTACGTTGAGGTTCTCAACTTTCACTCATTCTTTCTTGAAGAGGTAATGGAAATTGAAGAACTCTAGAATATTAAGTGGGGCATATATATTATTAGACCACTCTAGTAAGCAACATTATAGAATCGAAATGTTACTTGTCTGAGGTGGTTATGTGTTAACAAACGGAACAATATAATTAACTTTTTCGTAAGATGTAAATATTGTATGATGTATTAGCCAGGCAGTTTCGGTTTGAAATAGGTTTGTTCGGAGCTGGATGAGAACTAATAGGGGAAACACTTCCCACACCAAACATGTTCATTTGCAATTGCCACCATTGCTGAAACAAAAGGTAAATATTCACACGAACTGTTATCACGACATATTTAGTAAATGCCAACTCTGTAAAAAATGGTTATAAGAACGAGCTGTGAGTCTACCATCCAGTGTTATAATGTAGCGTTGGACTGTCATACTCACATTATTGTGCTTTCATACATGTTTTACTACAATTATAATTATATCCATTGTAATAAATTTTTACATATAGATATGAAGGATGGAATAACCGGCTGGAAAGAGAAAATAAGATATAAAGAAGTTCTGAGAAGAATGAATAAAAAAGAAGAGTACTGAAGTTAATAGCAGAAATGAAATTGGTTTGAACACTGTCTAGGGATGAATTGTTTTATAAGAGATACTTCGAAAGGACTAGTTTCTGGAAGAAAAAATATGGAGAAGAAGGTGGTGTCAGTTCCTGGACGAAATAAAGATCGAAAATGCTGATTTCTTAAAGGCTGAGAATAGAAATGAAAGATTGGTTTGCTCTAAGGATCTGTCGATGTGGCAGAACACTGATGATGTTAGTAAGGTTATAGTCATGCTTATAGTAAAGTACGTAGGATTTGTTGTCTTCACCAAGCTACATAGTAACGCCCTTTCTTTGGGTAAAGAATTAAGATTATATATGCGTTATATTGATATTTTGACAACATATATATACGAATATAGTAAAGAATTTTTCCTAATTACAAATTTTGGTTGAAGGGATATATGGAACCTATTAGAAATGGCGAATGAAAATATTATTATTATTATTTCTAATAGTAGTAGTATTAGAAGAAGTAACAGGAAAAAATCCACAATTGCTAGGAAACAATAAAGTTTGCTCTTGATCAGTCACGTTTTATCTATATTAGGGATGTGCCTTATATATTTATCAGATGATTGCTAAACACATTACGTTCCCAGACAGTACGAATCAAGGTTGATACGGCTGACGTCATTTTGTAGACATGTTGGTATTTCACATATGAAGAAAGTCATTTTAACTCCAAGACCGAGAGAAATTAAATAATTTTCATGTTATTATACATCAAAAATATCAATATTGCAAATCATAAAACTTCCTTCATTAGCTTAGCGGGAGTGTAACCCAGGACTCCAAACTCGTGAAATCGGTGCTTAAGCAACTACTCTAACACAACCACTGCTGAGTAAGAGGAAAAAACACTCCCTGTGCAATTTATTTAGCAAATTCCACACTTTTACGATTCTAATGTTGTAATAATGAAGAACCACTCTGATTTCAGTAATGATAGAATAGTAAAGTGTTATGTACAAATATAGTCCAGAGAATTCAACTTTAAATTGAAAAATAAAAAGACATACAAACGCGCAAGGACATGAAACAGAAAATGGTCTGATTTCGTTACTCATAGTTTTATGTGGAGAGACTAATCTGCTAGGGATAAGACACATCATTTTTCGTAGTTTGTCATTTTTCACGGAAGAAAATAATTGCGTCACAGAGTTGCATAATGAAATAACACCTCAACAGCTACAACACTGTAAATTACCGCATTCTCATTTTCTAAATTTCCGGAATTACTTTGACCGTAGCATGCAAATGGTCATTTAAACATTAGTGGCAGTAAAGTATACTATAAAGGGAATTACCGTGTTTCTTTCAGAAACGATATTCCGGGGGGCACACTTGGTATGCCGGGGGGTACTGCTGATACTATTCTATTTATTATTATATTATAGACGTATTATTTTGATCTCCTCCGGGGGCACTGGAGACCCCCCAAAAAAACAGGTCTAGAAGAAACGCTGATTACAGTACTCACGGAATGCAACAAAATGGTGACCCGTAGAGTCGCAGTCAGTACCTGAGGATATAGTTTGGAGTATAAACAACACCACCTGTTGTAAATGAAGTGAAATATGACTCATTGGATCATAGTACGCGTTTCCAACCGTTGGCGGTCCACTTCACAAATTATATGTATCATTTTTGTTGCGTTGAAGCATTACTGGTGGGATCAGAAGTTTTGAAATTGCAACCTGATCGCAGAGGTTGAGGCTATACAACCCGTGTCAGACTGTGATTGTTGTGGTTTGCTGTTTTAGGTGGTGGTCGCTGCATTCGTTCTAGGATCCTTAGCAGCAGTACTCTTGGTCATTCTAGATAAATTTGCACCATCCAACACCGTATCCACAGTTTAGCTATTAGAAAATTCTATATAATAATATAATCACAATATAATATTTAGAGCCTTTTAAAATTCTCTCCTCTTCAATAGTTAAAGAAGAAAGATTCTCGTTTATTCTTGACTAAAGATAGAATTTGCAACAAAAATTCTTGTGTTTTGTGAATCCAACAATGTATCAATTACTTAAGTTAATAATTTAACACTCAAGTCTCCATGAGAAATTCTAATTACTGCCTGGAACCACTGCTTTGTTTTTGGTAACTCTGTAAGGAAAAGCCCATCTTTTCATTCATTTGTCTACTTTCGTGGGGCTACCCTCAACTCAGTTCTCCTTTTAATGTCCTCATTTCCAGAACAGAAAGAGCTATCGATAAGAATCCTTCAGATTTGTACTCAGAATTCTGAATTAGTAACTTGGATTCAGCAATCAGTTTTCAATACCCTTATCTGTGTGTCAGTGGCGTCGTCCAGCTATCAATTTCGTTATGATTGTCTCTGATTCCCGTTATCTCAAAGACAAATAGAACTATACACCAGTCATTTCCAATTGGCCAATATGTGACGTAGGAGCAGGCTTTTACGATTAGAGCCAGGACAGAAAGAACAGGTTAAGGAAAGAAAGGGAAAGAGCGAGATAAGTGGAATGGAATGCAAGAAGTGTGGGCAGTGTGCGATTAGTAATGAATCCACGTGTTGTGTACTTACAAAACCGTCTACTATGCCTTGTTTGCCTGACAACACTGTTCTCTAGCAACGCTTGATTTGCTGTCTTCTACTTGCTCTCTCTCTCTCTCTGTGACTTACTGAGAACACAAGCAACAAACCTGTGACGTCAAAGAGCATCTTATTGGAAGATGATTGTTATAGAGGAACGAGCTTCAGATTCAGAAACAGAACTCTCGATCTACCTGGTCGTTTGTCATTGCCATGATCTCTGTCATTCTCGCTGATAGAAATCGCCCTTTAGGAAAAGTATCCCACCATGGACCTCAAGAACGAAAAGTGATATTGACAGCAGAAAGGATTAATTTAGCTAACTTCAACTAGCAAATATTTCTTTTCCTTTTTTTCCTCCTGTGAGTATTGGCCTCCTGTGAGTTGCTAAGTGACCTTTAGTGAAATAGGGTAGGTGCTAATAATTTAACAATATGTACTGAAAAAATTTGTGATTGGTTAAATTTAAAATTAAAGATTTTCTAAAACATTGTTTTTACATGTTGATTTCCAAAATAAAAATTAAAAATTCCTTGAAAATCATTCAAGTTATCTTGTTTTTTAGGTGAGCTTTTGGAGATCAGCATCACCTATTCACGATGCTGTCATTCTGGTTCCTCCAAATAGCATGGAAGAAATGGCAGATGGTCTCAAACAAAACAATCTGACTGCTAGTAAACTAATTGATAATGTTCAAAGGTATACTATACGATATTATACAGTATATTCGAATATTTTCTTTGCTCCCTCGTGGCTAAACAGTTAGCGTACGCACCTTTGGCGTGGGAGACCCACGTTCGATTCCAGCAGGAGCTCATGTTGTTCGGATCCAACTTGAAGCTGTAGATCCACACTTCATATAGCCTCGCTGCTGACAGAGGCACTAAACTGAAAATCAAATTCGAATATTTACGTTAATAGAAACCATTAGGAAAACATGTGGATGAACGGGTAAGCGAGGTAAAAAGGTACCTCATTTGTCACTTTTAGATGATGCATCCTCTCTAGAAACCTTGTCTTTTGTTTGTGGACTGGGAAAACTTACGTTTATACGTTAGGTTAAATTATATAAATGTGTAAATGCCAAGGAATACTTTTCTCCACATTTTCACTGAATAGTTGTAATAATTGGAAAAACAATTTTCATTGTCGATAGAGCGTAAGGACGACGGAGCGCTTCAGACTTTATATTTCTTAATGCAAGAAACATCTAACACTCCAGATTAGGTATGGCCAGAAAACTTCGAAACCTGGTTACCTGGTTCCAAAAATAACCGGTTTAAACACAGTGAGAATCGGGTATCCGGTTCCAAAACCAAGAATTGTTACCCGAATCCAGAACTGAAAATAGGGTACATGGATCCAGAACTGAGAATCGGGTACCGATTCCAGAATCAAGTCGGGTATCCGGTTCCAGAATCGAGAGTCGGGTACCCTAATCCAGAACCGAGAATGAATACGTGGTTCCCCGAACCGAGAATCAAGTACCGCGAGTTCGGATTCGACAATTGGGTACCTGAAATCGTGGGCTTGATATCGCGAAAGGTGTTCACACTCCGAACAAGAAAAGAAATTTAAAATTGCACCTGTTAAACTAATAGTGCTTTTCTTTCGCTAAAATTGACATTCCAAAGCAAATGTAGAGATTAAATTTCTGTTCACAAAAAAAGATTAGGAGCTAATCATATGTATTGACTATGATTTTTGGTATACTGCTCTTGAAGTGGTGTGTGTATCATAATTTCTATGAGGAGAGGATATCCAATGAGGTTGGTAAGGCATTTATATTGCATCACTTTTCTCCCAGAAACTGTCATACAGCTTTCTTTTTCTTGTACAGTCTGTACGGAGCCCAATTGTTTCTCACACGAGCCATATCTTATTTATAGGATAAATTTAAAGTATTGACCCTGCTGGAGTGTTAAATCATTGAATGTAGGATACTGTATATTAGTTTCAAATATCCAAGATTCAAACTCATACTAAATGCCACTTTCGACTGAACCTGTGCTCAAGTAAAAAAATGCTATTCGCTTCTTCTAGTCTACTTAGCTTTCAAACTTAACATCGAGATTTTTATTTGAGCTACCATTTTTTGAGAAGTTTGAGAAATTTCTTTTGTCATGTGAATAATAGTAATAATAATACCAGAGATGACAATCAGATTATTAAGTTCAAACTGATTTAAACTAATGAAAGCCGGACACAAACATTTTTTAAAAGTATATCTTTGCACAAGTGTCAAGTTGGTCATGCTTAATGGAAAATCTACCTTATTATTAATGAAAAAAGTTTTTGTTTGTGTCAATTGTTTGCAATATCTTACAGGCACTCTAGTATTTTAAGTTGAAAACTTTACTGATCTACATATTTTTTTATTAGAACATGCATTAAAAAAAATACTACACGTTAGGAAACTTCAAATAGTATGCACTGACTCCCGTATGCAGCTTGAGCGGTGAAATGTGCACAAATTTCCTTACATTGCATTAATAAAATGTTACTTTTTAGGGATGCGACTTCCCTCATGAGCCGTCACTGCAGATTACTTTAAAGTAATGATTGCACCAAAATAATTGATAATGATTGTACTAATGTAAATTATAAAGATTGTTGTAGTAAAAAAAAAAAAAAAAAAAAAGCAGTAGTAAAGAAAGAGTTGAAAAGAATGTTATTTTTAAAACCAAACCGAGAAATACAGTGTATCCGTTAAGTCGCGCAACCCAAAATTTGATTTCGTATATATCTTTTGAACCAAGAACGATAAAGAACTGAGACTTCAAAACAAGTGTAAGCGTGTTCTATGTAGATATTTTCGAGTTTTGTGTAGTAACAAAAGAAAGTACCGAAAGTGATACAAAAAGAAGAAAATCAATATTCAGTTGCAGAGAGCTGATTTCCTGCGGGTGAATCTCTGTGTATATGTGCAGTATGCATCAACATTTAACCATGGTACGAAAATGTGACAAAGTTGATGCAGTGTTTCCATGTGAAAAAGGTTATTTAATCTAACTCCGTAAAATGAGTTTTTTTTTTTTTTTTGACAGAAACGCGGCCCATGCAAACACTGTTGTAAAATTACCGCAACAGGTATGTTTTAGGTTAATTAATGATAGCAATGAGAATGTTCACATAATTGCTAACCTGAAATTTTATGCAAAAATTGGCGATAAAACAATTACTCACCTACAGCTGACAACCCTGGAATCCTTGTAGAAAGAGAAGGGCGCTGGTGGCCACATCATCTCCAAAAATTTGTGGCCCTCCCGTTCTCCGAACTTAACATCACTTGACCTTTTCTTATCGGTTTACCTGAAAAAATATGGTGTACAAGAATAACCCCAGGGCCATTGAAGAACTGAAGACGAACATTGAAACAGAAATTCAATCAATCACCAGCAACATTTAAAAATATGTGAAGAAACATGGGGAAGCATGTAAATTTGTGTCTACGAGAACGCGGCAGCCACTTCGAGCATTTGCTGTAAAGGGCCCTTCTCTTTCAGCAAGGATTTCAGGATTGCCAGCTGTAGGCGAGTAATTTTTTTATCTCCAAATTTTGCATAAAAACTCAGGTTATCAATTATGTACAAATTCTCATTGCTTATCATTAATTAACCCAAAACACACGTGCTAAGTAATTTTACGACAACAGTGTTTGCAGGGGTCGCGTTTCTGTCAAAAAGATACCCATTTTACGGACTTACATTAAATAGC
The DNA here is from genome assembly GCF_964235325.1 of Thermobia domestica. Classification (NCBI taxonomy): domain Eukaryota; kingdom Metazoa; phylum Arthropoda; class Insecta; order Zygentoma; family Lepismatidae; genus Thermobia; species Thermobia domestica. The sequence goes on along the minus strand of NC_137460.1, from coordinate 40,422,587 downwards.
CTTTTTACATGGCACCACTGCATCAACTTTGTCACCTTTTCGCACCAATGGATAAATGTTGATGCATGCTGCACATGTACACAGAGATTCACCTGCAGGAAATCAGTTTTCTTCAACTGAATATTGATTTTCTTCATTTTGCACATTTTTTATTTTACACTTTCGGTACTTTCTTTCGTTAGTACACAAGAACGTCACAAATTTCAACATCGGTCATGATCTCGAATATATCTACATAGAACACGTTTACATTTGTTTCAAGTCTCAGGTCTTTATCGTTCTTGATTCAAAAGATATACGCAATCAAACTTTGGGTTGCGGAACTTTATGGACATACTGTATTTTGTGTTCTGAAAATGGGACTCCGATTAATCGGGACGTGTGGTGACCCAACCACAGAGGTAACTGAGAAGTCACGAAAATTACGTGCCTTCAAAAATTTCTCTGTAATTCAACTTATTTTGTTAGAAGTAATTGTAAACAAATATTTGTTTTGGTGTCGGCTTTTCAGCCAACAAATGTCAAACCGTAAGATATTCACTGGATTCCGTTGACAGTAAGTTGAAAACATACGGAACCACTGTAGAAACTACATGTAGACCTAATTCATGTAATTTAATACAAGTAAAATTTTCCACAAACCGTTTGTTACCGTTCGTAAGGGCAATAGTATTTTGCTATGATGAAAACTGTAATTCGGAATAGTGCTGTCAAAATCGGTTTTTGAAAAAAAAATGTTTTTGAAAAAGTGAAGTGTCACAAAACCGAAAAGCGTTTTTGCGGTTTCGGTTTTGAAAACAGCATTTGCGGTTTTCGGTTTTCAGAAAACCGGTTTTCTCAAAAACCGAAAACCGTAAATGTCACAAAAATTCAACAGCACTAATTCGGAAGCACTTAAAAAAAGAAGATATGAATGGTAAATTTCCCGTATGTTTTACTGAAAAACGAACTTTAAATCCATTGGAAGTATTAACAGTCTATAGAAGCATCATCGAGTTTTGCATCCAACAACATCAGCTGAGCCCGTATTTAATCTAGGGATGGCCAAAAATTTTCGGATCCGGATATCCCGGATCCAGTGAGATCCGGATCCGGATCCGGACCTAGATCCGGATCTCGGATCCGAATCTCAGATCCGGATCTCGGATCCGAACCTCAGATCCGGATCTCGGATCCGGATCCGAAATTCGGATCTCGGATCTGGGTCCGGATCTCGGATCTGGATCCGAAATTCGGATCTCGGATCTGGATCCGGAACTCGGATCTCGGATCTGGGTCCGGATCTCGGATCTGGATCCGAAAATCGGATCTCGGATCTGGATCCGAAATTCGGATCTCGGATCTGGGTCCGGATCTCGGATCTGGATCCGAATCTCAGATATTGATTCGTATCCAAACCTACATCTGAAATTGTGATGATAAAATTGAATATCTAAAATTCGTCAAAACTTTTTTCGGATTCACTAATATAGTAGGATGCTGTGCTTTTAAATGTTTCCATAACACGTTTGTGCTACCTTTGTTCTTTATGTTATTTTAACCTTGCAATATTTACTTTCTTATATAAACTTTCTTATTTTCTCATATACAAATGAAATATCTTTTAGATAAGACCCTTCTAATCGCAGGAATACTGGACAAAACAAACTCTTTATTAATAGTAGTTTCTGACTCACTAGAGTCCAACCATCAACAAATCTTTCACTTCGAAGGTACAACAAAAAATATAGACTGGTTGGCGTGGAACAACAGTAGATCTTTAAACATACACACGATAATTTCAGGAGAGCGATATGGTTGTGTAGTATTATTAGTATTAATAAAAGTGTTCGTTGTACGACTTTATTACCTGACTTATGGCTTGCCCTTCTGAGGTCAGGAGTTTGTTGAAGGAGTAAATATAAAAGAGATTTCTGTTATTTCTTCTTCACTTCAGGTTTCTTTAATCATACATTGCAGGACGTAACCAAAACATATCCATGCATCGTATCATTGAAACGTTTTGTGTTTTGTATATTAGTGTTCAAAAATATTTAACATATTCGCATTTGTTCATGTGATCTCAGGTTCAATTCTCGGTGGAACATACATGAGATAATTGAAAGCTGAAACAATATGAAAATAGTATTTAAAAGTCAGGAAATTAATATTAAAACTTTAGCTATCTATCGGGACTGTAAGGCTAAAGTTAAATTAACCCACACGTTTCGTGAAGATATATTAAGTCGTTATTGTTTATTTACTATAAGCTACCAGATACTTCCTCAGAGGCCACTTTACACTGTAATAATCAACAGATGAAAACATTGGGAAAGGAACGGAAGGAAGGTCTCCAGAGCCTTAGATCAAGGTACTAACCTAGCATTTGCCCAGTATAACTGAGGAACAACCCTGGAAAATCCTCAGTCAGGATAGCTGGTCTCCGAATTCGAACTCAGTATAATCCAATTGCGAAGCAAGAATCCTAACAAGTAGCCTGAGCTCACTCCGTATTATTATTATTATTATTATTTAATTAACGTAATGTTCTAAAATTAGTGCAAATTAAACCCTACTTTCTTTATTGCAGATGATATAGTTAATAAGCCTACATGAGATATCAGTCTCCCATTACATAGGCCTTGCTCAAGAAAGAATACCAGAACTGGAATTCAGGAAGCGGGGGTGAAGAGATTAATGAGGATGAGGAAACTATGTGCGATGCAAAAACTGAGAAATTATGACTTCATCACAGATATATTCACTTACATACGTCAATTAATATTTCTCTGATACAGGGCACTCTACTTTCTATAGTGGCAGGAAAATGGCCCGCTTTTGTAAACGAACACATTAAGCACGTGCATATAGGCACAATATCCGTGCAAAGAAACATAGGTAAAACTAGAAAAAAAATAGGGAAAGCGAGGGGAAAGTGATAAAACGCCATTCAGCTTTAAAAAAAAAGCTGAAAATAACTTGGAGCTACGAAAGACACGAGGCGAATTTTATTGAAATGATTGTTTTTCCTTAGTGATTAGTTGTGCTAACTATGAACATGAATTAAAAAGAAATCAAGTAGCTAGCTCTGAGTTTCGCAAACTGGTTGAAAAGAAAATATTGGATAAAATTTAATAATAAAGAAGGCGTTTATGATAATTAAAACAAATTAAATTCTTGGCACGACAGTCCTTTGGTTCCTACCATCGGGCTTACGTTCATTTGAAGTGGGATTTAAATGCAAGACATTTACAGTAAAAGGATCCACAGCCTAATGCCGCAGACCACTCGACTATGGCTGTCGGGTTTTCTCGGCTAATCTGTAGCACATTTACAGTAACTGATTATTTTAAAAGTTGCTCCTAAATACTGACAATCTAAGTTTTATGTATCAAATATTTCCTGTGATAATACCATACACTCTCCGACTTCTATAGACGAAAAGCTTTAGTTACCCACATTATCTAATACAGAAATAAGTTCTGATTCTCTAATAGCTGCTGATGGTGATAGTCAAGGTTCACCGAAGCATGATCCCAAACCCAAACTGAGATATTGATGTCACTGGAACGCCTGAAAAGTCATTGTGGGTAAGTGAAATGCCCACTTGTCAGGATGAAGGGCGATGGTGATGTGAAATGCAGGGCTGTCAGAGGTACTACTTATAATAATTGGATTTGTAATATTCTATGTTGCCGTAAACCCTCTTCAAGAAGATAACTGTTAACTTTAGCTTTGAAAATGTTACATAAAGAGTTTTATTGCTATCATTAGGTTGCATATAAATCTCTTTATTCCGGAATTATCGGATTTATTTTACCGCTTAACTTTCACATCTCTTCTGATTTACGAATATTTAAATCACGATTATCCCCTTAAGGTCAATTAGTGATATTTTAACTTATTTCGAACCAACTATGTATATGGCTAGTCTTGTTATATGGGAATAATTGAGACTAGAAGCAGTCTACAGGCTACGTTCAAAAGAATCTTGTCCGACCTCCTGATAAACCACGTCTTTCAGCAAGGTGAATTGTGGCAATCCGATACTAACATGAGGAAATCTTCCGGTCCAAGTAAAAGCTTCCATAAGAATCAGGACCCTAATCAGTGGTATGTGCCTTGCTAATTTTTCTCCAATGTGAAAGTACCTAACTTTATTGTTAAAAATGAAAAGGTTTTTATTTCAAACAAGTTGTCATTACAGTTTTCATATTTGAACACAACACTCATGAAAAGTCATGTTAAAGCGCGACTTACTCCTGAAAAAGAATATTTATCTGTTTTTAATTTCTCGTGTTCCTCAAACTACATGCGGAATTAGTGCAAGTGACTTCCGCTTTCATTACCTAGGTACAAACGCAATGGCGTATTTAGGGGAGAGGCTTCCGGGCTTAAGCCCCCCCCCCCCCGAAATCTTACTTTCCATAGTAAACTATATGAAATATCTTGCAGAATTTTCACATTTTCAGGCAAAGCCTCCCCCCGAAACAAAATCGTAAATACGCCACTGTACAAACGGCTACGATCTTGGTACTAGCACATGTTTCGGTTTCCAGATCCCAAATATTTATATTTCAGCCTGATTCTATGTATGAATCCGAAATTTCAAATCTAGATAAGAGGCACCAAAATTCTTAGTTTATTCTCGGTGTTCATATTGTGATTTACTAAATAATTATGAAATCTAATTGTAGGGTATACATTTGATATTTTGAGCAGACTGAGCAAGATAAATATACGTAAAAAGTAGTAAATACTTGTCTTAACTGTTTATGTTTTCTTAACTGTCAATGAAATAGGTGCATTGAGGAATTTTAAATATTCATCTCGGTCCTGCAACCGAGTGGAACTAGATTCGACATTCGAACTCTCATCCGGATCAATTTTTTTCTTAAGTAAGCCAAACATTTGATCTTTAGAGTAGAATGAAGGAAACAAATAGACTTGTCAATATTCGTCTTAATTTTCTGTTCTCTTCTTCACTGTCAGGACTTCGTGAAATTACTTTCGGCGAATTTTACATATTCAAGTTCATCATAATTTGGATGGGATGTGGGTTTGGATAAGAATCAAGATCCGAGATCCGAATCCAGATCCGAGATTCGAGATCTGGATCCAGATTCGAGATCCGAGATCCGAGATCCGGACCCAGATCCGAGATCCGGATCCAGATCCGAAATCCGAGATCCGGATCCAAAGGATCCGGACCCAATCAGATCCGGATCTTCGGATCCGGCCAGATCCGGATCCGGCCATCCCTAATTTAATCTTACCGTCGAAGATGGAGAAGTTCTGTCTTGGCTGTCTACTGAAGAAACTAGGAAGTCATGGCGAGTCAGTATTGTAATATTTTTCTAATTTTTTATCATATCGCCAGTGCTCGATATAGAAATTTTGACTTTCCGTTACATGTCGAACAACACTTTTCTACTATAACATCCGTTCATCATAATGATTGTTTAGATAATAATTACAACTCCCTTAAAAATGTTCAAACCTGTGTTTTATTGCATAAAAATCAATGTTCTTATTCTTGAGATACAGTGATTCACTGTTTATCAAATGTACCTAAAATCCTCTCTCTCTCTCTTTTTTTTTTCAAAAAAATGTTCAAATTGTATTCGGATAAGTAAGCTGCTTCAGTGCTTCTTAACCCTTAAGTACTCACACGGGGTGTTCACAGACCCCCAAGCAGGTAATTTTTGTGTTGCTAGCCAGAAGTCCTGATGAAAAAATATTAAAAAATGTCTCAAATCCAGTACAAAAAATCTAATTGCAGCAAGTACTTTATAAACATGTCTACAGTTATGCTACATTGTCTTAGTTATTACAAAAATATATTTTATTGTAAAAAAAAAAAAAAAAAAACAAATATCAATTTGGGGTCTACTGGACCCCCGCGCAAGTACTGGTATCACAAAAAAGGACACTAGTACTTACGGGTTAAGCAAACATAACTTCGTAGAGTAAGAGCATTTAACAATTGAAGTAGTTTATAATAATCAATTTATATAATTAACAAGTCATATTCTGACATTGTAAACGAAATCTATTTCAATATTAAAATTTATTGAATAATGTGAAACTAGACATCTGTATCTCATCATCTCAAGATACTTGTAATGTTTGATCATAATGAAAATGAGCCCTGAAGAAGGTAACTTTATCTTAGCCATTTTGAAATCTCAAATTAGGACACATGGTCGTTTTCAAACGAAGTATCGCTGTACTGACCGTAAACGTCACGCTAACATTCGACAATAGCAATGCAATATTCCACTGTCACTTATAAATTGTTTAGAATAGATAAATATGCACCTGGCTCATTTTTTTTAAAATCTGATCCGTTTTGTAAAATTAGCTTCCATCTTCTTTCTTTTAGATTAGTGGAAAAATCAGTGATGCCAGATGAAAAGGATGAAAAGATGGATTGGTATAATTATCATAGGTTTGACACGGTAAGTTAGTTACTACTCTTATGTAAACTAAACTGTAGATATGGCAGTTTAACTGATGGAGATAACAAGAGCATAGAATGCTTATAAATTCACTTACATTTTCATCAAAATGGTGAAGTAATTAGGAAGCTTCGCTCAGGGGTGGCTTTAGAATTTTAATTTTGGGTAGACTCACTCCCTCACTTATGGATACATATTGTAATGAAACCATGAACTAAGAATTTAAAAAATAATGACATACACTAAAGGTACTGTTCGGGAATTTTTCCAGTTGGTGGGGTAATGTAATGAAACCATGAACTACGAGTTAAAAAATCATCATTTTTATTCATAAAAATGGCAATTTGGTAGGTGAAAATGGAACGAAGTTTTTTGTAATATCTCAACTGTTGGATATGTGCATCACATTATTTTTAAAAATCACAAGGACAGTATTTGTAATCAAGAAATCGTTGGAAGCAAAATAGTCAAGAATCACCTGTAGTCAAATAACAATGCTTGTCAGTAGTAATTAACAATTCGGATAAAATCACGAAAAAGACGAAAGCAAACCTCAAGGTAAATTAAAGTTCAAAAGTACTTATTTTTACATCATTAGATAACAACAATATTTTTCAGAAAGTGTAATTAGGACTTTCCTAAGATTTTGTAAATTTTGATATTGGCTTTTGGCAAAGTAAAAAGGAAAAATAATTAAGGCAAACAAGGACAATAGTCCATATAAAATGACCAAGTTTGCAACTAAAAAAATCATTCCGGATTCTGCATTCTGGATCCTGCATCCAGCGTCGCAATGGAAAGATCTATACGAAATTACAAATACCGCAAGAGAGACCAAGGTAAAGTATGACTACAGAGAACTTTAACTGTCTATTTTGCATGTGACATGATATTAGGAGGTCTCTGAAAGTGATAGGCAGATTTAAATGTTTAAATATTTAGCTTATTTCTGTTATAATTGGCCTAGCATTGAGTGATTGATTTGGCAAAAATATTGCGACGCCGCCAACGGTTGTGCTCGGTGTGCAAACTCTGCCTGTTAGCTATTGTCCTCCATGTTACAATGTTAGTTTCTACTGAATGAGACTACATTAAACCATAGTTTGATTAAACCTGTTCCATTTCTCTTGACAAACTTACCAGAGACAAGTCCGTCGAATATGCGCGGCTATTGACGTTTTAAATTTCCTTTCAGCAACCAGGGCACACAAAAATCCATGGGTGATATATTAAGGTATTTCACAGGGACCATGTTTTCTAAGATCATGCTAATTTTTTATTGATATTCCACAAATCACTATGTCGTCCGGAAAGCAAATACTCAAATCATACAACCTCTTGCCTAGTAAAACTCTTTTTTCACTATAGTTCTAAGTAGATATTAGATAACATAGATTACAGGTACTATTTTTGTTGAAATTTTCTTCCAATTGTGTTAAAATCTATATTCTCTTCTATCCTGGCTCTTAAAGGTTAGCTCATATCTGAGCTTCTTCTAAGTCTTTGATCTTTCCATTTCATTCCAATCGGTTCATTCAAATGATGTCTGTTATACACTATGAGATAAGCCCTAGTAAATATCTTAGGATTTATCTGAAGAAAAATGTTAAAATAAACCTAGTACGAAATCTTACCCTTTTGTGCCATACACGTAACTACACTGCACATCCTACTGATGTTGATACCAGGCGATACATTGTTAAATTGCACAACTCAAAAAAAAAAAAAAAAAAAAAAAAACATACAAATCAGAAGATAAATTAGCAAAACATACCTCATCAGAACGTGTATCACTCTTCATTTTGTCGAGTATTTTTGCTCTTTCACCCACATACGGCTGGCGGGGTAAAACAAATTTGTTTCACTTTCTCTCACTTGATGTCGCTTAAATCGAAATCTTACGGATTTTCTTTCCGAAATAGAGCGTGTTCTAAACTAATCTCATAGTCTCGTTCAGGGCATATGAAATGACATGCGATCTGATACCATATACGTTGAGATTTTGACTCTAGGAAAAATCGTAAGAGACTTCCTAGGATCCATCTTATAGTGTATAGCGGGCCTAAGGTGTTTGACCCATTGTGTGATCTTAGCACTATCTAAGGGCGAATCCGAATATATCTTTTTTATTACTTCATTATCGTTTTTAAAGTAACCTTATATTTTAATGCAAAAATAGGCGTATCATGTTAATAAAAAACTGATTTGATATAAGGAATTCGAATATATATTCAATTTACAGATTAATGACTGGATCGAAAAAATGAGAGTAAGTTATCCGGATGTGTTCAGAGTAGATACAATTGGTAGTTCTACAGAAGGACGAGATATCAATGTATTGGTGATTTCAAAAAACCCAGTAGACGAAGAGACACCTGCTATTTGGATAGACGCTGGTAAACTTTTTACAGATAAGCTTCTTAGTTTTAACGTGTGTCTTTCTTTAATAAAATTGCTGTAGTCATAACATATTTGTAGTACTCTTGATTGGCAGTGCAAGCATGGAAACCTGAGATATGTGGTACTTTTATTGCATTAAGCAGCGACACATATAAAGTGAAGGTTTCTGTTATATGTTATACTTTGAATTCGATTCCCAGTGAGGTCACAAAATTTTCTTTGGTAACCCATTTAGTATGAAATAAGTGGAAAGCCACTTACATTAAAAGAGGGAGTGAATTATAATCTAGAAAATCAGGGAACTGATTAACTTTGCTGACTACACATTATTCAACTAAAACTAATCTGATAGGTTGTAGCATCCGTGGGCAGCTTCAAAGCCAAGGAATTTATTATCGATAATGTACATAGGTCTGAGAATTAAAAATAATAGTTGTGTAAAAGTTTCCCTATCTTCTTAAGTTCTCACTTTACCTTAGAGATAGCAAGAGAGCAGTTAAGAAGATAGGGAACATTTCAGCATATAGAAAAGGAGGTAAGAGACTATTTGATGTGATACGTATGAAGAAGAAGAGGAGAAGGAGGAGGTGATGGAAAGGGAAGGAACTATTTACAGAACCAACTATAGTGATTGAGACTGATTGTGACGGCTATTGTGTTGTGAAACGGGGGGGAAACTGAAATAACGTGTAAAGCAATACCAATAGGGTGTAAAGTTGCAAAGAGAAAGGAATGCCATTTACATACATGTGAAGAACACGGGACATAACATTAATTGGTTGGAAGTTGAAATTGGACCAAGAGCAAAGGAAGTTGATAAGAAAGTGGAAGGAGGCTAGATTTATTGAAAAAGAACAAGGCTGTGTCATGAATTGGAATGTAAGTCTTAAAATTGATGAGCAGTGATGTAAATTATTGAAGAAAAAACGTAGTTTGAAGCTTGTTTAGGTCAAGTGGTGTCTACCGGACCAGGGAAAGAAATGGATTTATGTTTGTAGTTCCTCATTTGTGATATCTAATTCTGATTGGATGAGAAATTTCTGATCAGCCAATCAGCGTTCAGAACCAGACTCAAGGATTTTGTTATATTAAGAGTCAACTCTCTATTGTGTTGTACTGTGTGTGATGAAGCCAAGAAGATTAGTTAGTTGGCGGAACTGTTACACAATTATTATTTTTCATTAAAACTTGGGTTGTTTAGAAATTTTTGTTTGTTTTTGTCAAGATACTATGTAGATAAAGCAAAGGTAACATGAACCAGATAGTTATACATTCTCAGAACAAAAAAAAATTGTTTCGATCTATGTACAACACATAACAATGTTTTTGAATTGAGGTCACGAATTATTTCTAAACAATTTTAACCTAAAATAAGCATAATGTAAAAGGAGTTTTATCACATACCACTTGGATAAAAGGCGAAATGCTTATAGTGGAGTTTGTTCAATAGTTGTGAGTAGTTAAAAACGAGAATTAAAATATTATAAAATATACCTCATGCTCGAGAATAAAAGTACAAGAAATATTTGCTGACCAAATAACAAGATAAAATAAAACAGATTTAAGCAGACTTTGTGAGATAGTTATAAGAAAGATCAAGATAGCTGCCAGGCGATAAGCACATGAGTTCAAAACTCTTACCTTTTTTCAATTTTAAACTTTTTATATAATTTTACTTTTAGACAGTTTGAAACAATCTTTAAGCTACTTGAAACAATTTAATACATGTCTGATGCCATTATCCCTCGTCATTTATTACATTTTGTATTACATTTATTACATTTTATATTCAGTCTATTGGCCTGGCTACTCTGGTTACAGTTTATACTGTAACTTTTGAATCAATTTTAATGTTGGAACAAATCTAGTGATAGAATCGACATGGCTTTGTAGCCGCTACTCTAGTGTTTAACACCCGATTTTTTACAGAAAGGAACAGGGATAATTATACAGTAGAATTGTTAGAAGATATTTGGGGTCCTGTGTGGACGTAGTCGAATAAGATTGTAATTCGGGAGGAACAAGATTAACTTGGATTGTATGGATAAAAGCGGAAGCCTAATGAATAGAGTGTTGGTCCAAGAAATATTCTAGCATAGTTTGTCTGTACAACACATTAAATCGACAGTCACAGACCTCGACATTCTGAAGTAAATTCTTGGCTAATAAATTTTAAATATCAATAATGTATACGTAAATTCGAAAAAATAATTCCTACTTACTTAATCTATTTATAGATGAGGCATTATAGACCACACCTCATGTATATTTATGAATAAAAAGTCATGAAAATTTGATGTTTCATTTTCAAACCTTAATCCCGTATTAATACTTAAGTAAACCTCTACACGTTAGGAAAGGATCTGTTATATCACCTGGTCTCGTGAAAAACCACACAGAGAAAAATCCGTTCTCCGGACAGCGGTATATTGTACAAATATACGGTATCCTCTTGCTTACTATAGAAATCAGTACGGAGCATACGTTATCCGTATGCTACATAGACACGGCATGTTGTTGCCTTTAGATGTTACATCATGCCGTTGCAGGATGTCTGACATCTAACAATTTTCCGTATATCACATGCATATACTTATGTTACCTTCGTCAGCTATATGTTATATACGTTCATTTGTATATAACATATACCTGACCGCCTCCATTGTTTCATACAGAAAGTACGTATAGATGGAACACTTATACAGAAAGTATTATAAAACACGCGTTTTCAGTTACACGTCTGCTGTACGTTAAGTCCAAAAACTACAGGAATTATGCATATAACCTATCTTTTTGAGTATGCCATCTACATTTTTTTTCTCAGTGCTTACTGACGATTTAGTATTCAAGCTGTCTGAAATCCAACTTCAGGTCAAATTTTTGCTAATTGAAGAAGCAAGTATTTCCCCTTAATTTATATTTCACTAATTTTGGGTACGCAAATTATCTTCTAAAGCTGACTTTACTCTCTTTTCTTGAAAATGGAATAAAACTCTGGTTTTACGTTCTATCGCTTATAATTTTTATACTAGAGGAAACCGATGAATAATGAGAGTGAACGACCATAGAAATTGGTGGGATGATAATGTGGGAAGGTATGGGAGAACCTTTGAGCAAACACATGAACACAATGTTGTCCACCACAAACTCATATGGTTAAGGATCAAACCAGGACCCCTGGCACCAGACTTGAGCGCTCTGTCATTGAGACACCGTGAACCTACTGTTTCTGTGGTTTTGAAACTAAATATTAAAACAGAATTTACTTTATAGGTTACGCACTATTTTTGATGGTAAATTTAATTTTTAATAGTAGACATTCAAAATAATAATATGAATATCAATATCAACAACATGCCTTAATGGCACTGTTATAGGAATAAAGGTGTAACGCGCCGCTATTCCGAATCTACATCACAGCGCATTACATATTTGGAAAGTGGTGATAAGGATTCCAGACCGCACCATGTGATATAAATTTAGAAAATTAAATGTTTGCGAATCGAAAAAATATATAAGATGAAAATGTCAGAAGTTATTAAAGGTGAGAAAATAAATATGAATAACTAGTTTTACGTTTGTTCGAGAGAGATTTCTCTTCTCTCTCCCCTTATTATTATAATCTGCCATTATTTTAGGATGACATGATTTAAAGTAAAATATGATTTTAATAGTCAAAGTCTTATGTTTCAAATTGAACTCTTCAGTATTTGATACGTTCTGTATTTCGAGTAATCAAACTTGTGGGATGAATTCACTATATAATATAAAACTTAACCACATGGTACATGGATAATTGACATCGCGGTATCGTAACAAAATTTGAGGTATCGTTTTGAAATATGGAATTTTGACATATCAAGTTATTTTAATGTTTTAAATACAAAATGAATGATTCTCTGGAAATAACTCGAAGAGCAGCTTTGCGCTTATCGTGATATGGAAACAGACATCAGTGGTTGTGGCGGAGGTTCAATGTATCTGCAAGAATAAATAAAGAATATATTATACATTAATATAGTAAGGAAAAAGTGCATAAAAGAGAAGTTAATTATACATGATATGAAAAAAGATATGAATGAAAATATTATATATATATATATATATATATATATATATATATATATATATATATATATATATATATATATATATATATATATATATATATATATATATGTATACACAGAAACATCTACATATAAAATACGAAACCTAACCTAAGTATTCAACTAACAAGTTAACCTAATAACGTAATAACGGTAAACAAAGAAACATATATACTACTTAGGAAATATAGTGTAGCGAATTTGTGTATGCAAGGAACATATTTTCGCTCACTAATCTGCTGTTGATGTAGATGGCGTCTCTCTTATGAACCTGGAAACAGTTCGTCCTTGTAGATCGATGAATGAGACTAGACGCGATGTCCGCTAGAATCACTTAGCGGACTTAGAATGTTATTTCCCATAGGATAGGTTGAATTTAGAGTTAGCGTTGCGAACCCGTCTGTTTTTCCATGAAAGATTAAGATGTTGGTCTGCTAGTTACGGGTGATAACACCCGAGACCGAAATAAATGAAACCAGGAGAGAAACTAGGAAAATCTTAAAGTTCGTTTCGTTACAATTTATTGCATACACGGTTTTACATGACATGGAAGTTATATAATGGAGACAAATAACACATTTCACATAACGCTATTCTTTCACAATTTGTCTGGACAATTTCATAAACGGATAGAGAGAATTAAATTAAGAAATCCACGTGCATGAAGTAAACATAAAGATTTCGATAAGATTTCAATATTGATCTCCAGTTTTACTTTCTAAGTCCTCAACATACAGATAGAATGCGTAAAAATTTGTCCCTCAGCACAAACTTTTGGTACAAACCGTCGATTAGCGTCAGCTCTAGTAAAGTTCCGTTCTGTGCTCTAAAGTAAATTTCTAGCAAAGTCATTGAATTGCGAGTTTTCGATATTCATTATTTTAGAGTATGGCAGTGCACATCAAGTTATTTATTTTTGTGAAAGACAATTCATGTGTTTTCTACATTTGCAGGATTCCATGGACACGAATGGATAACGCACGCAGTAGCAACATATATAGCTAATGAACTCGTACGAATTATCGAATATGGGAAAGATGGTTCGTCCCCAGTAGTAGAATATGCATGGTATATCTTACCAGTCGCAAACCCAGATGGTTATGTGTTTACATATACCAGCGTAAGTAACTGGGTAATGCCTCATTGTTATTCGCATATGACGAGCAAAACTATTCCAGGATGACACATATGCCAATCAATGGACTCATTGAGATGAATAAAATACGTGGGTCAGTCAGAAAGTTAGTTGCACTCCTTCGTAAATATTTTCGGTCAAAGACTATTTTGATGAAATTGTGTGGCAACACTGCAGACATGTAACTATCGTATGACTAGTGGCTTTCACGAGGCAAGTGGAGGTGTTCTGATAATCAATCGTAAACATGTTTCGACAGCTGCATGTAGCGTCCAAATTGAAAATGAATGCAGTGATTCGTTTCTTTTCTTTTCTTTTTTTTTTTTTGTGGGCGAAAAGGTGAAACTGCACTAAATTTATCGGCAATTGCATGAAGTATATGGTGGCAATGCAATGTCACGTCAAGCTGTCGCGAAGTGGTGCAACATATTTGAGAACAAACTTACAGGTATTGACGATGCTGACAGTTGAGGTGGGAAGTGGTGGATCACCCTCCTTATAGCCCAGATGTTTTACCGTATGACTTCCATGTGTTTGGTTTTCCATAAAAGACGAACTTGCAAATCGACGATATGACTCGGATGACGAGGTGAAAGCTGCAGCTCAAGAATGGTTATCGGACATTGGACGGGTTTTCTTTACAGAAAGCATAGACAAACTTGTACCACGCCTCGACAAATGCTTAAGTAACGGAGGTATTACGTTGAAAAGTAGATTGTGAATGGAAATTTACGATACAAATAGTTATTGTAAAATTTCTATCCTGTTTTATTATCTTAAGCAGTGCAACTAACGTTTTGACTGACCCTCGTAATATACATGAGTTGTAAATCCTCATGCGTAGTTCTCGAGAGAAACTATTTTCTGTAAAATAACCACGATGTTATTAAGATGAAACTGAATCGGAAATATATTTTCATTTAACTTTTCATTATGACAATCTTTGATTAACTCTTACTTTATTAACTGATTAACTCTTACTTAAATAAATAATCACAACGTACAGGTCTGTCGACTATACGGTAACGCACAAACACTTTTTTGAACCAAAAACTCACAAAAAAATTAGTGACATATTTCCAATTTGTGCTTCTTCGTCAAGGAAAGAGGCACAAAACGTGCACATAGCTTCCGCTTCTTGAAATTATTCGTTATTATTTTACGAACGTTCTCTTTATTCACTCCCCATGGGGTAGGCCTATATTATCATGAGACTTGTATTTCTGTCATTCAAAATGATATCCTAAACTTTATAAATCATTTCAGTAGTTGTGACAATCTTACTTAAACCTAGGCGCCCATCACCTTCCACAGACACTCTCACTGAATCTAGTTTCATTTAAAAACATGGCGAAGAGAGACACAATTCTCCCCTAAACATTATTCAACGTCTCAAGTGTTTCTGTTCGAAATTTGCCTCATTTTGCACAAAACTTAACATTCACTCTTGTTCAATTGTTGAAACAGTGATATCACAACATAGTTTATACAGGGTGTCACAAAAAAGATCGGGACGGTGGAATATCTCGAGAAATACACGTCGTACTATGAAATACAAAAACACGTGGCAAATATATTTTTAAATTCTATTTCAGGGTGGAACAATGAATTCACCTGGGTGCCCCCTCAGGGGGCAGAGGGAGGGCAACTTGAAAATTTTAAATGGGAACCCCCAGTTTTTATGCATATTTCTCGAGATATTCCACTGTCCCGACATTTCAGTTGCGTTGCTCGATAAAACAGATGTTGCGATTACAGAGCCATCTATCGAGCGAACAAACAAATATGTTGCTGATATTCTGAATCTGCACTACCAACTGGGGGGTCCCATTTAAACTTTTCAAGTTTCCCCCTTAGGGCATTGATTTGCACACAGTTAAATAGAAATCGAACAAATATTTGACAGGTATCTTGTTTTTTCATGCTCGAACATGTATTTCTCGAGATATTTTCCTGTCCCGATCTTTCTACTGCGTTACTCAATAAAATAGATTTTTCGCGATTACAGTGCCATCTGTCAAGAATACACAAAAATATTTCCAGTAAAAGTTACGTATTTTTGAATGTAGCATCTGAATTTGCTCTAACAACTGGGGGTCCCATTTAAACTTTTCAAGTTGCGTCCCTCTGTCCCCCTTAGGGGGCGCCAAGGAGCATTGATTTGCACACTGTTAAATATAAATCGAACAAATATTTGACACGTATCTTGTTTTTTCATGCTCGGGCATGTATTTCTCGAGGTATTTTCCTATCCCGATAAACTTTTCAAGTTGCCCCACTCTGGCCCCCTTAGGGGGCACTCGGTTGAATTCATTGTTCCACCCTGAAATAGAATTTAAAAATATATTTGCCACGGGTTTTTGTATTTCATGATACGACGTGTATTTCTCGAGATATTCCACCGTCCCGATCTTTTTGGGACACTCTGTATATACTTAGCCACATTGGTCAGCACATTGGCGTCTACTCCAGCTGAAAGTTACTGAACGTGTTCCCAAAGTAACGCGCAAGATTCCCCATTGTGAAAAACTTCCGTGCCGACACGAACTCTGCCTCAGAAAAAAAAAACAGTCTCATTTCGTAATTACCGCACTGTGTAATTATACGAGCAAGAATTAAAATAAGGGAAACAGGAAACGACAAAGTGTATCATTACACTATTCATAAACTTTTTAATTTTATTTTGAGACTATTGAGAAGAGACCAAGAAGGACGGATTTCGACTCAAGACAAGGCCAAAACCGTATACAATTTAATCTCTGTTCTCTTCTTTTCAGTATATTCTTAGTCTATGTATTGACAGTAATTAAGATACTGACTCATTTTTCTTATATTCTATGTAGGACAGACTGTGGAGTAAAACAAGATCGAAGATGCCAGGTGAGGATTGCTACGGAGTTGACATGAACAAAAACTGGGATGCTGATTTTGGAGGTGAACTTTGTCTTCTAAAATCTAACATAGGAATAATTTACTGGAAGTTTTCTCTTTAATTTAATATTAATATATACAGTATATATATTGATATTCTTTAGATTATATTTTTATTGTACTACGTTCTATTGGGTTTAATTATTTGTTATATTTGGGGTATAGCGTGAGAAGTTTCATGAATACCACATAGTCTAAATTTAAAAAAGTGTTTAATGAAATTTAAGTTAGGGTTAATAGTGTTTGTGTCTAAGCGAATGTCTGTGCACTGAGTGAAGCGTTAACGCAGACAGATTTCTCATCTCCACCTACCTTGTATGTTGCCTCCAAATCCAAAAAAATAGGTACATTGTCAGTTTCAATTCTGCCTAGCGTATACGTAAATTGGTTAAACTATGTCTACTAAAGATGGGAGTTAATCTATTACCAGTCTATTCAGTTTTGAGTACTATCTATTTACCTGCTAAGTACCTATCATCAGTTTGTATCGGCGGCGTTAAACTTAGATTATGAGCGTCATAATCATAACAAAATGTAGAATCTTTTGATGAACGACGTGAAGACGATGCACTTCGATCTCTGTTACTGAGTCACTGTCATCCTGAAATTTCCTAAGGTTATACCAGGATTTCCGCTGAAGTTTTTACCCTAAGAACCCCTAGTTGTGACGTAAAGGTACACTCATGTCCAAAATTATTGTCGCATGTCTATAAATATGTTGTTGTAGGAATATAATTTGATAACGAATTGGCTAGGTATTTCTTACAGTGTTAGTATGTGTATTATCGGCGAAGACATATATGTGGCAAATTTCATGTCAAAAGAGCAGTAAATAAGAATAATAAAACGAAAATAAAACTTTCTTGGCCATTTAGCAACATTTTGTTTTTACTCATTTTAATTTTCGTATTTATAATTCTTTTCCTATGAAATTTACCACAAATATACATTTCCCGATTATACACATAGTATCAGTATTAAAAGTACTCGGCAAAATCATTATCAAATTATATTCCTTCAATTGACAATCATTTTGGACATGAGTGTACATACGCCCAGATAAGATATCCGAAATTCAGGTTCCAGCATAAATCTCGGACTTTTGACAATGGCAAGAAATATGTCTGTCAAATTTTTATTACGATATCATTCATTATGTAAGCCACGCTATTATTAGCACACAGAGTACATTCATAGACACAATTATATAAGAATTCTTTACATTTTGCTCCAAATTCACAGTCGTACAACTATTTATAATTGTATTTATTTCTGTCTTTATTCACTCTTTCATACAATTATGACATCGGGACTAGAAATTGAATCTCTCTGAAATAAATCTGATAGGTGTACCACATTTGTTACAATAATTCTCCCCCTGAGTTATTTATATACCGGTCCTGTTAAATACTGTTTGGTTTCTAGATTGTTCGTGATTGTGATAACTGCTATAAAAGTAATATACGCTGCAAAAAAAATGTTTCTACGAAAGTACCACAACATTTAAAAGTCAATTTTGACGGAACTCAGAAATGAAAGAACGAGAACTTTCAGTTTTACTTTCCGCGTTTACTCTGTAGGCTGAAGGAGATAAATGGATAGTGAAAGTAAATGGTTATAAAACGAATTGACGGATTGAAAATCTGAGAGCAAAAGGGAAAACCCGAGAAAACCTTATGGACACGATATTGTCCACCACAAACCACCCTCGGCCATTTAACCAGAGATCCTTCGCACCAGTGATAAGCACTCTGACACTTTCTTTAAATCTTCCCTATCGGGGCACTTGTTGCCACGGTCTTCTTATCACTCTTATTCAATATTCTACTTAATCCAATACGACAGGGACATAAACACAGAACCTTCGAGAACAACTAAAAACGCCCATGGTTCTCAGAAGGACTCGAACCCTCAATTGGTTTTGCCTCACAATTGTCAGCCTAACATCTCAAGTCGCTCAACCACACTAAAGGGTGACCATGGCTCCTTGATAAAAGTCACAAATTAATGTGAATCTCCGTTAATAAGAGAGTTGTACCTTTACTTGTAATTTATATGTATTGTGATTTTATAAAAATATACAGACGGAGTATTAAAAGCTAGAACGAGAAATTTAATGGAAAAGAAGGCTAAAAGCCTGCCTTCTTTTCCTACTTATCTATTAGTACGATCTTGTTAGTGCAATGTTGCTAATGCCTTTTCTTCTTAGATCTCGTTGATTTTCTTTCTCAGTTTCTGCATATTTTCATGGCGTTCCAGATTTACGTTGTTGACTGTGATTTATGTAGTTATTTTTGAATGCTGAAATGCTACTAAATTACTACTATAGCTAGTAGAGTGCATCTTTCTTTAAATCTCGCATGTGCACTTGGGATTTTATTTAAAAAATTCAGGTCCTCAACTTGAAATATTTTTGTGTTTTTAAGTACGGTTATATATTCAAAGTATGAATAATTGGTTATATTTTAATATATTAATTTAAAACGTGAAATTTTATTTCTATTTAAGAGTCCTACCACCTCTAAACAAATCCTGAAATGATGTCACTGTGTTGTGTTATATTAACGTTGAGTGATCGTTGTGGTTCTTATGATACTACGTATAAAAAGATACCAAAAATCAAACAGCTAAAAAACGTATTGCCGCACAGATTTCAAATGTTGTTGTTAAATATCTGAGAGGCAGATATTTAACTTTTGTTTCTTGTTGTTTTCGACTAAAGTTGAAAGAAAGAATCATAGATAAATATTTTTTTTTTCTCAATCATTAAAGCTTGCTATTGCAGCAATGAGATTCACCTGAATGCAAAAACGATTTAAATCCCTCAACTGAAATGAATAACATTCCGAGTTCTTTGACTTGGGATGTAATTATATTCAGCTGAAAATATTTTTATTAAAAATAAAATTTTGAGTTGAATTATGTAACTTAGGTTGTAATATTATAAAGGGAATAGTCCTTGCAACATAGATAACGGCGAATAAGTGACTGAAAATATTATAAAAATGGACTTGGGATGCTTTTAATGATAGAACATGCAACGTCCTTCCGGCAGGACGTAACGTCCTAAAAGTCCAATCATGTTTATCTATAAGTTAGAGTACTTTGTGAACTTCAGCAAAGCAGAAAGTTCTTCTGGTGAAAAGAGTATGAATTCTAGTTGTAGCGGGAAAAAATCACTTTGGTACAACTAGCACGACGGCGGCTCTGTGCAAAAGTCCTTCCAAAAGAGCCTTCGGGAAGGACGCAGGTTTGTACGTTTTATCATTAATTCAGATCCTCAATTTAAGTTACATGATGTAGGCTTATCCTTGTACCCTGATTTCGAGAAGGATTATGATATAGGTGTTATTATTATTATTTTACAAGTTCAACTCATTCTTCGATCGACACTTTTGCAATAATCGTGAAGGTGAGCTGAAATTTTAATTTTAATATTTAATTAATTTTACAATGTGTAGATTCCCCAGAGTTAAATATCAAAGAAGAAAAGAAAGATATATATTACAAGTAAAGGGTCTATCGTTTTCTTTTATCATGACTTGTTTGCAAAAATCGTATGAAATAACTAACGATCTTACCACTAGTAAAAAGCGCCCATACTTGGATAAAATTCTAATTGCGCTTTTTATATTAATATTGAGAATGCTGAACCCAGTGGAACTGTTGTCAAACATATCTGCCCATGGAGTCACGAAAAAAAATTATCTCAAATTTGAAATATTTATATGAGATACAGGATATTTATATACAAGGAAAATAAGTGTACTAGATTTTTGCAGGTTTCAAAAAGATATATTTAAAACAAAACTTTTACATGGTTACATTAGGTTCATACTATTTCCCACGTAGTCACCATCCCTATCGTTGCACTTACTAAGACGAGGGATCAATTTTTATGCCTTGGTCAAAGAAGTCTACGCCACTTCTTTGCCCAATTCTTCACCTCCACCTTCACTTCCTCGTCAATTGAAACTTTTTTCTCCTCCATGTACACTCATGTCCAAAATATGTTGTTGTAGGAATACAATTTGATAACGAATTCGCCCGATGTTTCTTATAATGTTAGTATCTGTATAATCGGCAAGACATGTGTGTGACAAATTTCATCTCAAAAGTGCAGTAAATAAGAACAATAAAACGAAAATAAAACTTTCTTGTCCATTTAGCAACATTTTGTTTTACTCATTCTAATTTTCGTACTTATAATTCTTTTCCTATGAAATTTACCACAAATATACATTTCCCGATTATACACATAGTATCAGTATTAAAAGTACCCTGCAAAATTATTATCAAATTATATTCTTACAAGAAGACAGTTATAGATATGCGACAATCATTTTGGACATGAGTGTCCATCTTCAAGGAGGTAAACAGATGATAGTTTGAAGAAGCCAGGTCAGGGGAATGCGCGAATCAGTCAAAATCGACTGACTTCCACTCCTTTGCTCATCGTGCACTTCAGTACGACTGTTTTTAAATTCACGACACCATTTAAGCACACACGTACGATTCATAATTCCTTTGCCATAAGCTGATGTGATCTCGTTAAAAGCTTCAAACGAAGATTTTCCCCCTTCATAACGAAATAACGGATAACGCTGTGAATCTCGCATTTGGCGGCAGATCTTATCGACATCTTTCACGGGAGACGTTACTGTGGCCACAGTTTTGGTTGTACTAACGGGTGATTGGGCTCGTTGGAAAGGGTATGAGCTAAGCTACAACACGGCAGTGTGAACAACATAGCAATAACAAATTCTTTCTGCCCGCGAGGGCGTTAGTGTACTTATTTTGTGGACGTGTCTCGTATATTTTTCTAAAAGTTCCATGGAAGTGTATGTTTAAAAATAGTTCCGTTGAATGTAGCGTTTTCACATTAGTATAAAAAGTACAATTATAAATTATACAAGCGTGGACATTTTTACTACTGGGATAAATGGAACTTATAGCCACCAAATTTGAGGGAATTTTTCTCCTTACTCCATCGACAAACATGTTTAAAAGAAGTTCCATTGGATGCAGGATCTTTAAATAAATATTAAAATACAAGCGTCGGTATTTTTACCATAGGCATAAGCGTTACTTCAAAAAACTCAAATGTAAGGTAATTTTTCTCGTGAACCCATGAATGGATATATTTAAAAATAATTTCACTGAATTGAACATCCTGACACTAATATTAAAAGAGCAATCAGAAGTTTATCCAATCTTGGGCACTTTTAGTGTTAACTCTTCGGTTTGAATTTTTTCAACCCCTAAATGTTAGACAATCCTGATTCACACAAGAGTAGAAATGGTTGCATATCTAGAAAGGCATTAATCTTTTAGCTATCATTTGCCACTTAACGCTAAACAGCGAAGTAACTATTAGTGAAACGTATCTTATATTAGTTACCAATGGTTCCTTCGAAAAGTAGTCAGCCTAGGCAGGTGGCCAACTTACAGAAAATCAGTGTATTTTGAAGTAAAAATCAAAATAGATTACATTTCTACGTATTTCTACTTCAGTAACTAATTGTAATGAACGAATAACTGCCTTAATAATCAAATAATTGTTCACAAAATTATTGGAAGTTAATAATGCTAGGGTTATTTTTTTTTTTAAAGTAAAGGTCCGTTCGAGAATACCGTTTTAAATTTCAGGTTAACTTGAGAATGAGTGCATTCATCTGGTTTTCGGCATCCTTTGCGGACAATCAGACGCCATTTGCATTAACAGCATCAGTTTGTGTGCTTCTTAGTGTGAGGTTAAAGTGTTTAACAATACCGAGCTGCCTGCTGACTGTGAAATATAGTCGGTCATCCAATTTCTAACAGCAAGAAACAAAGCTGCTCCGAATATTCATCGCCAGAAATGTAAGATGTATAGTGACAGTGAAGTGCCGAAATGGGTCACATTGTTCAAAGTAGGTCAGAAAAACGTAACCAACATAAACCTCAAAATTTAATTAAATTATTTGTGTGGGAGGAATTCAATCATCCCTATCTGAAGATCTTCCTGGTTTAGGCACTAATGCAATTTTAAACGACCGTGAACAAATGACCATAATCGCAGACAGCAATGTTTTATTAGAGATGTATCCAAAAACTCATTATTTGCAACGTTAAATCTTTAAGTCGGAAAGAAAATTACTCGTATGTAGAAAAATAATGAATTGCATGTAAATTCAGAAAAGAAATGTTTCCTGAACAGTGTTTACTTGTTTAGTTCTTATTGAAACAGGGACTTAAAAAATAACCCTCGTTGATTGATCAAATAATGATTTCAATTATTGAAGCATTCCACCAAATAACGCTGTATGGTATATTTAGGAGTGTCCTAAGTTGCTAGTGGAATCATGTTGTGCAGGACATGACTGACGTATATATGTTGAAAGGCTTGTTCCTCCATAGCTCAAGATAAGGCACTAGTATGATGGTAAACATTAAGCGGAACAACGTATATATACAAACTTAACTACGTTTTTACATTTTCCTCGAATTTAGTGAAATGTGCCGTACAACGCTTTTATTATTAGATTGGATGATAAATTGTTCGAATGAAGTTAATAATTAGAATGATCATTAAAATAAACAACAAATAACTCAAATTATTATTGGGATAAACTAAAAGAAGTTCGAATAATTACACAGACACACACAAAAAATAAAAGTTCTGCGCACCGGACCCCAGGATATGGATTCGATGTATTTTGTCATACAGAACCAAAATTTTAAAACCCCAGGATGTGAATTCGATGTATTTAATTATACAGAACCAAAATTTCAAAACCCCAGGATGTGAATTCGATGTATTTTGTTATACAGAACCAAAATTTCAAAACCCCAGGATGTGAACTCGATGTATTTTGTTATACAGAACCAAACTTTCAAAACCCCAGGACGATTGACCGTACCAGTTTTGTTTTATGGGCGAAAAACTCGTGTCCTCCCTATCCAGAATTACTCAAGATTTTCGCCCGTAAATCAATTGTCCTGGGGTTTCGAAATTTGGATTCTGTGTAACAAAATAATCGATACTATATCCTGGGGTCTGGTGCACATAACTTTTGTTTTTGAATGTGTGACTGCGTCATTAGATGAAAGGAATCATAGAGTATTTATTAAATTAAACTATAAATTGTTCAAATAAATATTTTAGAGTAAAATAATAATTTTGGAATAACTACTGAAACAAACAAGAAATAGCTAGAATAGTCATAAGAATGAATGAACCAAAAATAGTTCTAATAATTATTAGGATAAATAAACATTTAATTGTTGGAATAATTAGAATAAAGAATATTTGAATAATAATACTAAAATTATTCAAATAATAATACTGTAAAAATTTTTACAGCGTTGCTTCATATATTACCATAGACACAAATAGCACAAATAGAAAGTGCTTAATTTGTATACCTCTTAATAAACACTAATAATAATTAACATATCTTTCCAAACATTATTCATTTTATTCATACGTAGAGAAAAAACATTGCTTTTATTTACAATAAGTCAAATTGGAATTGGCTCGTAACATTTATTTTTTTATCTTTTATTATTCTCAACATTTAGGAGATGGAACTAGCACGTACCCATGTTCGTATACCTTCGGTGGTTATGAACCCTGGTCAGAGCCAGAAACTAGAGCCATAATCAGCTACTTGCAGGACAATATTACTAATTTAATCTACTTTTTCAGTCTTTATGCGTATGGACAGAGAATTTTGTTTCCCCATACTAGGAACGAGAGTGAAATCTCCGATTATCCTCGCTTTGTAAGTATTGTATAACTTTCTAAAAAAATAACTTTTAGAGTTAAAAATGCTTATCGAGTATCCCATTCTTTAGCCCGACTTAAATTCCACCCTGAAAATATATCAATCTTGCTTAAATCGTAGAAAATTTATAGGAAAATTTGTATGTGCAGCTAGCCTATATGTAGAAAAAAGTTCACGTATCCTGTATGTTATTTTGTGGTAGCAAATAGATCCGTTATTGCTAGAGTTACGATTCAATTGTATTATACTGGTTACACACTACCTAGAATGGAATGGCCAATGACAAACGATGAAAAAGACGATTAACCAATCAAGGTGTCCAAATTAATTCCTAGGTGCCTCCAAAAAATGGCTGTCATGTCATTACTCGTATAGCTTCAATACTTCAATTTACTTTGGTAGACGCTGGAACTTGGAACTTCATTCCGAAGAGCGTGAAATATCGTAGGTTTATCCGATTTATTGTGGATTCACCCGAACCGATATATATACAGGGTGGATCATGTTAATGGGAAGCGTTTAAAATGGATTTGTGGAGCATGTTGAACACAACATTTATCACCAATTATGTGGGGAAAAATTGCTAAAGGACGTAAATTTTGCACTGTGTTCAGTGTTCGAAAATTATATTTCTTAGGCATCACCTTGATGAAATCATTCTTTGGCTCTAACAATCATGTTCAGCATAGCATGGTAGAGGGTTTAGTCAGAGATGGCTTCTATCTCCCTTCGGATGCTGCCCGTTAGTTCATTGCTGGTAGTGGGCTTTGTGGAGTACACCTTCTCTTTTAGATAACGCCACAGGAAATGGTTCGGTGGAGTTAGATAGGGGAATCTGAGTGGCCAATGGATATAACCAAACCTGGAGATGAAGAGTCCCGGAAAATGTCGTCGAAGGGTTGTCATCGATACTACTTCAGTATGACCAGTGACACCATCCTACTGCATCCATATGTCCCTTAGGCCAAGTCGTCTAATTTCGGAAATAAAAATGTTCGTAACATCGTGTTGTACCGCTCAGCGGTGACTGTGATGGTGTCATTATATTCGTTTTCAAAAAATAGAGACCTATTACACAGACATGACTTACTGTACACCACACAGTGACTTTGGCACTCTACAATGACGTTTCATATAACAGTGGCGAATTTTGTCTAGACCAGAATCGACCAGTTTTATTTATTGACATAATCACTGAGGTGGAAATGAGCTTCGTCGGACGTGATAAGGTGTTGCGCAAAGTCATTATCTTTGCTCATTAGCTAATCATAGAATGTGGTTCCTTAAACCTTATCTTTGTTGAAAATTTTCGCACTACATGTTGCTTGTATGGATGCAGCTGTAATTCCTTTTTAAGGATTTGCCACTCACTGGTACATAAAATATCCACTTGACGACACAATTGTAGAGTTAACTTCTTTGGACTTTCGTCCATGGCATTGGACACACGTTCTGTTTATTGCACTACGTCACGATTAAGATCTGCTAGGAGACCGTTAATTGTTCCCGTTTGCAATCTCACGATGATTAACAGCACGAGTATTACCTTTCGGGATGATGCTGCCTGTTTCTTAAAATGTTGTTTGAAACGCTGTCGTGCTATAATGATGGAGCTTCCAGTACTGAAGAACGCTCCACGACGTACGAAATTTCAACGGCTGTCCACCTTACGATGATTCCCTGCAACAATGAAAGAAACATGTATCAATAACTTTCCCCCTTCGCTTCCTGTTAAGCTATATGAAAAACATGCATGACTATTATTACTTGCAGTATTCAAAACATAAATATGTCAGATCAATATGACTCATACATATATAATCTTACTTACAGTAATCCAATCTTTGGTTTGAACATTGCTTTACACACATACCATCTGATTCACTATGTGGCACTCTGCCTTAGCGTGACACTCTATCATACGTTCTCTCTAAGTCGATTTAAACCATATGAAAGTCCTTCCGGTATTCTCTGTACTTTTCAATTAGTGCCAATATCGCATCCGTTGTCGATCGTCCTGACATGGAACCAAATTGTTTCTCTTACTTCGATCTATTGAACAATCTTGCTTCTATCACTGTTTTCCAAAGCTTCATTGCATGGCTGAAAAGTTTTATTCCTTTGTACTTGCCACATTCTTGCATTTCTTTGTTTTAAAAAACGGTACATTGTAGCTGTTTTTCCATTATTTTGGCATATTTCCTCTTTCCAATTTCCTATTAAAATGTCGAATAAACCACTGTACTTTTTTTTATCTAAACTTTTTCATGCTTCTATAGGGAGATTATCCAGTCTGAAGCGTTAGCACTTTTCATCTTTTTCATGGTATTTTGTACCTCTTCCACGGTCACAGTTCGAACCAGTTCCTGATTCGTAGATAGATTTTCGTAAGTTTCCCTAGGTTTTCTTCGATACCAGAATTTAGCACGATACTAGAATTAATCTAGAACTTTTCGTTCTGCATCATTGTGTTCCGCCAAATAATTCTAGGGAAATGCGTTCATGCTATAGACTAAAACAATTTTTAACACGGAGGCAAAGGTTTAATTTTAGGTCTCACCTGCAAAACTGACGTAAAGTTAGGCTGGATATCTACCTGAGTTGTATTTATATCATTCCCACACTCTATACAATGGTGATCCAAAATCAGAGGGGGTTTCTCAGAACTACGGTCTAAATATTTGGTTAAAACATTAGAAGCAATTATGTGGTAGGTTTCAAAAACTGACAATTTAAGGTCGAAAACTAGCTGCTCAAGTGGAAATTTGTGATGGATCCTAAGGGAACGAAAAGATCCAGAAAACGTTGTAATACAATATGGTGTGACGAAATTAGGAAGCAGTGTGGAGTAACGTGGAAACGAATTGCCGAAAATAGATACGTGTGAAAAAGAATTGGAGAGACCTTCATCCAGCAGTGGATCGACAAAGGTTGGGAATTATACATATATATATATATATATATATATATATATATATATATATATATATATATATATATATATATATATGTGTGTGTGTGTGTGTGTGTGCACGAATGCCCCCCCCCCCAGCCATATTGGCCAAGTTACACTTATGCTGACATGTATCTGTACCTCTGCAAATGAAATTATATTGTATTTTTTTCTTTAAGTTGACATTTTTAAAAGTATCAACTTCATTATACAATACCAGGACATCAATAACTAAATGTCTGTTTCTTTTTCCTCCACAGATGCAATTGTGTCAACGAGCTATAGCACTTATAATGAAAAAACACGATAAATTTTATACATGTGAATCTGTGAGAAATGAATGTAAGTATTCAGTAACATTTTTAAAAAATGGAGGAAGAAATAAATTAACCAGTGTTGGCTTTTAAGAGAAATTGTATTAGTAAAAATTTGAATTTCATCGCTAGAAGCCAAGGAAAGAAAGCTTCGCACAGCTTAATTTTATCACTCACTACAAGCTAAGAGACAAAAAGCTTCATACAGCTTAATTTTATCGCTACAACCTAAGAGAAGAAAGCTTTACACAGCTTAATTTTATCACTAATAGCTAAAAGGAGAAAGCTTTGCGCAGCTTAATTTTATCACTACAAGCTAAGACAAGAAAGCTTTACATAGCTGAATTTTATCACTATAAGCTAAGAGAAGAAAGCTTCATAGTGTTTAATTTTATCACTACACGCTAAGAGAAGAAAGCTTCATTCAGCTTAATTTTATCACTACAAGATAAGAGAAGAAAGCTTCATAATGCTTAATTTTATCACTACAAAGTAAGAAAAGAAAGTTTCATAATGCTTAATTTTATCACTACAAGCTAAGAGAAGAAAGTTTTACACTGCTTAATTTTCTCACTTTAAGCTAAGAGAAGAAAGCTTCACACAGCTTAATTTTATCACTACAAGCTAAAAGAAAGCTTCATACTGTTTAATTTTATCACTACAAAGTAAGAGAAAAAGAAAGCTTTACGCAGCTTAATTTTATCACTGTGAGCTAAGAGAAAAAAGCTTCATACAGCTTAATTTTGTCACTACAAGCTAAGAGAAGAAAGCTTTACACAGCTTAATTTTATCACTATAAGCTAAGAGAAGAAAGCTTCATAATGCTTAATTTTATCACTACAAGCTAAAAGAATAAATCTTTACACAGCTTAATTTTACCACTATAAGCTAAGAGAAGAAAGCTTCATATAGCTTAATTTTGTCACTAAAAGCTAAGAGAAGAAAGCTTCACACAACTTAATTTTATCGCTACAAGCTAAGAGAAGAAAGCTTCATTCAGCTTAATTTTATCACTACAAGCTAAGAGAAGAAAGCTTCATTCAGCTTAATTTTATCACTGTAAGCTAAGAGAAGAAAGCTTCATACTGCTTAATTTTATCACTACAAGCTAAGAGAAGAAAGCTTTACATAGCTTCACAGAGCTTTATAAAAGAAATAGCACATTAAGTAAGTTTTCTTTCCTTAGATTGTAGCGATAAATTTGAACTTCCCTCTAGAATCGACACTGTAATTAACTATATGTCTTCTATTTTCCTAGATTAAAACTACTCCGGGACTTGCTAAAGATACTTTATATCCTGCAATGACATTTTAAGTGCGCACAATATCGATTACCAGTAATATAGCAGAAAACCTAATCCGAAGTTTCGATTTGGTGACTTTTAAGATCTTAAATAGTAAGGCCAACAGTCAAAAACGATCATTTTTGAGAGCTCAATGCACATTAGACATACCTGGCTGTCGAAATTTATTTCAACCTAAGTACCGATCTAGTCACATCGGGTCTCGCTGTAAATGCAAATAATCACAGTTTTCAATCGCGTTTCATTTTCTTGTGTCTGTACTTATTGTATTTTTTATATGAAATCAACGACTGACAGTAAGTAAATTTCAACTATGTAAATAAAATGTAATAAAATTGGATTGTTTTAAAATTATTTAAACATTTACCATTTCTTTATTCTATCCTTTTCAATTTTAATCGCAAACATTAAAAATCTCAAACATTTTTTTCTTACTTTTTAAATCATTTTCCTTTACATAAAACAAAGGTAGCTAAACTCGCTTGCTCCATTTTGTTTTATCCAAATTTCTCTGGGGCGATATATAAATTTAATTTTAAGTGTGCATTGCAAGTTTCCTTTTTGTTTGATGTAAAATAAATAAATAAAATATCCAATAAAATGTAATAGTAAATTTATTTTGTCATTAATTTACCCAAAATTCAAAATCAGCGATCTAAAAAAAACCGTCAATATAGATTTAAAAAAAAATAAAATTGTTTTTAGCACAAGACTGTCATAGTGGATTCAATATTTCATATTTTCAAAAAGTGTGTGAAATTCGAAATCAGCGATCTCGGAGACTCTGGACACCAAATTTAATTGAAATCAAATTATTTTTCATTACGTCCACCATATTGGATCCATAATTTTGTTTTCCTTTGAGTTATTTTCAAAAAACGACATAAAAAGCGACATCAGCAATCTCTACACTGACAAGGGAACATCTTATATTGATAGTAGCGTTGCCCAATCAAACAATGTGCAATCGATAGAGGAGTGAAGAAAAGTGAGAAATTTAAAGTTTTACGGGCTGACACCCAGAAACACAGGAGATACAGAGGAAAGAAGGATCTAGAATCATGTGAAGATAGCAATGCAAAATATACTGACACAGAAAGAACTTAAAAATGATTAAAGTAATCAAAATGGCATTTGCACAACAACATAGTAAGCAAACATTGTACCCACAGACATGCTCAATAACATCATATGTAATGCAGTGTTGCCAACTGAGCACAAAATGAAGTTTTGTTAAATGGCACGGAACACATATTATAACATCTAGCAAATCTAATTATGAGTAGAGCCATACCTGTGAAGTCTTGATGTACAGTGTTGACAACGTTTGAAGATAGGCCTATATGAGTTCCTAGCCTCTATATGAATCTCGGATATAGAGGAGTACATACAGTGATACAATATTACGTGCAGCAGAAAAGTGAGCCTGCTAATCAATTGTCAATCCAAGAGCATGCATTATTTCAATTTTGTGTGTTGTGTTTGATACTGTTATGATTTTCAACCTGGGAAAACTGTTTCGATACTTTGCTGCGTGCCTTATTATCGTACTTCAGTGATTATATTCTTGTTTGTGGTCTCATATTTTGGTTTTAACTAGTTCGAATTGTGTACTGTCTGTACTCTTCTACATCCAGGCTCTATATAGGAATTCATATAGGCCTATCCTCAAACGTGGCAACATTGTATATCAAGACTTCACAGGCATGGTTCTACTCATAATTAGATTTGCTAGATGTTATAATATGTGTTCCGTGCCGTTTAACAAAACTTCATTTTGTGCTCAGTTGGCAACACTGCATTACATATGATGTTATTAAGCATGTCTGTAGGTACAATGTTTGCTTACTAGACTGTTGTGCAAATGCCATTTTTATTACTTTAATCGTTTTTAAGTTCTTTCTGTGTCAGCGTGTCTTTTGCATTGCTAACTTTACATGATTCTAGATCCTTCTTTCCTCTGTATCTCCTGTGTTTCTGGGTGTCGGCCCGTAAAATTTGGGATTTCTCACTTTTCTTCATTCCTCTATCGATTGCATATTGTTAGATTGAGCAATGCTACTATCAATAAAAGAAGTTCCCTTCTGAGTCTTGTAAAGACTAATATGTTTTCGACTTTTGATCACATTTTGGAAATTGGGACCACTATAGGGCGGTAGATCTGATCACAAAGTAGATAATAAGCTAAAATAAAGCTCACTCCTTAAATGACCCAATAACTTGGGTGGAGGTAAGGCTACATCTTCTCCGACTTCGGCATTTAAGTTGACGATTGTAGTCAGTACCGCACCTTTACTCCTTCCTCACTAGGTTGACTTAGATATTCATTTTGGAGATTCTGAGTGAACTACTGAGCCGCATTGCAACGAGGTAGAATAAGAAAATATTACTTCCTTACCGGGATGGATCAAACCAGACCACGCCTCCCGACTGCATCACCACAGTTTTAAGCAGATACTGCAGATGTAATGGAGACCAAGGTGTGAACCCGCTACCCACCACCGTCGCCTCTACAACAGCTTGCAGCTGCTTTGGCGGAAGAATGGTACAACATCCCTTTGATAGCCATACGTGACCTGTGTTTCTCCATTCCTCATTGACTGCAGGCCGTTCTGCGTGCAAACGGTGGTCCTACTCGTTATTAATAAAGGTAATGTGCAATTTTTCAGATGTTTCCATATTCTTGTCTAGTATGCTTATCTGAATGTAACCATTTATTATCCAGAGGATTTATACAAAATATTGACTCGTGCCTTCGAGCAGTAAAATGTTTCTGCTCTATTATTAGCATTCCAACTTGAAACATCCCGTTTTAGGTCACAAAAGTCAAAAATAAAATAATTTATAACAAACCGTTTTCTTTGGTTATGTTAGCTAAAAAAAAAAAAAATTTCAATTCAAGCATGCGCAACAAATTTTATCAAAAGATTCCAAATTCTTGTTAAGTGGCTAATCAAAATGAAAGACGACTCGACGTTATTAACTTACATTAAATGGAAAAAAAAAATAAATCTTACATATGCTTGACTCTATGAGCAGTATTCGAAATTATAAAATTGAGATTTGGTCGTGATTGTTTATTTGTGCCAATCAGTCAACAGTTACATTGTAATTAACAAGAGCAACAGAATAAAGTCTGTTAAATATTTGCCTACATCGCAGTGCATTCAAACAATTACGATATTATGTTATTACATTGGCTTAACTTCAACCTTGTATCGATTTTTCACATTTCCATATCTATACAATATATATATATATACTCAATTCGTGATCACTAAAAAAAAAAGATATAACAGTCCATATGCTCTAAGTATTCACTCAACGAAATGACATTATCATTATTGAAATTATTACTAAATAGACGTTCGCAATTTATAACCCTGTACATATCATTTGAATTAGGCAACAACATAAGCCTACACGACTGCTACTACATTATCATTGCACTCTAGCACAAGTAAGTAGCATGTATCAATCATACTTAATACATCTACAAAAAAAAAAAAAACTTCTACTATTAATGAAATGATATATTTACAAATGAGAAAAAAAAAACAAAATGCTCTACTTCTACTTCTCTACGCCAGGGTTTACGTAATATTTAAAGTTGAACGTCATTATCAACATTATTATCACTTTTAAGTTCACAATATCATGTCATTAATTCTCAAGAGCCATGGACACATAACATAATTCAGAATTGTGTTTAAGATCGACAAATTGAATAAATCTAAATACGTATTTACTTGTCAGTAACGTTGAACATCAGTTAACCACGTTGACTTTCGATGAGGCAAATATGTAAGAAATCCCGTAACGTGTGACTGGCACCATTAAACTGAATATATGCCCAAGACAGAGTCTTGCACGGAAGCATATTCGAACAGAATTTTAAATATATCTGAAATCTGCATAGATCAAGTATGCACTTTCATATCATGAAGCAACGATGGACGAAATCATTTCAAAATATAATTCCTTAACTTACATGAAACCCTAACCTACGCAATTTGAAATACATGAGAGGAAAAAAAATATATCGCGAAACAAAATAACAGGACATTATTCACGGTGAGCACATAAGTTCAATTTACATAACCTAAGCAAACGATCAAAACATGTATTTCCCGCAATATCGCAAGGCAGGATAATAGCACATTATTTAATCATCAGCACACAAGTTCAATCTAACTAACCTAACTAACCTAAACAAGCAATTGAAATATAAATTTTCCCGAAATATATCACAAGGCAGGATAATAGCACATTATTTAATCATCAGCACACAAGGTCAATCTAACTAACCTAAACAAGCAATTGAAATATAAATTTTCCCGAAATATATCACAAGGCAGGATAATAGCACATTATTTAATCATCAGCACACAAGTTCAATCTAACTAACCTAACTAACCTAAACAAGCAATTGAAATATAATTTTCCCGAAACACATCACAAGACCCCACAAAAGTACATTATCTGGCAGCAAGCACACAATCTGATTTCCTAACCTAACAGTCAAGATAAATGTATATTATCGGACACGTTAAATCTGAATTCTACCTAACCTAAACACATTATTTAATAAGGTACACATTAAAATAACATTTCAGGGCGGAGATATTACTTAATCTAACAATAAAGGAAAACCGTATCAATTCTCACATGGAAAATATTAATATCGAGCGGTGCGCTTAAAGTAAAGTTCACCAACAATTTTCGATGTTGATCACATATTCTTATAATATCATTCTATTGAGTGGCACGAGATGAGCTGTCTAAACGCGTAACGCCTTTTACTTTAATTACACATATTTATGTCAAAGCACTCCATTTGGTGAATTAGTGAGTCTGTTTATGCTCGGAACAAGAAGGAAATAAGATAAATTGGATAAAGATTACCAAATTGATGGGGTTCCTATAAGACAGTCCTCTCAGTCCTTGTCACCTGGATCCTTGGCTTCACAGGACAGAATAGGTTAACAAACCTATTTATTATACGTTGCAGTCAATCTCCCCGGATAGTGGTTCCACGTCCTATTGAATATGGGACTTGGTCCCAATTTCTGATGAGATGAACTCCAACAAACCTACTTCCTGCACATTACGCTATTACTCGTAATGGCGGAAGTCACTCGATGGCTTTTTGACCAAAACTTGTTTCCATAAATTTTTACTTCTGTCGGTTCCTTAGTGTTTCTTTTCCTCCCAAACTAAGTTAGGTTTTCCAATAAGTAATTTATAATAGATTAACGTCCAAAATTTACACTTTTGATTACAAAATTTCTATATTTAAGGAACCGACTTAAGCCATCACTCTTTCTATATTGTAAAACGGCGTTTCACTGCGCCCTCATCATCGCGTCACCAGACCTTAACAATAGCGATTTAATATTGCCTAGTCGACTACGAACAAACAACAAATTTATATTATTTCTGTTATTATACAAAACCCTAAATAAATAAGCAATCGTTTTACCTCTTAAATAATATCTCCCGAGTATTAGAATTACTCCTGTAATAAAGGTGTTACAATTCACTTAGTTAGTTCTTGCAGTTAGTTAATATCACTATGACAACCATCGTTTCCGCTCTGTAATGGTCATCGCCATCTTGGCGATGTTAGCTTTACGTGTATAGCGATTCGTAGGCCCTCTTGTGGCCGTAATCGGAATAATCGCTATGCTCTTAACAAAAGAATGACAAAAAGCAACAGCGGAAAATGACCTGATCAGTAAAATTGTCTTATGATCGAAGTTTCGGATTGATATTATTATGAGGTAAAGTAAATTAAGGCAAATTGAAGTAGAGTAAAATATAAATCAAATTTTCAATATATCTAGCTATAACCTAAATGGAATTATTACAGTAACGCGAAGACATTGTAGAAAGAAAATAATTCGAGATTTTGTGATAAACTATTGGTGTGTTTACGTGTGTTTTGCGAATAGCATATAAAACTAATAACCCTTTTGTACAAATTAACATCAAAACGAAACTTTGGAGGCACTCGGGTGCAGTATTAAAATACACGAACCAACTTTAACGCTGCATAAGCAACCGGTAAACATTTCAATAGGGTAAACATTACAATCCGGGAGCCAATTCAAATAGAATGTAACGACCATCAATCGGTCTGTTACATTTTTCCCGGCGGCTTTAGAAAAAAAAATTTTTTTTAACTACTTAAAACATCAACATTATATTTTTCTCTTTTTTTTATTTTTTTTTATTTTTATTTTTTTTAATTTTTTTTTTCAATTTTTTTTTTTTATATATATGACTACTTAAAGTCTTTTAACAACTCTTCTCTCTTCTCTGGAGAGCAATTGAACAATTTTACATTCGAAAGATTTTGAGTTGGCACTTCTCTCCCCTCCAAATCTTTTAAATAAACTGAGTTGTGACGCACTCGAGTCGCAACAAAAGGCCCTGTGAATACAGGCATATACTTATGTGTGATTCTCTTAAACGCATCCGATTGAAAATGGGTTCTGTAGCATCAGGTCTTGCACTGTGCTGACTGAACCTAACTTCAAAATTTTCGCTTCTTCCTCAGGAAGGCAATCTAAAATCAGATCCTTCAACTCCTGATCTGAAGGTGAAGTTACTATTGAATTATATCTTTCGACAATATGCCGCACAAACCCTAGCAAGGAAGAATGTTTCGATTTGTCATATCGTAGCGAGTAGAGGTGGCGCTTCTGTGCCCTCTCTAATCGCTCCGATATGTATTGCAGTTTGAAAAGCCGCAAAAAGTCAGGGAAAGATTTTATCTGCGAAGCAACACTATGATACCAGATCTTTGCAGATTTCTCTAAAACTCGTCCCACTATATACATCCTATCCCTATCCGTGAGAACATACATGTTCATTGTATGTAAAAGATCATTTAGGAAGATTTTTGCCATTCCCTGGGTCAGTTGCCCATCAAATTTTGGGAAATGATGCAATTCCTTCAGATAGGTTCCTGCACTCCTTTTATACGAAGGACTGTTGTCATCTTTTCTATATTCACAATCTAATTTAGGTATACCCTCGGTTTCATGATTATTAACAACAAGATCTAACGGAGGACACCGCTCAGTGTTCACAACGCGATTCTTTCTTTCTTTGTCTCATTTTCTTATGTTTGTGTGGGGGTTTATTCCTAATTTCTTCCACATCGGACGAGGAGGACATCTCAGTCATATTTATAATTTCTTTAAATCGACTTTCATCTAATTTTGGAACTGAAGGTTCCCTATCATCTTGATGACCTCGGTTACTAGCCGTCAAATTCTCTTCAAGAGGAAAGTTTTCATTATTTACATTTATATCACCCGACTCGAGTATTTTTTTTTTTTTCAAAGTATTGGTGTTCCGCTCACATCGTTCCCGATTTTGACGATATGCGTCCACCATGTCACGTTCTAACATCTTTATCATATTCACGGTATGTTCGTTTACATCCCGGAATTTCCTATAGTCATCAATTTGTCGCTCTTTGACACCTTTCAATTCAGTTTCAAATTTGGAAGTTATATTCCCGAATTGGGTTGTCAACACTGACACTTCTTTAGTAGTAGCTTCTAATTTACAATTCACATTTTCATTAAATTCACTAACATCTACAGTTACTTTATCTAAATCTAACCTAAGACTAGTCATATCCTGTTTTACATTATTTACTTCCATCATACAACTATCGCGTACATTTTCTACGGTTTGTCCTAAATTAGTTTTTGTCTCATCAATTTCCATTCTTAACTTAGATATTTCGGTTTTTAATTCCCCTTTTACTGACACAAAAGATTCTTTCAAGGACGAAATTTCACTACCCATCTTATTTAATTCAGTTTTCATTTCTAACTATAAATACTGGTATACTAGAGGAAGACTATCATTTTCCCGAAATCGCATTTTAAATGTACAATTACTAAGCACAGGTCGATCTTAACCGAACGAAAAGAATTTTTGAAAAGGTTTTCCAAATATTATAATTTAGAAAGTTCAGCTCGACTCCTGTGTTCAAGATACATTTTACTTATATTTCGATTCGCTGTACTTCCTCCTCCTTCCTTCAGACCAAAATACGTCAATAAACTTTTAAGGAAGACAGTACAACTCACTTCATCTCGAAACGAATTCGTTTTACATTCAAAATATTATTTCGAGGAGAGAAGTTCAGTCAAGCAATTATCGCTTTCATTTAATACCAATTGCTTAATCTGCTTTCCCGCATTACGACTATACTGGCACGTAAAGATAGAAACAAAATTCTGAATATTCGAAGTTAGTCCTAATAACCCCTTTTAAAAGAAAAATATCCTTTTCCGCGAGTTTAACCGTTTTTTTTTTATTTTTTTTTAAAGCTGAAATTATCATTCCCACTGACTAAACGAATTTTACTCAACTTGCCGTTCTTTTACACAATTTCAGTTCTTAGGTTCAATAAACCACTAAAAGAGAAGTTTCTAGATCAAGATTCTACATTCCCATTTTGTTATTAAATATCTATATAATCCTTTACTCCTACCTTATTCACAAAACATCATGAACACAGATTAAACTACTAGAAACACAACAAAAGAAAGAAAACAAAAGTCAGGATTATAAATTTAGTGGTAGGAGGAGCTAATACAGGCGGTGATATTCTAGCCTGTCTGATCCTACAAAGTGCTTCTAGCCACTTGCAACAGTGTTTTCCGATTAACGTATGTCTCCGCCCCTGGCTAGAACAATTCCCTATTAACCACCTAAACAGCTTTGATCTGTTTACATTAGCATCTGTGCTAGGTATCCCATTAGGGTTTCTTACATCTTTTCTCCCTTTTCGAAATCTATTCATCCTTTCGTCATCAATATCAAAAGAAGTATCAACATTGTCACTACTTAGCATATGAAGCTTTATAATTTTCACTCGACTACCATTCGCTATCCTATCATACTTCTTTCTTTCACAATAAGCATACCCGAAAGAGCTATCATTAGCCTTATCATGCATTATCTGGGGCTCACATAACAAATATTTAATGGCACATATCCTATACCTACTACTAAATACTAAATCTAAATCTAAATCTACGTCTACATCTACTTCATCATACTCCTCAGTCTCATTAGTTACATCATCATTAATAACATTTAAATGAGAACTAAGTTCAGGCGCTTCTAATGCAGCCATATCATTTTGTGAATTATTATTTATCTTATCTAAAACATCACAACAATTATCATTTGTTAATTGTAAATCTGTGCCTTCAACACTATCAGTTTCACATAACCCCATAGCTCTGATTCCTAGTTTAGTAGTAGCGAGTTCCGTTACTTCATCATTCTTAACCGTTGATACTGGTGACATTTCTGTTCGAAAAACTAACATATTAGACGATAATTCATTTTTCAGCACTTTCATCTCATATGAATATTCATGCTTAAGAGCTTTCACCTCAGAAATTACTTCACCGAATAACTCATCCAT
The DNA here is from genome assembly GCF_964235325.1 of Thermobia domestica. NCBI lineage: Eukaryota > Metazoa > Arthropoda > Insecta > Zygentoma > Lepismatidae > Thermobia > Thermobia domestica. The sequence goes on along the minus strand of NC_137460.1, from coordinate 40,383,766 downwards.
AGTACTAACTATGCGTTGTTGGCATGGAACACAAACCCAGCATGAATCTACTTTAATACTCTGTTCAACTCCGGGCTGTGATAGTTTCAAACAGTCAAAGTGAACTTCTTTGCTACAATTCGCACATGCCATCGTTTTCACATTACTTCGATCTAGGTTTTCTTTACAATAAACACAAACTTGAAATTCCTGATCGTCACTGACAGAATCACTTAACATCATCTATTTACATCATATTAATTGGGTCACGCCTTTAGCAACTCATCATCGCTATATCCACTCATTATTTAGCTTTCATCTCGCTTAGCACACAAAACAGAATACTTTATCAAGTAAACAAATATCCCGAAGCTGAAGTCACCAATTTATAACACATCAGCTTCACATATTAACACAAATTATCAAATAAACAAAAATCCTAAAGCTGAGGTCGCCAATTTGAAACATCCCGTTTTACGGTCACAAAAGTCAAAAATAAAATAATTTATAACAAACCGTTTTCTTTGGTTATGTTAGCTAAAAAAAAAATTTCAATTCAAGCATGCGCAACAAATTTTATCAAAAGATTCCAAATTCTTGTTAAGTGGCTAATCAAAATGAAAGACGACTCGACGTTATTAACTTACATTAAATGGAAAAAAAATAAATCTTACATATGCTTGACTCTATGAGCAGTATTCGAAATTATAAAATTGAGATTTGGTCGTGATTGTTTATTTGTGCCAATCAGTCAACAGTTACATTGTAATTAACAAGAGCAACAGAATAAAGTCTGTTAAATATTTGCCTACATCGCAGTGCATTCAAACAATTACGATATTATGTTATTACATTGGCTTAACTTCAACCTTGTATCGATTTTTCACATTTCCATATCTATACAATATATATATATATACTCAATTCGTGATCACTAAAAAAAAAAAGATATAACAGTCCATATGCTCTAAGTATTCACTCAACGAAATGACATTATCATTATTGAAATTATTACTAAATAGACGTTCGCAATTTATAACCCTGTACATATCATTTGAATTAGGCAACAACATAAGCCTACACGACTGCTACTACATTATCATTGCACTCTAGCACAAGTAAGTAGCATGTATCAATCATACTTAATACATCTACAAAAAAAAAAACTTCTACTATTAATGAAATGATATATTTACAAATGAGAAAAAAAAAACAAAATGCTCTACTTCTACTTCTCTACGCCAGGGTTTACGTAATATTTAAAGTTGAACGTCATTATCAACATTATTATCACTTTTAAGTTCACAATATCATGTCATTAATTCTCAAGAGCCATGGACACATAACATAATTCAGAATTGTGTTTAAGATCGACAAATTGAATAAATCTAAATACGTATTTACTTGTCAGTAACGTTGAACATCAGTTAACCACGTTGACTTTCGATGAGGCAAATATGTAAGAAATCCCGTAACGTGTGACTGGCACCATTAAACTGAATATATGCCCAAGACAGAGTCTTGCACGGAAGCATATTCGAACAGAATTTTAAATATATCTGAAATCTGCATAGATCAAGTATGCACTTTCATATCATGAAGCAACGATGGACGAAATCATTTCAAAATATAATTCCTTAACTTACATGAAACCCTAACCTACGCAATTTGAAATACATGAGAGGAAAAAAAAATATATCGCGAAACAAAATAACAGGACATTATTCACGGTGAGCACATAAGTTCAATTTACATAACCTAAGCAAACGATCAAAACATGTATTTCCCGCAATATCGCAAGGCAGGATAATAGCACATTATTTAATCATCAGCACACAAGTTCAATCTAACTAACCTAACTAACCTAAACAAGCAATTGAAATATAAATTTTCCCGAAATATATCACAAGGCAGGATAATAGCACATTATTTAATCATCAGCACACAAGGTCAATCTAACTAACCTAAACAAGCAATTGAAATATAAATTTTCCCGAAATATATCACAAGGCAGGATAATAGCACATTATTTAATCATCAGCACACAAGTTCAATCTAACTAACCTAACTAACCTAAACAAGCAATTGAAATATAATTTTCCCGAAACACATCACAAGACCCCACAAAAGTACATTATCTGGCAGCAAGCACACAATCTGATTTCCTAACCTAACAGTCAAGATAAATGTATATTATCGGACACGTTAAATCTGAATTCTACCTAACCTAAACACATTATTTAATAAGGTACACATTAAAATAACATTTCAGGGCGGAGATATTACTTAATCTAACAATAAAGGAAAACCGTATCAATTCTCACATGGAAAATATTAATATCGAGCGGTGCGCTTAAAGTAAAGTTCACCAACAATTTTCGATGTTGATCACATATTCTTATAATATCATTCTATTGAGTGGCACGAGATGAGCTGTCTAAACGCGTAACGCCTTTTACTTTAATTACACATATTTATGTCAAAGCACTCCATTTGGTGAATTAGTGAGTCTGTTTATGCTCGGAACAAGAAGGAAATAAGATAAATTGGATAAAGATTACCAAATTGATGGGGTTCCTATAAGACAGTCCTCTCAGTCCTTGTCACCTGGATCCTTGGCTTCACAGGACAGAATAGGTTAACAAACCTATTTATTATACGTTGCAGTCAATCTCCCCGGATAGTGGTTCCACGTCCTATTGAATATGGGACTTGGTCCCAATTTCTGATGAGATGAACTCCAACAAACCTACTTCCTGCACATTACGCTATTACTCGTAATGGCGGAAGTCACTCGATGGCTTTTTGACCAAAACTTGTTTCCATAAATTTTTACTTCTGTCGGTTCCTTAGTGTTTCTTTTCCTCCCAAACTAAGTTAGGTTTTCCAATAAGTAATTTATAATAGATTAACGTCCAAAATTTACACTTTTGATTACAAAATTTCTATATTTAAGGAACCGACTTAAGCCATCACTCTTTCTATATTGTAAAACGGCGTTTCACTGCGCCCTCATCATCGCGTCACCAGACCTTAACAATAGCGATTTAATATTGCCTAGTCGACTACGAACAAACAACAAATTTATATTATTTCTGTTATTATACAAAACCCTAAATAAATAAGCAATCGTTTTACCTCTTAAATAATATCTCCCGAGTATTAGAATTACTCCTGTAATAAAGGTGTTACAATTCACTTAGTTAGTTCTTGCAGTTAGTTAATATCACTATGACAACCATCGTTTCCGCTCTGTAATGGTCATCGCCATCTTGGCGATGTTAGCTTTACGTGTATAGCGATTCGTAGGCCCTCTTGTGGCCGTAATCGGAATAATCGCTATGCTCTTAACAAAAGAATGACAAAAAGCAACAGCGGAAAATGACCTGATCAGTAAAATTGTCTTATGATCGAAGTTTCGGATTGATATTATTATGAGGTAAAGTAAATTAAGGCAAATTGAAGTAGAGTAAAATATAAATCAAATTTTCAATATATCTAGCTATAACCTAAATGGAATTATTACAGTAACGCGAAGACATTGTAGAAAGAAAATAATTCGAGATTTTGTGATAAACTATTGGTGTGTTTACGTGTGTTTTGCGAATAGCATATAAAACTAATAACCCTTTTGTACAAATTAACATCAAAACGAAACTTTGGAGGCACTCGGGTGCAGTATTAAAATACACGAACCAACTTTAACGCTGCATAAGCAACCGGTAAACATTTCAATCCGGGAGCCAATTCAAATAGAATGTAACGACCATCAATCGGTCTGTTACAAACTTCTACTGTTTGAAAACTACAACGAAATTTCCAATTTAACTCTTGTAATCAATTTCATTATGCAATATTTTATCTTACATTGCACGTGATCTGTTACACTGTCGATCTCAATTAGAAATGGATTATGAACTTTGGCAAAGCGCACATTGCGTATTAAAAACTGTTGAAATCACTGTTCATTTTCAAGGAAAAGGCAATAATACTTTCTCATATTAATCAATAGGTTGAAAACCAAGGATGATGAACGTTTGCAAACAACCTTAATTAATTAAGGATGAAAATTGATAGTATTCTATATTTTGCCGATTTTTTCAATGACTTTGAACAGATAGGCAATACATGTTCTTTTATATTGCAGATGATTTGAGCGGAACGGCACTTAAATATGCATACGATGAGCTGGCGGTTAATTTTACATTTAAGTTCCTATTACGTGACCATGAAACTACAGGATATTTCTTACCACCGTCAGAGATTATACCGACTGCCGAAGAAATATTTAATGCAATTATAGCCATAACAACTACAAATGAAGCACAGCTCGAGAGTTTTCTTGATGAACCAAGGATGTTTAACGTTTGCAAGAACTGTACTTCCATGGCAAATCAGACTCAAGCGAAGTGTGTACGTGTAGCGTTGTGTGCATTCTTAAATATATTTATGTTATGTAAAGTATCTAGACGGTAAAGGAATGAATTTCATGTCGGTGACATTAAAACTAAAACTCTCTTTTATAAACAGTAAAGATTCTTAAGGGAACGAAGAAATAATTGTAACAATAATGGATTATATTTATGATAATTGTCTGATAGTTTCGCAGTAAAATAAAGTATTCATATACGTTCTATTTATGTGTTGTATCATATTTATTCCTTAAGATGTGTTCAGACATTTCTCAAATATTGAAGCGCTCAATTTCAAAAGATCCTAAGCCAAAAAACTAAGTTTTTCAGGATACGATATTTTGTGTGCGCTTCCATCATTCTATTTCCGTAAAAGAAAAATAATCTACGCAAAAGAAAATAATAATTGCGTACATTTCGTAAGATAACGGTGAAATTATCATCTGTAGCAAGAGTTTTTTAAGTGTTTGTAGGCATGAGTCAGAAAATAACTTCAGAGAATACAGTTGACTAAGGATATTTTGGAAAACAACGCCGTTTTCTTTTACCTAGTACTAATTTGATTTATGTAGTTTTGGCATGAAACCCTGTTCAATATAAGAAGATGCTGAAATGGAACTTAATAGAACCAATATTTCAAAATTGACAAAAATTGACTTAGGCTCTTTTGGAATTCACCCCTTCAAATAAAATATGCTGATATTTCTGTTTATGCTCTAAATTAGTATTTCGATCATTACCATTCGGAAAAGTGAGAATGCTTTATCTTTAATGTCAAAGTAGTACTTCGAGTTCAGATTTTCTTCAGAAGGCTCATGAGAATCTAAGAGAAAGAGTGATTAAACAGTTTATAAAGGTTGAAAACGTTATACTCCTATGTACTAGGTAATGCATTTCAGGATACAAATAAAACAAAAAATCTTTCTACTGGACTGTAGAAGACTTTATTTGACACATAGAATAACAAATAGCAATGCGTTGATTAGCAGTAAATTATAATCTTACGTGCAATAATTAACGATGTTCAATATATATACCATCTTCCCCCGTCCATGTAGGGATACACGCGAGACGAGACGAGAAATAGAAAAGTCTCGTCTCGTCTCGCAGCCTCAAATGTTGGTCACCTCTCGTCTCGTCTCGCAAATGTGAAGTATCGTTTCGCGTAAAATTTTGAGTCTCATCTCGCGTCTCGCGCGAGACTTTTTCGCATATATTCTAGGTCAAAATTTTGCAATGTGTTATTCTATGATTGTTAATGAATGATGATGTGATATTCTGTCCGAAGGTAGGTATTTGATCTAAAAGTCCCTTGGCCAGGTGAATCCATGGTGGTTTGCCATTGCTTTCCATGGGATGAATGTTCATAACATCCTAAGGAGACGGAACCTAGAGTTCAACATGGTATCCGAACTTGTGTCCCTCCGCTCCAAATTGAAAGAAAAGTTGTGCTGGAATTTGATTGCTGTATCATTAATTTTCGTCAAATTAATAGGATAATTTACAGCAAAACCAGCATAAATTGTTACTGGATCCAACATTGTTTTCCAGCTTAGAGGAATCCAGCAATATTTTCCAGTATGCCATGCGGGCACATTTTTGCCCCGAAAAAAAGTCGCCAATGTAATTAGGATATAAAGAATATAACGTTTCCGTATATGCTTTTCTGAACTCATTGAACCAAACCCGGATCCTTTTACTATATCTATATGTAAATTGCTTCGTCTTTATTTAAGGAATAACATTACTTGTGTCAATGGACTTGTGGATAACGCAATATGTTAACAATTGCGAGAATCCAAATATCCTGCAAATTATACTTGATACGAAAAAAGCTTTCTGGATCAATTTCCAGATCATACAGTTGAACTAACTGCAGTGTTGCCAGAATTCGCATTTTATCAGGACTAGCTCAGGAGAGTAATGCTCCCGGAAGTAGGAACGAAAAACACAGTTCTGATTGGTTGGCGTTATCCATTTTTTGCCACGTTGCACTCAAATAGCAGAAATCAAACGCTTGTTGCCGTTGGACTTGGTGGCCGAGTGGGCTAGCGCTATATGCTAGTAACAAAAATCTCTTTTGGCGTGAGTTCAAACCCGGCCCGAGGAAAATTTTTTTAATATTCTTTTTACACTTTTATAAATTTTAAAATTAAAATAATATGAAAATAATACTCAAAAAAGTGATTTACTTACTTTTGTGCAGATAAGTAGTACTCAAGGTCCGTCGACCCTACTGTTCCTTCCCTCTTTTAAGTTCGCGTCATAACTACCCTTCTTTGAAAACCAAAGATGCAGTAAAATTGTGACGTCACGGCGGGAGCAGAAACAGCTTTCGCCCAAGGTCATTGTCATTCACCCTTGCTTGTTTCTTTGATTTTTGCAGGAAAGTGAGTGATTCTTGCTTTCCTGTATTAAGAAAACATTAATTACTGTAGTGCTCGTGTTAGCCTATAAGCATGTCGGATTCTACACTAAGTACTTGTCGCAATTATAGTACTGGTTCCAAAGTTATTTACCATGTATTTCCCTCAGATTTTTTGGGGAAAGTTTGGCAAAAGAAATGCTATCGAAAAGACATCTTTAAAGTTGGAAACGCCAACGTCCTTCCCGAATCTTATGGACATAATTTAAAATGTGAGATTCTGAATATTCTACCCAAGAAAATGTTTGAACAATATGTGCCTTCACTAAACTTACCATTACCATACGGAACCGTGTTGATGTAAATAATGAAAGAATTAAATGTACGGAAGTTATGTGTTTAAAGAAAAAACAAATCAGACATTGGGGTGCAGACAGATGAAATAACTATTGTGACTGAAACAAAAAATAACTCTTTGTTTATGTTTTTTTCCGTTTGTTCTGTGGAGAGTAAGGGGCATAAACCAAAAAAAAAAAAAAAGCTCTCCTTTTTGCAAATATAATAAAGAATTAATTTCAAAGGCCAGTTCTAAAATATAATATTGTGATCGTTTCAATAAAGTGGTTAATAACAGGGTGATGATATATTACGAAAAAGTTTTACACTTGGCCAAGTAAATATGCTAATAAATGGCAAGAAAGAACTAAGATGGATTGATTAAGATATCATTCGTGCATTAACACAACACGCCTCATTGATAAATTATACAATCATCTGAGGTTACAAGTTCAAATCCCCGTACCCAATGTGTCAACATTTCGACGTTGTATGCAAAAATTACCGTTTTTTTCTAGTATTCTTACCCCAGTTTTGAAAATTTTGACTTAGCAAGGGCGCTGCTTAAAGAGTGTGGAAAAATTGTCAGTGCTTATATTTGATGAATTGAATGTTAATAGGCGCGTATGCTATGACCAAGAGGTTTATTTACTTTAGGACCACACAAAAATGTCCAGGTGGTAATGATTTGAGGCTTAATAGATATGTGGAAACAGCCAGTGCATTATGATTTCGATAAGACTATGAAAAGTAAAAAAATACTCTTCGAAATCATATCGAAAGTTGAAGTCTCAGGATTCAAGATAGTTGCGATCCTTTCGAAGTTCAATGGTGGCAATATGAGGCTACGTGGTCGTCTCGTTTCACCTTCTTCCAGGATAATGGAAGCAATAAAATAGTATGAAGTTATATTTCGAACATTTCACAAAAAACTGTGAATCGAAGAAAAAAAAGAAGAATGTGATTGGCCGACCGTTTTATGTCCTAAGAAAGACAATTCGATCTTGAAACTATTCGACACGGCTAAGACATACTTCAGAATTCGGGTTTTGAATAGAAAAACACAGGAACTCCGCAGGGGGTATGTTCTTTAACATAGTGGATGCAAAGCTATTCTTCAAGTGCTACTCAATGCTATAGTGAGTACATATTGTATCTGTATGTAATCTTTATTTTTATTGCATTTAAAAATTTGTTTTCCTTTGTAAATCGCTACGGCGTAACATAGGCTTAGCACACGATATTTGTCCCTGCTTCACCGCGGTGACGTCACACTACAGCTGGAGAAAGTTGCTACGCAGAAACAGCGAGTTATGAAGGGACCTGTAAAAGCGCGGAACAGTATGGTCGACGGACCTTGAGTAGTAGTAGTAGTAGGAACGGGTTAGAAGCCCCGCAGGGTTCGTTATGTTCCCCTTGTACTCCATGATATAGGGGTCGTTTTGTTCCCCTTGTACTCCACTTAAAACAACTGGCTAGGATAGCGCGTAAAACAGCTGGCTAGAGTAGCGCGCGAAAAACGTACTTCCGGGAGTGTTACTCTCCCGAGCGGGTCGTTATTTATTCCACACGCTGTTCTTTTAAATTAAAATATAGTGGAAATCCTCATTGTCAGTTATACAAAAAAGAATAGAGGCACCTGTATATATGCGCTTCTGTGAGCGTTAGAGCCTCCCCGGCACCGCTGAGCTTTGTGTTCCTCCGTTCGGGTTAGTCAAACTTGATTCAAGATATTTTTGATGAAGAAATGAAGGTAGAGTGGGAAAAACCAATGAGCTACATACTTTAGTACAAACAATTAGGCCGATATTTCCGATGTTATTTTACTGGTATCGAATATCACCTGAAATTGATTAACGGTGAGAAATTACAAGGTACGGCACGGAGCGATGCAGGCAAAAAATTAAGAAAAGTAGTAATACTTTAATGCAAGTTAAACTTCTATTGCATAATAGAAAATAGTAGATCAGTGAGTGCACATATCATTAAAAATGCCTCCTCATAATCTTGACAAGTACTTTGACTTTGTGCTCAAGCTTACGAAGGATGCCGGCAAGGTATGTTCTCTGCATAAAAAGGGAATGTAAAAACTGTAGCCTGTTTTAGGTGCAAGGGTAATCTAGCCAGGGAACCTATCTCACTTATTTTAACACTAAGGTGCAGATTTACTATAGGGATCTTTACAATCGTTTTTAAGGGTGTGAACGTACATTCCTCGGTGCAGATTTACTTTAGAAAGGCATCAGTGTACTTATGAGACAAAAACTTGTGCAACTGTACAGGTCAAGTTCAGGCACACCATTCGAAATAATAGATTAACTGCCGCAGATGGCGGCCCCGAAATGCAAAATGTGCGGAGAAATGAACAGAATCAGACTAAATGTGTTAATGAGAATGACAAACGTTAGAAAGGTTATTACTGTTGGGTGATTAATAAGGGAGAAAATGGAAATAAAATTGTTGTATTTCGGGGCTGCCATCTGCGGCAGTTAATCCGTTTTAGTTATTAATGAGTAGTGCAAAAACCACTAACCAACTCGGTCTAAGTTACCACTAGGGCAGGAGCCCAGCAGAGGGATCCGTGTTGGGAATGCATCAAGGACAGTGGGTGTAGAAATAATCATGGATAGCGCAAAACACTATAATGACCTAAAAAAAAAAAAAAAAAAACACTTACCTTGGATTATGTACTTTTAGGTTATTAATGGATGTTATAGGTAATATCCCGATATGTCTTCGTTGCTTACACATTGGTGTTATAATATAACATGACCCATTACTTACAAAAATTTTACAAATATATGAATGTGCTAACTTTCTGACATTTGTATGCTTGCGCGTGATGAATTAGCATACTGCCTTCAGGTACTTCATCTCATTTTGTATACTGTGGTTAATGGCCAACTTATCGACGAATACGTGTTTAACAGATTAAACTTTGATTAATGTATTTGTAATTATGTAGATACACCTCACAGATAAGAACAGAACGTAGCCTACTTGATTATTTAAACACTGGTGTCTTAGAATATTATTAAAAGTATTTTCTGTAAATTCTATAAATATCTTTAACCGTACAGTAAATCGATATAAAAAATAAATTGTAATTGACTCATAAACAGACTCATAAATGAACATGTCGCGATTATAAATGAAAATAGTGATCAATGAAGGCCTAGGGCTGCATGTCTTCGCAGAAGGACAGGCCGCTGGTTAAATCAGTTCTTGATGAGAATGCAACGTCAGAGATCCAAGTTACTCGTGCAGCAGTACGCGGGTAATAAATATCGATAAATGTTGTTCACAAATGATAATTTTTTTGCAGTTGAAGGACATCTCAACAGACAGAATGTTAGGGTGTATGCTACACCCAGTGCTGCAGCATGTGAATATTCATATTCATATTCATATTCATATCATCTTTATTGCAGAAACTTCAGAGGACATCTAAAGCATGAATAAGTTCCCCGCGTCCAGCGAGGCCCTGTATCACTGTTAGTTTGGCTGGATATGTTGTCTCTGGGTCCCACTGACGTCCATTTTTGTCAGAAAGGTGTGAAAACGGGGGTCAAAGTGTACCAGGAGGACATTCTCGACAAGGTGGTGAAACCCCTTGGTACTACTAAGTTCAAAAATAACCCTTGGATATTCCAACAGGACTTAGCAGCAGATCACGAGGCAAAGACTACGCAGGATTGCTTTCGTCGCAAAAAATTGTGTTCATCATCGCCGAAGAATGGTTCTCGCTCAGTCCAGGCTTAAATCCTCGTGGGAGCTCGGTGGCTCAGTGGTAGAGCGCTTACCTCCGGTGCGTGAAGTTGCTGGCTCTATCCCCGGCCAAGTAAGTTCGTATTGGACAACATCGTGTCTGTGGGGTTTTCTCGGGGTATTCCCGTTTTCTCCCACTTTTCATTCCACCAATTCTTCCGTCATCATTTACTTGCTGTAATCATCGTCTCCTTTAGTTGAGAGGGCAAAGTCATGGGTCATTAAACTGAAATATTTCATTTAAATCCTCGTGACTACAAGGTCGGTCCTATTTGGAAGAGAAGGTGTGTGCTTGAAGTCTGCTAGTGAAATCAGTGGCTGATGTAGACATGAATGTGGTGCATTCTTCCGTTGATGTCGTTTATGAGCTTGTGTTCAGGCAAAGGGACGACATTTTGACTTACTCTTATATATATATTGCATTACACATTTCTTTCTTTCGTACTTCTTTCATTTTTATGGTATGGTAACTTTGAGATGGACCTTTGACCAGACTGCGTACATATAATAACTAATATTTCTCCACATTGGAAGTAATTGTTATTTTATTCATTTTCCAGCTAATTCGTGAAAGGATATATTCAACTAAGACTGTTGAAACGAAGTCATGCGAAGTGGATCTAGTAACAGAAACAGATCAACAAGTTGAACAAATGTTGATATCAGGCATTAAATCCGAATTTCCAGACCACAGGTGAGTAAACACTAAAGTAAAGAAATTTGTAATAGATAATTGGATTATTTAGATATGTAAAATTATTTAAAATATGTGGGTAATTTTGGGGTGAAGTTTCATACATTACATAGGCCTAAACTCCCTAGTTTTAAGTATAAATTTAATTGAGAAATGAATGAAAACTTACATCAATGAGTACATATCATGAAAGAGAACTCCTTCAAGTTTTGTTTAATGTTGTAGATTTAAACGTGGGATCCATTTGTGGCCCTGCACACGTCGAGACGATATTCCACTTGAAAGACTTCTTTCCTTGAAAGACTTTAGCCAATGACGGATAGTTTTTGCTGTAGGTGGTTCACCACCATACTGACGTCTAAAATTACGTTGCACTGTTATAACTGACTCAGTTGTTTTCACAAGCCAAATAACACACTGCGCTTTCTGTTGCGGAGTACACATTGTTGCTGAATTGTTCTGCACTGCACGCTTGCCTGGACTGAAATGAGGAAACAGAGAGAGAAAAAAGCACTGGTGCCGTCTCAAGGTCAAGCAGACCTACCAACTGCAGGGGAGCCAAACTTGGAGAGTTGATGAATCAAACACCACAAACTAGAATAGTGTATGTCATTTTGTACAGATTCTAGGACACATTAAAACTAGGGAGTTCTTTTTCAAACACACTGTATTTAGTATTATATGGTGAAGGAAAGAAAAAAGAAACCAATTTTTTTTTTTCTTACACCATATTCTCTACAGCTAGAATTCAAGGGAACTCAGAGTCAAAAATATACAAGCGAACCAGTAATTGAATCTAGGTGTGCAGCTAACAGTACTGATGCTCTTTACACTACGCAACCCAGTCTACTTGCTGACCGGACGCACATTTACAATATCCAGATCGCTTCTGTGTAAGGAGTAATAAAAGTGTATGATTGGCCAGGTAGCAGACTGAGTTGCGTAATTCGTGGAACACCACCACGATTAGCTGGACATCTGGATTCGATTCCAGTACTACTCGTACATTTTAAAGTCAACACGAGTTGAAAACAAATTTGTATTCCCCCGTGGAGTGTAAAATGCTGGACAGTACTATAGAATCGAACAAATACCTTGTGGTTTTCGGTCACAGTGAATCTGGGTCACTTTCAAAATTATATTTTATTTTCTGGGTCATACCCATATATATGACTCATCACTTGGGACTATCAAGAAACTTGGGCATTTTCAGCCTGATTTAAGAGCTCTTGAGACATTTCAAGGCATTCTCTTTCTGTTCGTCAGTCAGCAGTCTCGGAATAAATGTGGAAGACATACAACACAGCTGCAATGTTTCAGTTACAGTTGTCTAGGCTGACGGTCAGTTTGCACTAACTCCCGAACTCTGAGAATGTTTTCACCCGCCATTGATGTGGATGAACGATTGGACTAAGTATTGGTTTCAGCTTTCTCTCGACCATCCTTAAACTTATTGTGCCACACGAACACATTTGATCTGCTTATGCTGCTCCGAAAGCTGCTTTTAATTATTCATATGTGTCGGATACCGCTTTCTTCGTTTTAATTCACACACACACTTTTCGAATTTTTCCTCCATTTTCGTAGTGTCACAAATCAGCGAAGATCCGGTCACACATTTTTACTCAACGGGGTGTGAAGCTTCACTGACAACATATTCTTTTCTTCCAAGAGGTTAGCGTACGCATCTTTGTGGGAGATCCGGATTCTATTCCCGGCGGGAGCTCATGTGGTTTGGATTCCACGTTAACTGTAAGTCCACGTCTCATATTAGCCTGAACGGGGCTCTAAACTCCAAATCAAATCAAATCAAAACCTTCCACACTGCCGGGCTAACCTATCCGTTACCACTAAGCATTGATGGCGTAAGCATACTTTCACTCCAGACATATGTTGTACTTTATTTCTCGCTAACTACTAGTCGGTTCTAAACCAAATTTTGTATACAAGTAGTCCATTGTCTAAGGAATAAAATTACCTATTTGGTGACCGAGCTCGACCAGGGATAGGCTCGGATCGACTTGTATGTGGTACTTTAGTTCTCGGTGACTACTTGCCGGATCTGAATTAAATTCGGTGGGAAAGTAGCCCATTATCTAAAGAATAATGATGTGATCGCTACATTTGGTAGCCGAGCCCGGCCAGGGACAGACGCGACTCGGCAATATTGGATGAATTCTACAGCTTTGCACGCCGGGAACTTCTGAATTCGGTTCACCGATTGTGTTTCGCTTTTAAAACTTTCCAATCACAGCACACTAGAACATTAACAGGACAAAATAAAAGAATTCTCATAATTGTCATAGCTTCATAGCTTTGTTTGAGTTTTCCGTTTCCCTAATATTATATCGCATAATAATCAAAAGAAATAGAGCGTACGTTCTGATTCTCTCAATTTGTTGAATTTTCCATCCTCTCTTAAGTTTGCAGCATATTGCGATCCTGTTTATCATTAAGTAATAGTTAATATCCAAATACAACTGATTGTATGAAGCAGAACGTTTAAGTTAACATATTTTGAGAAATATAATGCTGGAAACTTCATAATAACGCAGGATAGGTAATCCATAACATTTGAAATAACTGGCAATATTGAAATTGGAATTCTTCTTTATAGTTCCTTTCTGTCTATAACTGTCTATGTAATGTTTGATTATTGTTACTATTATTTCCTTTTGTTTCGCGCGGGAGATCGAAGTTCGATTCCTAAGAATATGGATTCGGATCGTACGTTAAATTTTGGGTCTGTATTTAAGAATTGGAAGCGAATTAAGGGCTCTTAAACTATAAACAATCTTATATGTAAATGGAAAATCTCCATTATACAAGTGCAACTTGTACGATCGCTGCCATAAAAAAAAAAAAAAAAAAAAAAAAAAAAAATATATATATATATATATACTCATCTTGCAGCTATTCTTTGCAATTTCATGTTATCTTTTAAAACATCGAGTAAATTGAAGATTTAAAAAATAAATAAATAAAAAAGAGATAAATATGAAGTACATTAATAACTAAATACGTAAGCCAAATAAGATCTCGTATGACAATCAGCATAGACAACTTTAATTATTGGATTGCCGAGGTTTCAATGAAATTTTCTTCCAAAATCTAAAAATTACTTTAAAATATCTTAAACGAAAATAAAATTCTAAAGGAGGATTTGCGTACTTCTGTTCCATAAATTAATAATAATAATAATTTATTAAGTTCGTGAAGCTAAGTGGTTAGATCTCATTGTCTCGGGTTCAGTCTTGGTTGTAGGAACAATAGTTTTCAGTGTTGATTTAGCAAAAATGAAATAAAATGAAATCTTTCAGTTTTTAGTGTCACGGCTATACCGGCTAGGCTAAAGGAGACGGTGATGATGAGAAATGAATACAAGGTGGAATGAATGAAGTGGGAGGAAACGGGAGAACCCCGAGAAAACCTTCGAACACGGTGTTTGTCCACTACAAAGCCCATTTCGCGTTAGTTGCGATCAAACCAGGGACGCCACATATCAAAGGTGAACCCTATACCACTGAGCTATCAGTACCGCCAGTGTTGGTTTAGCATCGTGAGGCAATTGGAAACTTGAATTGAGAGGTACAGGACTTCAGCTTAGAAAACCAGGGATCTCTCTCTGGTTTTTCTTCCTTTTTTAAAAGTATTCGTTCATTTACATATTGTTCGGACCAAGTTCAGATATCTGGTAACATTATAAGAGTATGCAATTACATTATCAATCCTTAAATACTTTTACTTATTGGAATGGCTCCTAAGTAGTATGAGCGTTACTGTTAGGAGAAATTAAACAGCAATGGTACTGATAATCTGCTACGTAACAAAATGTTTTCCATATACAATGTATAATTAAATAAATAAATAATTTATTCCATCAAAAAAACTGGCATCAGATTGGCAGTGAACGATGTACTTTTCACTGCCATAAAAGTTTTTTTTTTATTATTATTTAGAAAACTACGCATAAGAATGTTCCATCAAGCACGTAGTTTTGTTTAGCTCGATGTCATCTATTGATTTGTATATGCCTTATCTTGATAGTACAGTACAACCTCGTTTATCCGGATCAGATTTGTAGACATTTTTTAAAATTTAATATTCACATAGATAATAATTTTAACTATGACAGCAAGAATGTAACTATAGTACGCCAAACAGTTAATTTTATTTTGATTAAATGTACAGTTCCTGCATAGACTGTACAATAAATTATGGTAATACTGTGCATAAAATGCTTTTTGTCGAGTTTAACAAAAATAAATAAATAAATAAAAATAAAAAATAACGAGAGAGAAGTGGATCAGTTCTTTGTTAAGAAATGATGTGAAAAGTTATCATAGTGAACGGTAATTCTGCTTATTTAAGGATTTGTTTAGCCTATTATCCAAATTATCCGGATTTTCGATTTTCCGGATTGCCTTTGGTTCCAGTTAGTCCGGATAAACGCGGTTATACTGTATTAAACAAAACTTAAAATTTAAAACTGAATTATAATGTTGACTATATTTGACTAACCATACTATGTATCGGTATTGTACGTCAGTAGTTTTATCCTAATAGATATTGATGGTTATCGTAGAAGTTTTTTCTGGAAGACTACGAATGAGGATTTGTGCTCACTGATGTTATGAGATCTGTCATTTGGTATAAGTCTCATCTTTGATTTTTCTCTCGTTAAATACTAATAATAATATAGAAATTGTTTAAATTGTTGGATGTATGTCTTGTTCATTATTCAGCGTGATATTATTCTTGAAACAATCTTTTTTCCAGATTTATTGGAGAAGAGTCAGTTGCAGCGGGCGAGAAGTGTCTTTTAACAGAAGCACCTACGTGGATCATTGATCCTGTAGACGGAACAATGAATTTTGTGCATGGTTTTCCACATGTCTGTATTTCGATTGCATTATATGTTGAAAAAATTCCTGAAATCGGAATTATATATAACCCAGTGTTGGAACAACTTTTCACTGCTCGGAAGGGACAAGGGGCCTTTTTAAATGGAAATAGGATAAATGCATCGAGTCAAGAAGGTAATTTTGTTTCAGTAATTTTAATGCATACTCTGCCAGCCGAAAGAAATAGGGAATTTTCGACAATATAGCACTTGCTTTATTTGAGCTGTGTTGTAGGAAAGTGAGGTGTAACTTTACGAAGTACCCAGCTGGACGCTCCTAAGTTTTTTTTTTCTTTCTTTCTTTTTTTTTTTTCCTTTCAGTTTTAAGAACCTTGGCTTATCAATAGTTCTTCGTATATTTACGCTGTCCGCGTGTCCGTCCAAGAGACAAAGATCCCAAAGAGTTACCAAATTTGATCATGGTCTAGATGGTCAAAAATTAAGAATTAAATTCAGTGATGGAGTCGATATTCAAACCGAAAGCGATGGAAATCAACCATTTTTCAGTTTTTATATTGATCACTGTAGAGCAAAAAGTGAAATAAAATGAAATCTTTGAGTTTTACATCTCACGGGTATGCCGGCTAGGCTAAAGGAGACGGTGATGATGAGTAATGAATAAAGTGGGGGGAAACGGAAGAACCCCGAGAAAACCCACGCACACGGTGTTTGTCCAACACAAGGTTCACTTGGCGGGGGCTGGGATCGAACCCGGGACCCCAAGCTCCATAGGTGAACGCTCTACCACTGAGCCATCGTGGCCTCACTATAGAGCAAAAATGGTGAAATGAAGGTTTTCTCCAAAAACGAAATGAAATGAAATCTTTGAGTTTTACTCTATAGATATTTTCCATCTCCACTCTAGTCTCTCTGCTAAAGCGAAAAGTGGTAGAAATTTACGACTACTCCCGGTTTCAATATTAATTGACAAAGTATCACACCATATAAACCAAACTCCTTCACGTGGTGTACACGTGATACTGCTACTTGTTCTTGTCTTTCTCTCTCTTTCTCTCTCTCTATTTCCTCACTTCCTATTTGATGAAGAGTTTTAGCGAAAGGATTCATAGTTACAACTAGTTTTTACTAGTTTTTGACCAATAATTCATTTTCTGCGATATTTCTGTTCCAAAATCTTGAAATGAAATGAAATCTTTGAGTTTTACGTCCCACGGTTATGCCGGTGAGGCTAAAGGAGGCGGTGATGAGGAGTAATGAATGAAATGGTGGAATGAAGGAAGTGGGAGGAAACGGGAGAACCCCGAGGAAACCCACGCACACGGTGTTTGTCCACCACAAAGTTCACTTGGCGGGAACTGGGATAGAACCCGAGACCTCAAGCACCAGATGTGAACGCTCTACCACTGAGCCACCGCGGTATTCCTGTTCCAGTCACTAATGAAAATCATCTGAAGTATCAGTGCGCAGCGAAAGTTGGATAAATATCTTCTAAATATAACATACAAAGAGTGAAAAAGTGATTGACTGGACTGTGACTCGAACCCAGGATCTCTGGTATACCGTGCTGATGCGTTAACATCTAGACCACAGTTCGCTTCCCAGAACAGCCAAACACTCTCTCACTCCTGTAGTCGGTGCTGTATCCATTCAGACCACTTAGACTGGGTAGCATAGTGGTTAACACATCGGCATGGTATGCCGGAGATCTCGGGTTCGAGTCCTGCTCCAGTCAGTCACTTTTTCATTCTCTGCATATTATTGAATTCGCACCTACAGAGAATTTAGTGTGTAAAACTAAGTTTAAAATCGGTTGCTTTCTTCTGATATTAATATATCTTCCAAATATGTTTATCTTCGCGCTGATGAACAATTTTACAATAAGTGTGATTTAATTTCAGCATACTTCCTTTCTGATCGTTTACATATGGGAAAACACTTTCAGTATTTCAGAGATTTACTGTTGTCGTCAATAGGAATTGAAAGGAAGATAACAAGTAAAAAGGAGGAAGGGAACTTGTTAACTGAACAAGATTTATGGAGTGAAAGCAGGAACAAACACTTCAGATACTCAGGCGATTTTTCCTCCGATATTTGAGTGTCCCTGCGGATGAGGGTCGAGGGTCACACTCGAAATATCGGAGAGAAAATCGCCTGACTATCCACTTCGTAACTAATAAACAGAAACACAACATAATCGAATCACAGACCCGAACTACATAGTAACATTGTCCAACCTTATTTCATGTGGTACAGACCCATTACGTAGTTACCGATGTTTTTTAAGACTACTTCCTAACAATTGAGTCTGTCTGTCTATTACAATAGATAAAGGTTTTCAACAGATAACCATGACATACTATAGTATTATTTGAAGCAATCTTTTAGTGGATGGTGATGTTTGATTATTTCATCATGTAAAACAATCCACGTGATTTCGTAATTTCTATAAAGAACACAAGAAATAAAGAAAACGTCAATTCATCTTTCTCATGTTCTTTCATGGTAGCCAGGGGCCGCGGTGGCTCAGTGGTAGAGCGTTCACCTCTGGTGCTTGGGGTCCCGGGTTCGATCCCAGCCCCCGCCAAGTGAACTTTGTGGTGGACAAACACCGTGTGCGTGGGTTTTCTCGGGGTTCTTCCGTTTCCCCCCACTTTATTCATTACTCATCATCACCGCCTCCTTTAGCCTAACCGGCATAACCGTGGAACGTAAAACTCGAAGATTTCATTTCATTTCATTTCATGGTAGCCATTCTACTTCATTTCAAGACTCTTAGTAGTCCACTGTAGTGTCGTCAAGAGGCAAGTTATCCAATTAATAGCAACATCTAGTATCTATCTAATGTACCAGATGTTCTCAACTCAAACATTTCCTTATAAGCATAAGAAATAACAGAATAAAATATATGTCCATTGGAATGGACATCAATACTAAAAGGATTAAAATTAGTCCGATTACCAAAGTACCGAAGTGCTTGGAATCTTCTTAGTTCACACCAATTGACCTTCAGTGCTGGCAGAATGCTCACAGTGATAGTGACGTGAATTTGATATCTCTGTTTCCAGAAACGCCAAAGATAAATTTGGGATTATCGAAACCCCACACCTCATCGATTGAAGTTTTAGTAAACAAGAAATTAAACTGCAGTTTTTCATAATGTGTTTGACCCATACCCCGAAATTTGATTCGTGTACTTGTCGCTTCCTCCGAATGCACAAACATAGATTAGGACTTGATCTCTTATCGTGTTTAAAAAAATTAAAAAAAAAAAAAAAAGCCCAAATAAACATAATCAAAAGTATTTTGCCGTTATTGGTAGGTCACTTGCTGAGAAGCTTCCATGCTCCACGGTTTTCCGCTAACCTCATCATCTTCACGTATGATTTTTCTGTTTTGATATCGTCCATTAACTATAGTCTCATAGGCCCCTCCCTCTCTTTCCTGCCACCATACCATCTAGCACGTCCCTCATGATACAGTTCCTTCCTAGCCAATGACCCATCCAGTTTCT
This sequence comes from Thermobia domestica, assembly GCF_964235325.1. Classification (NCBI taxonomy): domain Eukaryota; kingdom Metazoa; phylum Arthropoda; class Insecta; order Zygentoma; family Lepismatidae; genus Thermobia; species Thermobia domestica. The sequence continues at coordinate 40,363,837 of NC_137460.1, read as the reverse complement.
CTTCCTCTTCTTAATAATATGTAAAACTGTTCTTTTCTCCCCCACCATTTCTAACACACACTCATTCGTTTTTCTGCTGGACCCAGCTAATTCTCTCCAATCTTCTCTACTCCCACGATTTTAGAGCTTTCAGTCGTTTTTCATAATTCATGGTACAATTTAATTAATGATATTGATTCATTAACTGTCGTTCTGTGACTAAGCAAAATTATTCTATATTTCTTTTATATTTCAGACCTGAATAAAGCTTTAATATGTTACGAGTTGGGGACAAGTCGAGATCCAGAGAAGGCAAAAGTTGTCCTCGAGAATCTCTCGAATTTGAGTAGTCGAGTTCATGGGTATGTATAATCCAATTATGCATTTAATAGCAGAACACCAAAAGGATGTTTTGAGTAATATTTGGTAGATTATTTTGTAGATAGTGTAATGTATATTAGTATCACGTGAAAATAAATACACTCATTCCTCGAATGAAGTCTGGAGCAGTCGATTCAGTTTGAAAGTCCTAATTTTAAACTAAAAATGAAGTTACTGTATTATAGTGTATATTTACAATGTGCAGGTATTTTACACTGTTAGATTGCATAGTGTGCTTGATTAGAAATACAATGTTGTCTTACAATAGAGTCCCAAAAACTTGGCCTAATGTGGACCGAAGGGTGGCCGAGTTTGTGAAAATTCCAGGTTATCGGAAATGGGGTTAAAAGAAAATAAGTACGAGTGTTTCCTCAGAAAATACAGTACTATACTTCTATGTATTGGTTGCTTGAGAATACAACAGAGAATAAACTGCCCAAATACCCTTAAACAAAGGAAAAGTATGTATTTTATGAAGGCACTCTGTTAAGAAATCGACTAACCATGGCCAAGGTTGCAGGTAGACTGAACGGCTGAGCGCTCGCTAGCGCCAAACATGTGGTGGAGGAGTGGGAGGAGAGAAAAAAGAATGCAGGAAGAAGGAACACACGAAAGCGGGTAATGACCTTGAACGGGTCTGCGCGCGGGTTTTTTTCCGCCCTGCTAGGGTGTGGCCGAGTTATCCGGAGTGCCGGTTTATCGAGTGCCTAGTTTTAGGAACTCTACTGTATTCATCTTTCTTTCGTAATGCAATTGCGGATATTAGCCACGACAGACTTTGTGTCTGAACTTACGGACAGTAAATAATATCCGACCAACCTTTCGGGAGCGCGGTGGCTCAGTGGTAGAGCGTTCACCTCCGGTGCATGGGGTCCCTGGTTCGATCCCAGCTCGCGCCGTGTGGACTTTGTGGTGGAGAAACACCGTTCTCGTGGGTTTTCTCGGGGTTCTCCCACTTTCTTCATTCTACCATTTCATTCACCTCTCATCATCATCGTCTCCTGTAGCCTAACCAGCATAATCGTGGGACGTAAAACTTAAAGATTTCATTTCATTTTTCATTTCCGACTGACCTTTCTCTCCTTATTATCCGTTAAGACGAGGAATGAGTGTAGTTTAAGATGAGGTAGAGCTACTTCTGCGTTGGATACGGTTCATCCGTATTTGGAGAAAATAAGTTAGTCTTTAAATGAGAGGTATTCATTATAGAGAGCTAACACAACTTTAGATTGCTCACAGGTCATGCAGTATACAGTAAACACTTAAATATAAACTAATATCGAAATACGATACGTAGTGCTCTGAAAAGAAGAAGACTTATCGCGGAAGAAGTGGGGTATATGGACTGCAAAATATATTGCACATGTAATAAGTTCTTCAAAAATATATATCATCCTGTGTAAAAATCACTTAATCATGTAACGATTGTACTAAAAGTAACGCAATAAGAACGTACATCGTTGCTCAATACTGAAAATTTATTATGGAGAGAAAAAAGATCAATTTCAAGTTCACCTTGAATTGTTCTGTATGGGGTTCATTAGGTCACTGACTTATGACAAAGATATTTTGGAATTTTCTGTCTACTGTATTTCTTCACAAATTTATTATCAAATTGCGGAAAGTATTTTTGCGCTAGATACATATGAACTGAGAATAACGTATCTGTATCTGAGTGTCCGTAAAAGAGAGGACTCTTCCGTGATGAGAATATATTTGTGCATGTACAAGGAAATTGGCGTATTATAGAGATGCCCATTAAAGCAGTTTTCACTGTATTAAGTATTCGCAATTACCTCAAGGTTATCCGAGTTTCCAATGTTAAATCTATAACTACAAGGACTGAAGTAATAAGATACCTTAACACTTAATTTCCTTGAATTATATTCGTGTACACTGGATAGTTACCTCAGCGATACGCACTTTTGCTATCTTGTACTTTTATCTTTGTACTGTCTTTCGGGCATTAAGCCTTAATATACAGGGTGTTCGAAAAAACAACAAACTAACTTTGAAAAGAAGAGTTGAGTTGAGTTGATTTTGGGTTTAACGTCCCGTTCAGCAGCGAGGCTATATGAGACGTGGACCTACTGATTAACGTGGAATCCGAACCACATGAGCTTCCGCCGGGAATCGAACCCGGGTCTCCCACGCCATAACTTTGGAAAAAGAATACTCACATGAAAACATGAAAATAATTATAAGACTCATGGGTGCAGAAATACTCAACAGTGTTGGATTACGCGTATTCCCATAATACTGTTACTGCATTTTGTACAGAAAAGTCTGAGGAATATAAACGCAAATTGGTCGGAATGATATAAGAAAGGGTAATGGCTCGAGAACTAAGTGTCGGAACAAGGTTAGGTAAAAGAAGTCTTGAAATCTAGAAGCAGGTAGGATATGTCTCATCTACGGATTCTGGTTTGTGCATTTAACTACGTCGGTTCAAGTGCTGACAAAGAACTTATAAATATATCACTAAGTTATAGATTTTAAAACCAGATTGACTACAATGAGAATATTTGGTTTTTCCCAGTTAATTTAATGGTCAGTTGTTTTTCATGTATCTTTTTGTTGCTATTAACTTTTACCACTTCTTTGTGCCAGAAATGGAGTTCCTTAATTAATTTAGAACTTCATGAAGTTAATTCCTTTTCATGATTATTGTTATAACTATAAAAGATTATTTTTGTCACTGTAATGCTTAGAATCCGAAACGTAATACATCTCCATTTTCTCTGTTTTAGTGTTCTTAGCTTCTTTTGTGTATATACTGTTAATTTGCATTATCTTGTAGCTGTAATTCTGAAGCCACTATATGGAAGTTCACATTGAATTGTAGTGTATAATATAGTTTGTTATACTATCAAATGCGTAGAATTACTAATTTTTGTATAGATGTTGTGTTATGTATAAAAATATTTTCAAGAAACTTGAAGAAATAAAGAGATAGTGCGTAGGTAAGATTCACTTCGGTTGGTTTTGATTTGAGTTTAGCGTTCCTTTTAGCAGCGAGTCTACATGAGACGTGTACTTACAGTTTATTATGGAATCCGAACCACATAAATTCCCCCCGGGAATCGAACCCGGGCCTCCCACACGTACATTATCTAATAGCCACGAGGGAACTTTCAGACACAGTTCGTATCTGTAGAAGATTAGTTAAAATCTCCAGTATTTTCCACCAAAAAATCTCGGAAAGACTTTTTCTACAAAAGAAACTATGTGTTTTTATAAAGTGATTCGATCTTTATGTGAGGGGCTTAATCCGATGAATAAAGCCAGAGAATAAATAATTGAAACCATCCAGGAAAACCCCTAAAAACGCAATATATAATGTAGATGAACGCTATTAGTTTTGAGTATTAAAGTTGCGTCAATTACTTTCTTTAAATAAGCATATCATATAAAGCAATAGGTATGTGTGTATGTCAGGGAAAGCATTAACGCAGAAAGAAAGTCAAATAAACTTCAATCAATAAGAACTAATAGGAATAGCTTTGTCGGATCAAGTCTGAACAGAGAACGTTACTGTAACTATAACCAATTTCGTACATACTATACTTGAATCAATGGAAACTAATGGGTATAGTTGCGTAGGATCAAGTTTTGTCAAATAGTGATAATAATGTTTCTTAGTATCATGTGTACTTGAATCAATAGAGATTAATAGGCATAGCTACGTTGGATGAAGTCGTAACAGCAGGAGGTGTCAACTATACAAAGGGTAGAGGTTTAGGCGCAAAGTACGAATTGAAATTTATGAGGAGATCAAGGAAAAATTAGTTGTACCTAATGAGAAACTAAACATGTTTGAAAAGATATAATTCATACAAGAATAAGACGTTTAAGGCTTTAGTTAGAGTTGACGGTAGGGCATCAGAGGAGTTAATAAAAGTGGGTATTTGGGGGAGATAAGTATCCATGATTGACAGAGAACTAAAATCAGTAGGAACTAATAGAAGTAGCCGCGCTGGATAAAATCTTGACAGGGAGATTATAGTTATTTTATTCGTAAGCAAATGGCAGTGTTACGTGTACACCAGGTGAATGAATTTGGTTTCTACTGCATGATATTTTCTCAGTTAATATTGAAACCGGAAACGACAGTAATTTCTACTACTTCCGGTTTTAGTAGAGATTAGACTTGAGATGGAATATGCTTTTGGGACGCTTAATTGATTACAGAAAACCACTTCTCGCAGTCTATTACCTTTTTTACTCTATTAGCGATCAATATTAAAATCGAAAATGGTTGATTTCTGCTACTTCCGATTTGAATAGAGGGTAAAGAGAGAAGATGGCACGTGTTCTTAACCCGCTAAACCAAATCTAAAAAGAAAACTGCTTCTTGTTGTCTCTTCTTTTTTTCACTCTATGTAAACCAATATTTAAACCGGAAGTTACAGTGGATTTCTGTCACTTCCGTTTAGTAGGGAGTTAAGGATGGAAATGAAATGTATTTTTGGGACGCTTAACTGATTGCAGGAAACAGTTTCTCTCTGTTCGTTACAGTTTTGCTCTATAATGAACAACGTTTATAAAAACGGAAATGGTTAATTTCTACCACTTCCGGTGGATGAATTCCGTCTATCAACGAACTCGTTTCCAACCTTTGACCTTTTACACCTTTGCCAAAATTGATGGTAATCCGTCAAGTAGTGCTTGAGACATTTTATCTCCCTGACGGACACATACGAACAAACAGAGTAAATGCAGAGTCGTAACTTGTGGGAGGGGGCAGGGAGGGCAACTGCACCCCCTAAGGGAAGCTCCTCGCCGTTCGAGGAGGAGCCACTTCAAGACAAAATTTCCTTACTCCATATACGATACGAACATAAAATTATAAATGAAGCATTAAACAGGTTTACTACATTACATAAAACAGCACACAAAAGGAAAATAAAACAAAAATGAGTCCCTTTTACTAAAAAATGTCTACTATTAGGAGCCCCAATATTTATATGTATGGCTTTGAGATTTGTCATTATTGTCCCCTTAATTAATTTGTCATTCATTGAACGGGCCCGGCGGCGTAATTAACGGCCCCGCAGACTTTGCTGTGTGGGATTGCCCATAGGCTCCAGGAGCCCATAAAGAATAAGAGAAAGATGAAAAGACGGGGCCCAAGAATTAGAAAAACAACTTTTTCTAGGGGGCTCAAATACGTGTAGTAATGCTTGCCCTCCAGAAAGAAATCTAAGTTACGGCGCTGAGTAAATGTATAAAGGTGTTTTGATAAACCAAACTCCGTAGAAATAATTAGTTAAGTCTTGAAAGAGAAAATCACAAGTACTAATCAATATTGTATGTCTTGAGTCAGTAGAAACGAATAGAGGTAGCTAGTTGAACCATTTTTATTGACAAAATAATAACGTATCGATAGGAGCTCTAAATTCTAAATAGGTGTAGTTATGTCGAATCAAGGTTTGATCGAGAAAATTATATTTGTTTTCCCTGTTTACGTTTAGTCCTCTCAGGAACATAAAAGATGACTGATTCTGTATTATTTCTTTTACTAGATATTGGCAGACAAATCAAACTTTCATAGTCTATCCTGAAATAAGTGAAGTAAGTTTAAATGACAGCGGATTAATTTAATTTGATTTGATTTGATTTTGAGTTTAGGGTCCCTTTCAGCAGCGAGGCTATATGAGACATGGATCTACTGATTAATGTGAAATCCGAACCACATGAGCTCCCGCCGGGAATCGAACCCGGATCTCCCACACCAAGAGCGCGTACGCTAACCGCTTAGCCACGAGGGAGCTCAGGTGATTAATTCTTATGATGCCAACTTATTAGTGGATGTACCTCCTCTTAACCATATCTCTTTTTCAATCTGAAAATCAACTTTTGTTCTGAGGGGAAAAAAATCTGTCAGCGATGTATATACAAGCCACTTTATAATATTTATTTCCTGTGCAATGATGTGTTGTCGGCTTTTCCCAAAACTATAAAATACTTTATAGCTAGTAGATGCTTATTGATAATATTTGTTTCAATGAAATAAAACCACTCCTAAAAATTCTTTCTGTGATAGTTCAGCATTTAAATTAAAATACAAAATACTTAATTTTAAAATACAAGTTGAATGAAATGGAAACCTTAAAAGTGCGTTAGAAATTTAGTACACTGCTTGATTGTCTTGTAAATTGGATTATGAAGAATGAACGGCTGGTGGTAGCTGAAGTGTAAAAATTGGCAGCCCCACTTGCGAATAGAGCAAAGAAGAACCTTTTCTGTAATTTAGTTTATTGAGGTAAAGTAGGTAGACCACAACATCAAAATTCACCGGCGGAAATTCAATATTGTAAAGATTGCCGGTCTAATTAAAGCAAAGTACATGTGGAGTAAGAAATTCCATAACGGCTTTAGTTCTGTAACAAATTTCTTCTCAACCAAGGTGAGGAGCACCGTGAAGTGACACCCACAATAGAAAAATGGCTATTAACAGACTGCACCGTCATTTGTGCTATGTTGTACTTTCATTCGTCAATTAATTTCGATGGGTTTCACTCCTTTGAAAAAATGAGAGATAGAACATTGCCTTTAATACAAAAACTTGATCGTGGTTAGATGATCAACATTCTCTCTTTGAGTGCAGGAGGTTGTGGTTCTGTTTCCCGGGGGAAATACAGGTAGTTCGAACCCCAGTGAAGATTAGATCTGCGTCAATAGTGATATTATACTCTCAATACCGTGATGCGTTTCTGCTTCTGCCTGTTCTGATGGTAAAATTCTTTGCAGCGGAATGATCCTCCACATAATAGCTGATTGCCCCAAAAATGTAGTTCCGAGATGTCTTGTTACATAATGTTCGAGAAATCAGCAATGAACTCCAAGAATCAATTGTGTCGCTTACAACGGAAGTGATAGGCCATTCGCCCTGTTAGTGTGAAATCGGGATTTAAGTCCCTGCTAATCCAATGCTCAGATTTTTTTTTCTGCATTATTCAAACACTGTTCCATATGCTGTGGGAAAATACAATCGTTTTAAATTTGTACCTGAGTATCAGTGAGTTTCCAATTTAACAAGGCAATCAAGTTGTGGTGCCGAGGTTGTTAATGGTAACGGAGCCAAAACTGTTTTAGATTCCGATTCCGGAGCCTAAATAAATGTAATGAATTCGACGTACTTCGGAAAAGAAACCAAAATGCATTTCAGAACGTATCAATTATGCTTACAAAACTGAAATCAATTGTTACATGTCGGTTCTGTTCACGAAACCGAAAGCCAAGATCAGCAAATATTGATTGCTAAATTTCACTTCAAGCTGCAAATGATGTTTGAGCAACTGTGAAATGATATCTCGAGGGAACCATCCACAGGTGTTATGTTACAAACATTATTTCTCTTTTCTCTGGAGTTATGTTTTAATTTTAGTATTGGTTCGGGTAACAAACCCAAAAATCTTTCTTTTCAAAAAATCGGTTTCAGTATTGCAACCAGAACCGACTTCCTTATAAATTCAATTTTGTTTCTTATTCCGGAACTGATTTTCTCGGAATCGGTTTTCGGTATCCGGTTCGAACACTGGCGTACGAGAGGCTTCTGGGCTTCAGTCCTTTTCCCTTGAGGAATATATTATGCAAAAATAAACATTTCCTATATTAAGATATGAGCGGCTAGGGGCGGGG